>NC_068369.1:44136811-44479311 GCF_020536995.1 Dreissena polymorpha | reverse complement strand
TATTTACTGCCATTACCAATGCAGCCATTACTTTAAACGTTATGACGTTCACTTATGGCACAAGTATGTACACCTAATTCAACAGTATACGGGGAACTTGGGCGATACCCGTTATATATAAAATGCTATGTTAGAATTATAAAATATTCTCTAAAGCTTTAAACTGTTGAACAAACTGATTGTATAATATATAGTACACTATGTTATAAGAGAAACGCTGCTGCAAATACAATACGATGAAACAATTGGATAACCAAAGTATGGAACTTGCTTCAAAATTCAGATGTAGATGTTTGGATGTATCTAGAATCAGTAAATTCAAATGTATTTATTCCTATATTGAAAACTAGACTTATTGATATGTACATAGGTTTGTGGCTAAATGATTTAAATGTAAAAAGCTCATTAACTTTATACAAAGAATTGAAACATCGATTTGAATTATCTGATTACATTAACATTATCCAAAACTTTAATTTAACAACAACAACAAAAACATATCAAAATAAAGACCTTCGCCCCACATGTTTAAAATTGAATCCGGGAGACATTTAATTTTTCCTAAAATAAATTAATATTTATTACTCAATTGATATCGAAGACGAGTATCATTTTGAAAGTGTATGTCCTCTTTAAACCGATATTAGAAAAATGTATATTGACTAATTCTGTTATAACCGAAATATCATGCATACTCTTTTAACAAATACTTAAACCAAAGGCCTAAATAAACTCGCGATATATATTGTAAACATGCTGTTAAAATGAGAACAGATCTATTGAATGCAAACGTGGAGTAATATAATGGCCTAAGTGTATTGTTTACACCTAATTATATACTATTTTGATCTCTTTCGCATTAATATGCATGTGCTTATTGCTTACATGTTGTCAGTTTTGAAGATATAACGATAAACTGGAATTGTTCGAGTTATATGAATACACTTTCTGTTCTGTTCTGTTTATATTTCACACGGTCGGTCCTTATAAAATATATCCTTTATTGATTGAAGTCAGTAGTATAAAGGTCAATGTCATGATAAACTTTGGTTCCTGCTATTAACAATGTTAGTAATTCGCAAGATTTTAATAAGAGTTCAGTATGTATAAAGAACCATGAAATAACTGTCTTCAATCTGTTAAAAGTATTTCTTTTGATATATGTTATTTTTCACGTAATGTCTGTCACACAACACGCATTTGTTTGTCAAGTTACGTGAACCATGTTCGATGAGGCCATTTTACTTTAAATGTTTCTTTGTTGTTATGGGATAATATTTATACGGTTAACTCTGTCCACAGGTGGTTATAGCTCTGATATTAATTAATTAATTAGTAAAAAAAACCACATCATTTTGAATGGAAAATAATCAAATTATAACAAAAAATAAACTTCCCTGAAAAAAAATCAAATATATATATAAATATATATATATATATATATATATATATATATATATATATATATATATATATATATATATATATATATATATATATATATATAAATATATATATATATATATATTACAGCTTTGAACAGCCATAACTTCATCAATTGTCCAGCGATTTCTATGACCTCGGTCTTATTCAACGCAGAAATGAATTTCCTTTCTGGAAATGTACATATCTTGTACTATTTTTACAAATGCTAGGTCAAATTTAAAGAATAAAATACACAACTTGCGTGACCTACTCGTCAATGATGAAATCCGGTTCATGGATGAAATCTTCAGCAGTAAAGACACACCTTCGCATTGGACCAATAAAATCACTCATGTGTTTTAAATGTCGGCCAGTTGAAATGTATGTAAACAAAGGTTTCAAACGGCGCTGGGCAGTTAGTTAAGTTTAATTAGTTTAAACCTATTTATTTTAGCTCGATTGCATCGAAAGCCTTAGGCTTATATAGACGCTCTCGAGTCCGTTTCCTGGACCTAGAACCAGTACTTGGTGTCTTTGGGGGAGACCTAAAGAACGCTCCCACGGTGGGGATCGACCCATGACCTCCCGGTCGCAAGGCAAACACCATATCCATTACACCACGGCGACCTTAAAGTGAATGAGTTTGATGCATAATGTAACAGAAAGAACGGTAAGAATGTTTTTCATACGTTTTATTGAATTATGGTACCTAGGTCCGAGATTTTTGCAGAGAATTCCCTTTACCCCGTGAAGATTTCAGTCTTCGATCGGGTCTTATCGATGACGAGTAGGTCACGCGAGTTGTGAATCGTGTTATTTCTTAAAATTTGACCCAGCATTTGTAAAAAATTTGCAAGATGTGTACATTTCCAGAAAGGAAATTCATTTCTGCGTTGAATAAGAACATGTTCATGGCAATCGTTGCACAATTAATGAAGTCATTGCTGTTTAAAGCGATGCACCCTGTTTTCGGGTGATTTGTATATATATTTGATAGCGAATTTTTATTTCAGAGAAGTTGATTTTTAGTTATAGTTCGATTATTTTACATTCAAGATGATGTTTTTACCAAAAAATATCATAGCCACACGCTAACCACCTGTGACACTGTGTAAAGAGATTGATGGTTAACCTAAAGTATACACTAATATATAACCACGTCTCTTTAAACGTTTCAGAATGATTTAGTGTGTACGTCAAGTTGCACTTTAAGAACAATGCTAAATATTTTGACGACATTTCTTGTTTTAATAGAATTTTAACAGAAAATAATTTACTTGCTCTTTGGCGTGTCAAACGTTGCAAAATTCAATTTTTCCATATGTATGTGGTATATTTGTATATATATGTTGTATATTTCCATTTGTGTTTGGTATAACTGCATATATATGTTGTATAAATTGATATATATATATATGGTAAAATCCATATTTATGTGGTATATTTGAATATATATGTTCTATATTTCCATTTGTGTGTGGTATATTGCATATATATGTTGTATAAATTGATATATATATATGGTAAAATCCGATATATGTATTGCATAACAAATGTATGTTGTATAATTTCATATTTATGTTTGATATTTTCATATATATGTTCTAAAAGTTCATATATGTATGCAATATTTTGATATATGTGGTATAATTCTGATATATGTGTTGTATAATTTTTAAAATATGTGTGTTGTATAAATTCCATATATTTGTTGTGAAATTTTCATATATATGTCCTATAATTTGCATCACGGGAAATATTTTGAACAGGCGTGGGTGAAAAGCGGAGATGGCTAAATCCCGCTTAAAGTGGAAGGAAAAGGCCTCATCAACATTAAAGCTGAAATTTCAATAATGATGTATGAGTTCTTTATTTAGATTATTAGTACATTTCTTTTGTATCTATTGGTAAATATTCAAAATAAAACATATGAGACCCTTACCGTTTACAGAAAACCCTGTCCTTAGAAAGGGGCACTTCTCGCTATTCAATCATACCGATTTGACGAAATCACAATTAATTCAACCATAATGGATAAATGACTTGCTTTTTGAAGAAAATGAAATGGGCTTGCTCTTTGATAGGGCTAGTGGAACAATGCCACGATTCGCTGCTGTATGTGCAGCAATGTACGTATCGTGAAATATCTATTCTACCATTCTTTACGAATTCACTTGTTATATTCAATGTTATTTCGGACAATATAAAGAACAGTAATTTCGGCCTCGGGACGTGAATAGTTTAAATGTATACACCGAGTATTAACTATTGACAATTACCAATTAAAGTATATATTTTATTTATTGGATTAATAGTCGGAATTCATTAATTATAAAAACGATAAAGATGATTAATAATGTGTATTACTCAAAGGGGTGTACCCATACTCCCTGACATCTAAGGACCCTGCTTCAGCCCTGTGATGTTAACATAGCCATGAAAACAAACATCTAAACTCAAACTTGTGTTTTATTTGAATAATTATTGCAATTTTAATGGCACAGGGTTGTATTAGGGTCCTGGGTTAAAATTCTCTGAACCAAGTAATAAAGATTACTAACCACAAAAGTCATATTGAGTTTTAAAGTATTAATAAGCTTGACGTAATCAAAGCAATATAACAAGCTTTTAACTTAATCCATTAGTAATTTGGTTTCTTTTCAGATGCAGCTCTAGATGATGTCCCAAAAGTGGCCAACTACGTTGAAGTCACCGTACCTCAGTACCTCCCAGATGACTTTAAGACCTTTTTTCGCATGATAAGGGGTACTTTTGCAAGAGTTCTGGAGATAATTTCAGCTGATGATCAGTTTCGTAGAAGGATTGCCACTGGGGGTCTTGAACAAGTTTCATTGAATAAGGACTTACTAATGACGCTTTGGTATTTGGGTAATTTAGAGAGAGTAAGGTCTATTGCAGAACGTTTTAACGTATCAAAGTCAACTTTCTTAGACCACATCCGAAGAATGCTGACAGTTTTATGTGACAGTAAGACAGTAATATGTTGGCCATCAAACAATGACAAGCAGACTGTGATTGATGAATTTCAAAATAAAAAAGGCTTCCCTGGAGCCTTGGGGGCAATAGATGGGACGCACATAAAAATGTCTGCATCAAGCAAAAGGTCTCCGGAAAACTTCAATGGAAAAGGACACTATTCAATAATCTTGCAAGCTTTTGTCGAGAAGACAGGCGTTTCACAGATGTGTATTGTGGGTGGCCTGGAAAGGGGCATGATGCACGCGTTTTCCGTAACTCGCCTTTATTTGCTGCACTTCCCGGGTTTACTGGAATGAATCACATAATAGGAGATGGAGCTTATCCGATTTCTAGATCCTTGATGACACCATTTAGCGATAATGTTCACCTTTCAAGGGAACAGGTGAACTTTAACAAAGCCCTTTTCTGGCACCCGTGTCCTTATAGAAAATAGCTTTGGCATGTTAAAGAGTAGATTCCGCAGACTTATGTTTTTTGATATGGTGGATATAGAGTTGTCAAAACAGTCATTGCAAGTTGCATACTGCATAATTCATGCATTTTAAATGAAGATGAAATTGACGTTCTTTTTGAAAATGATGAACCGGAAAATGATGATAATGACTTTCCATTATTTGTACCTCAAAATAATGTCGAAGGCGTTATGAAAAGAACAATTATAACCAGGCAGTTTACGATAAACTGAATTAATAAGCCTTCGGTTTCTGTTCTACCTGTTGAGACGATTTAGTTTGGTTTACTTTTTATATTAAAAATAATGAAACATACTAATAAAAATTTTCATTGACCATTATTTTTTTAATGCTTGGTTTTCACTAATACTGCTCAGTAGTTATTTACATTATTTTGTAATCAGACGGTAAGTTTTGAGTCCTGATCCTGCATTTTTCTTCATATTTTTAAATTAAAAGTAATAAAAAGTGTCCATATGTCTGTTAAATGATAAGGTATTTGTGTATCCAAAAGAATTGTTTTCACATGTATGCAATTCTATGTTTTTGAAAATATGTCTATTGCACTTAAATAAATTGACTAAAAAACAATTGCTGTTCCACTTTTATAGCAAATTACATAACACACGATAAAATATCTTTAAACAAAAATAAAAATAATAATAATATCATCCATAATTTGGAATTTGACACTTATTTCATTAAAACTTTGAGTGAATGCAAAATGCTAAACTGTTGGAAGCTTCTTACTGCAGTGTATAGTAAAAAAAAGTTGCATGCATGCAATTTATAATTGGAATGCAAATGTTTAACCTGGAATTGTAGTTAAAATATATTCAGAACTGCACACAAAGAGTGATTGCCTAAACATGCATGTATCTAGAAAAAACAACATGGAAACATAATATCATATAGTTGACCATTGTTTAAGGTATTTATGTTCAGAATGTCTATGATGATGACATTAGTAATGATTACATATCAATATAAAGGTATTGTGTTTGTTTTTATTGGTTTACTTTCATTAAAATCCATAGATCACTTTCAATCATCACAAAGTAATTATTCCATACTTGAGCTGATGATCAAATGTTAGATATAGTTTTGCTTCAAGTGTCAAATTCCATCACAATCTGTTTTAGTATCACATGGCTGTCTGCCACTATGACTAGCTGTCATTGTAAACGACATATTCAAAATATATAGTAGCAAAATGTATCCTTATATTTAACCAAGTAAAAGCAAAACAAATGAATAGGTAACTCTTTTCTGATCCCATGCTCTAGACAAATATAGAATACACATGTAAATGTTCAAACAGATTGAAATCTGTATTACCTTTATTAAAAGGGCTAGGCAAAAGAACATTTTAATTCATGGAGGCTACTGGAACTAAAGCACTCACTTGAGAAGAATTGTTGTGTTAGGTAATCAATCTATGAATTGGGTCATTTGAACAAATCCTTGCATTTTCTGTTCAACATATCAACCTAATGCGGGTCTCATTTTGAAGAAAACAAAATCCAGTTGAAAAAAATGGTGCTTGAAGAAAAAAAATCCTCAAGTGAGCTTAGAACTATAAATAAAATGGATTCCATCCAATGAAACTAGTAAAACTAGGCCAAGAACAATAAACAATGCTAAACATGTGCCATTGAAGTACAGATTCCGCCCCCCCCCCACATTCTTGTTTTGTCTATAACTTCCACTCATGTAAACACAAGCAAATTCGTTGAATTGATATCCCCCGCCAAATAAAAATTGTTAATGGATGGGTGTAGAACTAAAAGAAAAGGTATAAGTGAAGGGTTGTGCCTTTTGTCAATTATTTTTTAGGTCTTGCACTGCCTGATAATTGAGAACAATTACATCAGGACATTTTGAGAATCCATTTTAGTAGTGTTATTGCATAAGCTTTTGCTCGTTAACGTGCTGGGTTTGATTCCCCATGAAGTGCTATGAGAAAATTCAAGGTCAAATAAGTAAGGAACATGTGGATCAATGGACATGGAAAATGTGTGTCGTATATCTCAATTTTATGATGACATATTTTAAGTTTCCTCATTTAAATCGCATAACAATATTTAGAGGTTTACTTCACAAACTTAAAACATAAGCAAACAAACAGCGAGCAAACTTACAGACAGAGTGACTCCAATATACCCAATTGTAAACTTTGTTTGCGGGGGTCAATTTTTTATGTATGTTTTGAAATTTTTATTTCTGTTTCAACATGTCAATAAGATTTTTTAATAAATCAACTTTCTCATTCTGCATTTGTTTAGTAACATCTTAACGTGATTGTTCTCTCTGCTTCTCCTCTTCACCATATTGTTTCAAAATTTTCAATATTTTATTTGAAAAGCTTTTACTTTTTCTTGTCGGTTCAACTGTATCTTTAACATTGGGTTATTCACCTGAGTCAGTGTCTTCCTCCGAGTCTCCTGTACATGCTGATGAACTAGAAGCACTTTCTAAGTTTGAAATTGTATATGCTGGAGAAGTATCATGCCTTTCCCCTAGAATATAGTCCAATTCTGCTTTAAATTCAAAGGATGTTCTCTTTGCTCCCATCGCTCTGTTGCTGTCTTTAGCTCGACAATAAGCTGCCACGATGGTCTTCCATCTCCCTTCAACCTGCTTGCTATTAAAATGGTAACCTTTACTGTTAAGGGATTTGCACAGTTCTTCCCACAATTTTTTTTCAAAAGGGGGTTGTTGAACTTATCTACATTTGCTTTGTACTGTTCAAAGAGGAGCATTGTTTGTGATCTTGTTCTTGTAGTACTGGAAGTATCTTTTTCTGGTCTTTGGTTCTCAGGCAGAGACTCTAAAAACATTAAAAAAAATGTTTAATATAGCCTATAGATAAAACACTGGTCTGTACAGGAAACAACTAGAGCTTTGTCACAAACGTCACATATACCCCCACATGCTGCATTGACACAGAATATCTTGCATGCTGTCTTCACAAAAAAGAGAAGCTAATTTATGGCGATTTTCAAGAATTATTATGCCATTATCATTTATGGCCATTTTGACATTTGAACTCTTGAATTCTTTCGCATGACACGCCGTCCAATGACTGTGAAGAGAATTAATGTACAGAGTCATTTTTAAATCTTACAATGAATGACATAGTTATGGACGGACAAGCTCATTTATGGCCATTTTTGACTTTCGAGCTCCAAGTGTAACCTTGACCTTGAAGATATCAACGTAATTCTTTCAAATGACACACCGTATAATGATTGTGAACAAATGTACCAAGTAATTTTAAAGTCTCACAATGAATGACATAGTTATGGCCCGGACAAGATCATTTATGTCCATTTGTGACCATTGAACTTAAAGTTTGACCTTGACCTTGGAGATATCTACGTAATTCTTTCGCGCGACACACCGTCCAGTGATGGTGAACAAATGTGCCAAATGATTTTAAAATCTCACAATAAACGACAAAGTTATGGCCAGGACAAGCTCATTAATTACCATTTTTGACTTTTGAACTCAAAGTGTGACCTTGACCTTGGAGATATCGACGTAATTCTTTCGCGCGACACAATGTCCAATGCTAGTGAACACATGTGCCAAATGATTTTAAAATCTCACAATTAACGACATAGTTATGGCCCGGACAAGCTCATTTATGGCCATTTTTGACCTATGAACTAAAAGTGTGACCTTGACCTTGGAGATATCGACATAATTCTTTGCAGCGACAAACCGTCCAATGATGGTGAACAAATGTGACTATCCATTTTAAAATCTAACGATAAATGTCATAGTTATGGTCCGGACAAGCATTTTGACCTTTGAACTCCAATGTGACCTTGACCTTGGATATATCGACGTAGTTCTTTTGCATGACACACCGTCCAATGATGGTGAACAAATGTACCAAGTCATTTTAAAATCTAACGATAAATGACATAGTTATGTTCCGGAAAAAACTTTCGGTTTAAAACGCACTAAGTGACTTCGTGACCTAGTTTTTGACCAGGCATGACCCATGTTCAAACTTGACCTACAAATCATGTAGATACAACTTGTGGACAAGTGTGGTGAATAACAGATGAAACTTTGGGACAGACCAACAGACAGACAGACCATTGGTAATGGGGTTACAATTACAGCATCTAAAAACAATGACAATTTAAACACATCTATAAATAATGGCAAGACATAAACACTAATACATTGTGAATAATAGAGAACTGTTAAATATCATAACCCTTTCCTACATACACACTTCAAATTTTGATCTCTTTTGAGCAGGCCTTGACCATTCCTTCAAGAATCATTGTGAAAGGGTGTGGTAACATTCACAGCATGATAGGCCATTTTCTATGTTGCGTTTTAGAAAGCTGCACTTTTGGAGGTTGGTCATAAGATTTTGCATGAGTTTATTCTGTTGTAACAATAAGATTTGATTTATAACACAATACATGTTAAATGTGTGATATAATGATCATTCTTAAAATGTATTTGTGTTATTAATACAGAGTAGGAAATTAACTCAATGAATTTCATCATCAACATCATAAATCTTCATTTTTTTTTCAACATCAACAGCAGCATCAATCATCATCCGCTCATGGTCACCCATATTCATCGTTATAATGATCCTTGTCAGCAATACATGTACCCTTTATTCAACCACCAAATTATGCATCATCATAACTATCATCAACATCATCAATTATCACCATCATCATTACCCCCTCCCCTGTTTGTCATCCTCATTTATCATCATCATTAAAATTGTCACAATCTTAAGCATAATTATCATTGGCATGATCATAATTACCACAATCACCATCATCATTGACACCATCTTCACCATCCTTACCATCACTATCATCTTCCTCACAACTATCATAAACATCATAAACTAAAGCTTTGTCACAGACGTAACGAATATCCCCACATGCCGCATTGACACAGAATATTTTGCATGTTGTCTTCACATAAAACAGTTGACACCATGTTCAATGTTATAAACGCACTAAGTGACCCCATGACCTAGTTTTTGACCCGGCATGGCCTATGTTCGAACTTCACCTACACATCATCTAGATACAACTTCTGACAAAGTGTGGTGAAGCTCGGATGAAAACTACTTTAATTAGAGAGCGGACACCATGCTGAATGTTTAAAATGCACTAAGTGACCCCATGACCTAGTTTTTGACCCGGCATGACCCATATTCGAACTTGACCTAGACATCATCTTGATACAACATCTGAGCAAGTTTGGTGGAGATCGGATGAAAACAACTTGAATGAGATAGCGGACTCTTAATACGACCGACGGACCGACCGACAGACAGACAAGCTCACTCCTATATACCTCCTAAACTTCGTTTGTGGGCGTATAATCATCCACTCATGGTCACCATTATCATCATCAGAATTATCCATATCAGCAGTACAATCCTTGTCATGATCACAATCATCATTACCAGCAGCCACCACCATCACTAGGAGTACCAGCACTTGTCTTCCCTGCAATAGAAAATAATTCAAATACAGCAGCTATAGGATTTTTTATACATTGCAATATGGCATTTTCCATTGTGATGTTTAATTTTCAAATAATGTTTAATGTAGAGGCTTGTCTTTAAAATGAACAAACATAAATGAACTAAGTTCAAAATCAATTCATGTACAGTATTGGTAAACATTGTTTACACACACGGTAATTAAAGTCATAAAATAGGTCCGCAAATAATGTTATGCATTAGATGCCTCCTGACCTCTGTGCTTTTTCAGAAAGTAAAGCAAGCTTTTGTGATATGTGCGCATGTGTGGCTACCCAATATTTTACCAATTACAAAACATTCAGTATTTTAAGAAGTGACCACATCACAATGTTTACTTTGAAATTAAAACAAAACAAAATCACTTTTTTCTCAATAAAAAATCGGAGAAAAAAAACAAGCACATGAACATTTTTGCATTATTTGAATCTCTAATTATCATTAAGCATGTAATCAATCACATTTGCAAGTTTCATTTGAAAGTAAAGAGATAAGAAAAAATGTGAATGACAAACCTTGCCTCAGCACAGATAAAATGTACTCATAGGCATGTTGCCTGGTTGAATGGTCTGAAATACAAAGTGTCACCACATCTTCAATCAAATATAATGATCAACGCATTTCAATGTTTAAAGAGGCTATAAGAGCGTAAATGAGGAATGGGATGGTCAGTTAGGCTCGATTGGTCATTGTCGGCTCGGGTACTAGTTACATGTACCCCATGTACACTTAAGCATACTTACATGTACCCCGGGTACGGTAAATATGCTCATACATACCCGGGAACTTTAGCGCTAAATCGATCGTTGTCAGCAATTATTTTTTAAATTAATTATTTTCATATTTATGTTAATTTTCTGTTAAAATGGCATCTATATTATCGAAACTCATACTCAACAAGCATGTTGATGCATTTTTTTAATAGCAGTTTGTTCCGTAATAACGGTAATCGGTAGCGTGTTTTACGACATCAGATTTGGGGCGGGAAAAAACAGTCGGTTACAGTCTAAAATCGGCTGGGTACGTTTGAGTATATTTACCGTACCCGGGGTACATGTAAGAATACTTACATGTACCCGAGGTACAATGTAAGTAGTAACTGAGCGGACAATGACCGATCGAGCGTCAGTTAGGTGGTAAGGTATATTTTATTTGACATGAATAAAATGGAAATTGAAGTGTTGGTAACTGATTGACAATAATCACACTTATTAATTCAATTTGACATAATAATTGTGTTGCTTTTTTTCAAGTTACAAATATTATAAGTTTAAGCATACCATCTGAATTTAGGGCCTCTGCAAGAGTTGCTGATGCTATGATGTGATGCTCCTCTCCATCAATGCTGACAACAAATGTACTGAAAATACAGTTTAGCTTAAAGAGACTTCTTTAACAAATGGCAAAATCATGCTTTAAAATCGATGATACTCCAGATTATAGCAATTAAATATTGGAAGAAGATGAAATTGCAGGCAATTGCATTTGTTAAACCACCGTCTTTCATGATAAAAACATAAGCCGAAGTGTGCATGTCCGAATTAATAGATACTGCTCAAACAAAATGAAACAACACCATAATGTTACAAATAATTGCAGGATAATAAATGTGCACATTCATACTGTAGTAATGCTCCAAAACTTAATATGTGTTTGCCTTTTGAGACTAATTTGAAACCAAATGCGTAATCATTTCACTCACATGTCTTTGTCGGCCATGATTATTTGATAGACGCACTTAACGCTCGAAAAAGCCATATCCGTTGTTTAGTCATACCCGTTAAAAAATTTCCCAGCATGCAAATTATAGGACCTATATATGAAAATTTTACCACAAATATATGGAATTTATACCACACACTTATTTTGAAAATTATACAACACATATATCAGAATTATACCACATATCTATCAAAATAGTGCATACATATATGAACTTTTAGAACATATATATGAAAATATCAAACATAAATATGAAATTATACAACATATATTTGTTATGCAATACATATGTCGGATTTTACCATATATATATATGAATTTAGACAACATATATATATGCAATTATACCACACACAAATGGAAATATACAACATATATATGCAATTATACCACACACAAATGGGAATGTACATCAATATATATACAAATATACCACATACATATGGAAACATTGAATTTCGCAACGTTTGACACGCCATATTGCTCATCACTTAGTACACTTTTTTTAGACGTTTACTTTTTAGTAATTACGCATGGAAAATTTCGAGTCTCACTGGAGCTATCAATTGAAACTATTTGTTTGTTTTTTTTTTCTTTAAGACTTACTCAATAAATTATTGTTATTTAATATATTGGGTAAAAGTAGGGATATTAATTATTTCAATATGTGGATATATATTCACCGTAAAAAAATCAGTCGACATGCTAATTTAAGAAAAGAATTACATTGTACTCAGTCAGACTACAAATCAAATAAAAAAACGACATTTCAATAGGGTATATTAAATATGCTTGTTGTAGAAAGGAAGTATCAATTATATAATGTCATTCTTTACACTCTTCAGTCTGGAAAGCTTCGAAGCTCTGAAAAGAAAAGTTGATGAATTGGAGAAAAAGGTATGCTAAGTTTTCATTTTTTTATTGTTTTTGTTTGTGTGCAAATATCCGGGATTTAATATTTAAATTCACCGTTTCAATGAGTGAAAAACGACAATAAAAAGTATTGCTAGTACTTGTTGTTTCAATGTAACTTGTTTTATTGTTCTTGTTTTGATTGTCGAAGTAACATTATAACGTGGACCATGACCCAACCGATCCTAAGGGTTTTATGTAAGGTATTTATTTTTTAAATTTGATAAAAGTGTATGGATTTGCTTGTCAATATTGAATTAGAATATCGTTACACTGCTCGTTCGACGTATCGTTAACCTCGCTTATAAATCCCAAAACTCTGTAAATAGGGGACAAAATGATTCACATAAATGACAAAGCTAGGCAAATTAAGGAAAATTGCGGTCCATGTGATATTGAAACCGATTAAAATTCAAGTTTTTCTTGGTCCGTTAGAGATGACATGTGTTCACGCTATCTTACAGGCATTTTATAGCTTTACATTTGGATTACAAGTGCATTATATTACAACTAAAAAAGGCATAGGAATTGATTTGGTTTGTCTATCTATTCGCCCAGCCAATCTTCGCATTGAAAAGACATTATTTAAATGCGGTAAGCGATCGATGTTCATCCAGTAAGTGAAACTGAAAGTAAAATTAAGAGATTGACACATTTTTCGTGGTAAACTATTTCAGTGTACATCTCCAATAAATATCTCAGAAACATGCGATAGAGCTATCATTGGTTTAAATATGCAATATATATTCTTAAAATAATATTATATTATTATACTGCAATATGCTGCATAATAATCACTATATTTAATTATTATACAAGATTTGAATTCATACTCACCTTAGTCTACGGCTTCAGACTTAAAATGCTCTCTTCAACCCAATCACAAAGCTAATATGAATTCAAATAATAAAAACAATTATAATCGTAACTACGTTTCGGGTTATAAATTGAATTTGATTTCGCTCGATTGTACTTTGCAGTTACCTTGGTAAAATAAACTAAAAAGTTCCTCGGAGTATGGCCGGGTGCCTTTAAGCTTAGTTTCCGTGCCCGTTGTACATTGTAGTATACTTAAGAGTACCCGGGGTACTTTTAGTGGTTCCCAAGCTGACAACGGCCAATTTAGCTTTTATTTCACAACAATTACGATTGGGAAGCTGAAGCCTCGACATGTGCTTTTTGTAGTACTCTTATTTACATGTGTGTTCTGTTATATGGAATTATTTCATTGTAAATTAAATAACATTCCGAATATGATTTATGGCTTAAATATTACATTAACGTCTAAACTGTGCATTGAGCTCGGGACGTTCACGCTACAAACCGTATCACTATTAACTATATCTGCCTAGCAATTTGAAAATCAATCAATTCAGATTCAAGTTACTTTCTTGCAAATAGTTTGAGTAAACGTTTGAATGTAACGCACCTTATTAACGACAGAGTCTTCAACAAAGAGCTGATGCAATTGACATGATAGTATTGGTGCTCATGATTAGTATGTGAATAAAGATAAAATAGATAATGATGATGATGATGATGTTGATGATGATGATGATGGTGATGATGATGATGATGATGATGATGATGATGATGATGATGATGATGATGATGATGATGATGATGATGATGATGATGATGATTATGATTATGATGATGATGATGATGATGATGATGATGATGATGATGATGATGATGATGATGATGATGATGATGATGATGATGATGATGATGATGATGATGATTGTGATGATGATGATGATGATGATTATTGTGATGATGATGATGATGATGATGATGATGATGATGATGATGATGATGATGATGATGACGTCTATATGTCTTGCTTTAACAATTACTTATGAATATTCCTCCTACAAAATTTGTATTGAACACGTCCCTTAAACATGTTAACCAGTGGTTAAAGAGCATACACTTAAAGTAAATGGGTTTATTATATTATGTTTTTTATTATCGACTTTGGCATATACATCATAATATTTAAAGAAATGAACTCATACACAACAGAACATTGCTATTTTGTATGCAGCACCAGGTTGTGGTGCTGAACACATATTTTTCAAATCACGCGCATGTGTTTAAAAGGTCAGGCGCCATTACAAGGTGATCGAATTATGGCAAACTTAGCATGTCTGTTTTTAAACAGGATCTGTGATTACCAGCCATTTAAAGTGAGACTGCACGATTTTGTAGAATATTTATGAATTTATATAAAATGTGTAAAAAAATATTATTCATGTATTTCAATATAAATTAAAATAAAAGTTGATAAGAACATGTGTCGAAAAATGCGAAATAAGCCAGATATTTAATTCTGAAATCGAAAATGTATGTACAGACGAATTTGACAGCATGTATATCATGCATGTACGATATAAATCTAAATTTAGTTTTACGGATCATTTTAATTTCCTGCAACGATATCTATTCATACGACACACGAACACTAACTCCGATCCTAATAAAAAGACGAATGCTTCGGTTATTGTAGGAAAATATGTACGAAATATCTTCGTCACCATCGGCTTGGGGCGCTAATTTGTCTTTGCTGCATTTTATGAAATTCGTCTTCAATGTATAATTGACCTTGCATATTTTGTGTTATTGTAACATATTTTTATCAATATAATACAATTTAACATATATAAATATCGTGCAGTCTCATTTTAAACGCGCGTGTGAAGCCAACATATGAAAAGTTTATATAACATGTTATACCATAGGTATTTTACCTACTTTGCAGGTGAAACAAGACGACGAGTTTCAGAATACCATGTACGTATAAAGACACTCGTATAAGAAGTATAATTATCACTTTATGCCATCAAAACATTTCGTATTGAGTGTATTGCAAAAGGATGTTGAACGCGGGTGGATTTACAAGGTATATTTATATTACAGGCTAATACAGATCAAACAAGCGGTAAGTTGAATGTTCATAAATAAGTTGCATTTAGTTTTTACATGAAATTCTGAAACGTAAGAGGCTTAGTACTATTTAATATAACTTAATACGATATATTTGTGTATTTTCTGCTTGTTAAGCGCACAGACAAAGTACTATTAAATTGTAACAAATATAAGCCTTCATAAATTCACATTTACTTGCGACCTAACTGTTTTTTGTGTGCAATTCAGTGTAACTGTGATTTTAGATATGCTATGAGATGTAATTACTTAATGTTTATTACAAATTATGTAGAATAGTCGAAAAAGTATTTATTTTATTATATCAGAAGAAAAACGACTGGAAATGGACATGAGATAAACACGTCCTTGGTATAATTCGAGCAATTTTAAACACGTTTTACATTGAAAATAAACATGTGTGTCATACTGTTAAAGTATATACCAGATTCAAAATCGCTCGCTAATTTTAACAAATAGCTATGATGGATCTCGGGTTCGATCCCCGGCCCAAACATACGCTGTTTTAAGTAAAGCAGTTGTCAGTTTATGTATGTACACTTAGTTCTGGTAAATCAGCTACCAAGAAAAAAATGAGTTGTTAAACGAAACGCAGCGATATGAATTACTGTTGAAAACGGCAAAACATCCAACTCAAAAAACAAACATACAAAAGATAGCTCTTTAGTCAGATGCGATTTTTACCGCTAGCTCGGGAATAAAACGCCATGCAACCAATAGTTACAATGTGAAATACTTCTTCAAAAACAAGCTCGATTTAATGATGCGTTCTACCTTGATTACAACCATACATAGTATTGTCAAATTAATTATACACTTCGATAATGTTGTCTTAAGTGCTAAGTAAAAAAATCCTGTTTTGTATTGTTTACTAGAAGAAGGCCCTTGCTCGTTACACTCTGTGGCAAGTCATGCGTATCTGTTTGCCAGTCATGTAAATGTATATCCATGATTGACAGCGTTTACATGATGATAGAGTATTTGTAATTGTATATTGTTTATATGAATTTTTAATTCTTCCCTTGATCGAGATGGGAGACGGAAAACTACAACGGGCGAGGCATGGTCAGGGGTGATAACCCCAAAAAAGGGTTAGGGTAAGGGTTAGGGTTAGGGGTCGGGTTAGGGTTAGGGTTGGGTTTAGGCTAACCCAAACCCTAACCCGACCCCTAACACTAACCCAAACCCTAACCCTAACCCTCTAACCCCCCCCCCCCCCTTGCGCAATACCATACCATGCCTCGCCCGTTGTAGTTTTCCGTCTCCCTACATACTTTAACCCGAGAAACACATTTTTACTATCCTTACCACTTCTTTCACACATGCTAGAGAGTGTAATGCTCCACATATATTATCGACCATTCCTGCGCAAAAACGCCCGCCCGATCAACCTCTCCTATACAACCGACGAGTTTCAAACGCTCTTATAAAATAAATACGATTTACATGTTTTTGTTTAGTCATTTTGTTTGAATGTTATCAGATCATAATATTACAATATTATCATAACCACATCATATTATAATTAATTTTATTCTCAAAGTTTAAGTGTTTTCATTAAGGATAAGATATTCTTTAGATGTTGGTGTTGATTTCGTTGGTTTTGTTTTCATGTTTAAGTGTCAACATGTGTTCCTGTTAAGTATCAATATGTGTTTATGTTTATTGACAATTTAAATTTATCAAATCAAATTATGTGTATTTCGTCTGGACAACCACGCTGTATTTATAATTGTTTTGTTTTATTATTTTAAAACCTGTTCTGATTACAGGCTGAGAAAGAGGACGAGTTTAGACGTCTGATGTACGTAGAATAATTGATTAATTTGTGTGAGACTAGATGTCGTGTATATCGGATAAATATAGTATATGTTCATATCATTCGGTTGGTTGTATAGTATAATAATATTATACATTATATTGTATTAGACAAAATCCAAATTTGTTATTTGTATAACATTTCATTAAGTATAAGGTCAGATATGTGAAATGGCAACACATGCACATCAATATAAATAGTGTATGCCTGTTGTAACTTACCTGAGCGCGAAATGCACATGGTAAGCCATGGTGGTGGGTGGCTGTACGGCGTCTCTCGTCTTGTGTCGAATGGCATATGTCGTGTATTGTCAACAATTTGCTTCAAACACCATCTCCAAAACCGAAAGTCAACATATCACTAAACTTAATAGCAATAATCAATCGGAAACACTTTATCAAATTAAAAACAAATTCATTTGCGTGTGTAGGTTACCAGAGCTAACATTATATTTTAAAATTGAAAACTTAACTGAAAATCTGCTGGTCTATATCCGCAAGGCTTGGGGGTTTATATTTTCTATGTTATGATGTTTAGTGGTCTTTTACAAAGTATGTTCACATTATTCGCCGGGGTATTAACTGGCCACGTCCTTAAGTAAATTTATTTTAAAGACGTATATTGCCAAAACATGTTGCTAAATGTGGCCCCCAAATTGGGATAACTATTTTTCTTACATGCACGTAGCGAAAACGTTAACAAAACTCATCTGAAACAACAATGCCCCGGGCTTTGGTATTTGTAATGCAAAATTAAATGAAGGCTTTATACCAAGTTTGTTCAAATCATATTCCTTGAGTTAAAATTGATTTTTGCTTAAGGGTTTTATTATTTTCCGTACATATGACTAGCGAAAACTTGACACAAATATTCAGAGCTTTTGAGCTTTTATAATAAACGACGTGCCTTTGTAATGTGAAAATGTGTTTTAGTAATGGACTCCCATTGAACAAAACTGTTTACAGCACATGGATAACAAAATAAATTTATACTATCATAACAAAATGACTTAAAATCTCCTCCCCTGAAACAACATGGCCAAAGGTTCGACATTTAACAACATAATAATGATCATGTTCGTTGTTTTACATAGTGAATGTAAACACATTTTGAAAATATCCCTGCAACGATCAGGATGTCAGTTCAGATGAGCGATTTAGTGTTATTATGGCTATATTGCTCACAGAGGGATATTACTTTATACTATTTTTCTTAACATGTTTCAGGTTAAATGAGTTCAGACAAATGCAAGCCAGTATCGCACCTTTAAAGAAACAATAAGATGGAACAAAGGTAACGATTAAATTATGAAAGGAATTGTGAATACATGAGTTATTGGCTATTCAAAACAAGCATAGTGAGGGCTTAATGTGTTGAACACCGTTCCGAAATGTCAAATAAAATGTTTCTTAAAATATACTTGCTTAAAATTTCTACGAAATGATGACAGTTGATATCTTTTTTACATGAAATAATAATGGAGAAAAAAATGAGATCGAAATTTGGACCTTCCGCTTGCAAGGCAGACGCCTTACCGCGAAGCTTTAAACGTCATTGTTCGTATCGAAAGGCAGTTAAGTGCGCCTAATAGTTCACTTCAATTAGGCATAATGATGTATCGGATAACAAATGTCAGCGAAAGATATGAACGAGTTGTAATATACCAGCAGATATTGCACTCATGGCTAAATAAGCGTACGAGACTAGAATAGCAGACAATGATTAAATCAACCGACCATATATGTTGAAAAGACTATCTTAATGAGTTACTATTTTCTCAGTCATACTATTTATAAAACCGAATATTAAGGGAAAAACAAAACAAAACAGACAGGCTGAAAAACTTGATACACATAAACGGATGAAGTATTGTTCCAAAAACAAAATAAAAATAAATCCATTAAAATGTTAATTGAAAATGGCGCATATTTAAAGACTAATTTGCACTGTATATTAACAGTCACCTTAACGCTTATCCGCAAGAACCATTTGATTGTTAGTTAAACCGTTTTATTATCCCCCCCCCCTCAATTGCAGAGGGATATAGAATTGACGTTGTCCGTCCGTCAGTTCGTCCGTCCGGCTGTCACATAACCGTTTATGGTTATATCTCAAAAACTGTATAATATATCGACATGAAACTTTTTGGGTGTAAAGATATGAATGAGAAGAATTGCAATACATAAAAACTAAATATTACCCTACACAAAGTTATTGTTGAAGATTATACCGTAAACCAAGTGATGTGCATCCATCCATAAACAATATTTATTTGGCGAGGGATATCGATTCAACGAATCTTCATGTTTTCAGTTTGTATGCATCTCCTGCTCACACATTTAAAGGGGGCAATATCAATTTATACTTGTCCTTTAAAATTTGGGATTGTTATGTCGCTCATAAATAAAAGATATTGCCACTACAGACACACAACTTTAAAACTATAATAAGCGACATTCGAACTAGCGTCCCTGATTATTTTGGTTCCGTTTTTTGTCAACATATATGTAGCTGGAAACATTTAATCCTATTTACCAAACTTTAACAGGTGGTGCGCGTTTTTAGAATAGAATTGCTGATACGGCAATCATTATTCACAAACTGATTAGACAGCATGCTACCTGCGTCACCTGCGCACTGTTGTTTAATATTGACCTTAACGTGAAGTTTTTACGTAAATTGAGAAATAAAACGTCATTTCTGAAAATGTTTCCAACTTGACTTGACCACAGTATTCGGCATGTGAATTTTCGTTCATCGGTATGTTGGAATGACTTTAAACGTGTTTGACCAATACAGCTGATACTAATTCTTTCATTTAGAGTGAATGTGGAGTCAACATTTTATAAAGAGAAGGAGTGACGTTTAAATTATAGGTGTCATAACTATTTTGTTTGACTTCAGGCTGGCAGATACATCATACGGCGGATTTAACTAACCGCAAAATGTACGAGCGGTACACGACGTTGATGCTGTATCTTAAACGTCAGATAGGTCTTTAAAAAATAATCATATAAAGGTGTTTACCATTTACATACACAGAAACACGGAATATAGACCAAAAGGTGTGTATTATAGCTAATGTCAAGCATGGACTATATATAATATGTTGACGACACCTTTCAAGTAAGAAGCACTACTTTTTCATTCTTGTATTGTAGTTATTGCGCCACACTTCGTGAATTTGTTGGCCAAAATATTTATGACGTTTTAGATTACGAACAATTTAAGTATTATAATACGGATCGACTAGAGCGTAAGGTGACTTATGGACAGGAGTTATAGTCAAATTTTAATGTATGTTCTATTTGTTTGTATTGTATTTGGGAAAAATATATATATTGCAAGATTGTTCAAATACTTTTGATTTAACATGTTATTTTTATGAGCCAAATATCGAGTATTAAATTAGCTAATTGCTAAATGTTGATTGCAACTCACAATACTCTTATCGCCAAATTCTTAGCGGCAATAATGCACATGGACATTCCTGACGAAACTTACCTTGAAATACTGGGGTATTTTTTTGTAAATTTAGTAAACTAACGTGACTCATGCATTTGTTATTGCGACCTATGGTGTTATTTAAAATGAAAAGTAGTGTCGACCAGACTTGGAAAACTCTGGTGTTATTTAAATAACATTGCATCTTCATAAAGCGACCCGACTTTGAAAACTTTTTTTTCCATTTAGAGGTCAGTGCTTAGACATTCGCAGCTATAGTCACATCAAGTTGGCTCTTCTAGGGCCGTCTCATCCATGCAAAAGTGTACATAAGTGTACATAAATTCTTAAGCCTCACATCATAACGTTTATACTGTTTATCCCCGAATTGCTCTTGGGATTTGTAATGCGTACATTCGGATTAATGTTACGCAATACATACATTTTTGATACTATACCGTTCGAGTGTAGTTAAAACAGTACAAAACTTGAATAAATACATTACGTTATGCTATTTCGTTTCCTAACAACATTGATATTGAAAGGTAGAGCTATGATACTGTGGTAAGATTCGTAATAATTTCATCATTTGGCGTGAATATTTCAGCGTTTTGTGTATTGCAAAAATACTTTCACTCAGCGGTTTGAAACTAACGTAAGGAATACAGAACGTTACAAACACTAATAGTTTAAAGTAACAGTTACAAACAAGCATTTAAAATATCAATATTGCTTTTCATGAATAAAGTATTCATAAATTATAGATGTACAAATACGAACGGGGCTATTCAAATATCATTTTGACCCTAATGCCGCTCTAAAGTGAAAACGTACACATATTGATAATATTGTTTAGAGCTTATGTAGTATATGTACATATTTTCCTATTTGCCTTTGGTTTTATTTAGATTTTTTTTTCAAAGTAATGCGGTATTTGAATATGCAATGGATAATCGTTGTTTATGAACATGGGATTTTAGTGAATTGATGACTCTGAATCAGGCAATTTTAAGACGTGTATGCGTAGAAATGATGCGAAAATATGAGAAATCACATAAGTCTTGGACGCATAAGATTTTGCAATATATCAACATTAATAAATATCTTGATTATGATTTATCATGTCTTAATTTGGATGTATGCTGTATTGTGTAAATGCATAATGTGTAAAATACCATGAAAGTATCCATTACACATAATGAGTATATATTGATATTTGTGTACATTACCAAGTGCGTGTGTGTAATGTTTGTTTGTCACGATCATATTTTAAGTATGTTGCTCCCGACTACATTTTTTACTTTCCATGAAATATTTGATTTCGGCGTTATACTTTAATACATATTCTGGGTTATAGCATTTCCTGCTCAAGTGGTTTTGATAGTGTTTGTGTTTATTTTGTACTGACATGTATGTAAAGCTTTTTTATATGTAAATAATGTATTATTTCCTTGATTTTTAGCTGATGAAAAATATATTGATGAATATACTCATTATTGGGATAAACATGTTATGTGTGCGTTATTCATATTACAGTGTAAATGAACATATGAGAAGTTATTTTTATGTAAGATGTGGTTTTTTCAAATACTTCATATTTATTTTCACATTTCCACGCATACTTAATTACCTTATACGAGAAATCTTTATGGGTATCATAGCTGTGTTAAAAAAAGAATGTTTTTTTAGAAGTTGACATATTTTCGAACATGTTCAAAATGTAAACGTGATTAGTTGTTGGCGAACGTATGAAGCATTGTTAATAATGATACAATGATTGAAATTAAACACCGTGGCTTAAGATAAATGTGTTTCGGTGTAATAAATCGTTCATGTATATATATATTTGATTAAAACTTACTGTTTGTATATATTGTTTCATACATATTTTGCTTTTGTTAAAAAACGTGTCGTTCGTTAAACTGTAATATAAGAGTTTTCTTGTACTTTAAGACAATCTGTAAACTTGAATGTGACTGTACAACTTGTTGGTCGGATGATAGTCTACCGGGTTATTTGAAAAAGTAACACTTACCTTCAATGTTTAGCATTGACTGTTCCAAGTCGGGAAACCCGGTTTTATCATATTGAACCCAGTTTAATCATGTTATGTTCGTAGTTAGTGTTATGTAATATAAGTAAAGGATAAGAACTAGAATTACGGTCCTGATCAAGTTTCGCGATTTTCATTATTTGCTTTATTATTATATAACTTATGTTATAAGTATGAATGCAACGTTCGATTAATGAGATGTAACATGAGTAGATCATAAAACACTAACTTCCATTAGCATTTTAATGTGTGTTCGTCCTTTGATCGTTGTATCTAGGGACACATATTATTGCAATAATATTTAAATATCCAATGGCTTGTTAAATAAGACGGCTTTAACAAAACGATCATTATGATAGCACGAACACCTTTTAGTATGCTTCCAAAACTTATTTGAATAATCGTAACTCTAACATCTACTGGTTTACCTGTTTTGGGCCTTTAGAATCTGGGGCATGAATGAATGCACCGAGAAAATTTGTCACAATAAAATTCCAACTGATGAACATACTTTTAAGTGTGTTTCTTCATACATATAGTTATTATTATTTTATAATACTTTTGTTTGACTTGCTGAATGTTACTGCAGGAGATATATTTGCATTTTTAATTATACTGATGCGTTTTTTTCTTAGCTAAGAATACATATATACTACAGAAAATGACGCATTCAATTAATTTGCAACCAATGGTAGTAGTATGTTAATGTTTTCATTACTTCCTCTTTTAAGTTGAATGAACGAAATGAGATTGCATAGTAAATGATTCAATTTTGATTTCATAAGTAATGTATACAATTTGATTGATACATTCTATTATGTTTGTTTGTCGTGTCTTGACTAAGCAATCACATATGTGGACGTATTTAATTGTACTTGAACTAAAATGTCATGCGTTTGAGTTAGATCTAAACATGCAATAACATTGTTTGTCGTTAAAGAAACATCGCAAAAGGGGTAGATTAATCAAATGTCAGTATTATAATAGTTGTCAAAAACATGAACGGACAATGAGAGTTCGACTGACTTTGTTATAAACAGGAACTCCCTTTACGAACTGGTTGCGAGTAGAATTGTAAATGGAATTTCATAAGTTGTATCTTATGCTATTTGTTTAATGATTTTGAAACTGATCATTCACGCGTTACGCACATAGGATTTTTATGAAGCATTTACCTTTGCTTTTTGATCAAGATGTGCAAGCGGGTCATTAAGTTCATAGGAAAAGAATGCATATGCACATGTGAACATTCTTTATGGACGTCTGTCCGCATAAAATACACACGTTATAACACCTAGTTTTATAGATTTAAAACGTCCCATGTGTGATTGCAATGAAATATGCATACATTTTAAATACTTGTATTACTCTCATTATCATTAGTAGTAGAATTTGTATTTCGTTTGTATTGTGTATTCTATCGTATAGTTTATTTTTGAACATAGCTGTTCTAACGTGTTTACCAACACACCATAGTGCAAATAAATGTAAAAACATACATAAGAGGTACGTTTTGGACTACAGTTAAATGTTTAATTATCGTATTTATGTTCAATTCTATAATTAAACATTATACATTCAAAAATTCAAAAATTGCACAAAAGTTACATTCAATTGGGTTTAATCTATTACACGCGTACGTAAACAACTATGGACGTTAGTGTTGCTGTAATTGCACTTTGATTTATTGAGAAATTTAATCATAATTATTATGTGTTTAAATGTATTTTGTATTGGGACAAAGTTTCGAGTCTTTAGGTATAATAAAAGACCAACCGGTAATCGAGCATCACCATTCGCAAATATGAACGATCATATATTTTCGTATACGTATATTTCACTTTAATTTAGTTTTCACATTATTCATGACCGTGTGTGTTGTGCAATGAGCAAACACAGGCTTAAACAAATATAAAATGTGGCATGGCATGTGTTATAAGTCGATAGTTAAAGAATATATACCCAAAGACTCAAAACACATAACTGTTTGCTCGTAGTGTGTTGTAGTAGCTTGATTCACATATAATCTTTCATTTTGCTAAGGGGCATGTTCACAGATTTCCACGAGGATACAATGTATTGTTCACACAAATTTCATAACATATACAACAAATATATAATGGGAGCGCCATTATAATACTGCATTCTAGGTTTCATTAAACATAAATAGTAGTCATCAGTTGAAATTTATACATTTGCAATAATAACGCGAAAAAAATAAAAACAAAACAGAAAAGTGTTAAAAAACTAAACGTATTAACATCATTATGTCGGCATAACCGAATAGCAACAAGAAGGTAACCGCAATCGACCTTCGATTTGCAAGAACTTTAAGCCAAAAGGAAGCATCATTAAACTCCCTCACTATTATTTTCTTGTACTGCGTATTAAATGATTAATAGAAGTCCTTAAATTGTCACGGTTAGGTTATGAATCATTTACATACAAAACACTGTGAGAATGTCCCATAAATTACTTATATAATTATTACAAGATGTTTTTACATATGGTGTTTTGAGGCTTTATACAATTAAACGAATATGTCTTAATGGTGTATTATTAAAGGGTTAAATTCATAAAAGTCCATTCGTCATTAAAGAACAAAACGGCGATATTAAGATAAAATTAAATACACATGTTTAAGCATGCATTACCTTCACTCAATACTTTTTGTTTGTTGTCAAAAACGTTATACTGTTGAAATTGCTTTGAACGACATAAACATTAAGTACTTATAGGCGCCATTGCCAAAATAGTTATAAAATCGTTAAATAAAACTGGCAAAGATTTTCTGTGGGAGCGGGTATTTTTGGATTTAAGAACCGAGAATGTTAAATCTATTTAGGTATATGTAAATACCGTTCTTAGGTTTCTACCAAAACCCCAAAAGAAAGTTTCGAGATTAATAATAATGTAAATCTATATTCTAGAAAATTGTCTATGGGCATCTTTAAATCGTTTGAAAAGCTGAAGGCAAGCGATACCGAAATAAGAATATTTTTAATAAAAGCCTCAAGATGCCATGACATGTACTCAATATTTAAATGTGTATGCATGCATAGTATAACAGCTTGACATATTAGCAATTAAAAAAAAGAAAGTTCATGTGTTTTGTTTTATTTCGATACTTACATATGCCTCGATCAAACGGTGTTGTTTCTTCTTAATTAGATCCTTGGGTTCAATTTACATTTAGATCAATGTGTATATTCATTTTTACATATGTACAATTAAAAACATTGATGGCTTCAATTTTTAAAATATCTTGTACATTTTAAATGCCGATAAAATAACACGTATGCACAACGGCTTAAAAAAACTTGAATAAGTATGAACACATGAGGTTGTAAAGACTAATACCACATAACACTTTAAAGTATGTAAATACGTTATTAATACCATGAAACATAAATCAAACAATGAATATATAGACATATTGTCATAAACACAATACGTCGATGCTAGTATTCTATGACCGAACACAAATGCATGCATGCACAATATTAGACTTAAACACGTCCGTGCAAAAATATGTAGTTTAAACAAGGCACTACATTGATGCACAAATACATACAATACATGAACGTTGCAACACCTATGTAATTCAGACAACAATTTCATACCCTGAAATTATGTAAAACACTTTAGTTTCTACCCATTTATTTAAGTTCGATTGCATAGAAAGACATGCATTTATATAGACACTCTCGAATCCGTTGCCTGAGAAGAACCAGTACTTGGCGTCTTATGAGATGATCTTGAGACATCATATCAACTATGCCATCCCAAGATTTGTAGAAGTGACTAAATGATTCATGGCGTGAGCATTGTTGACATTGATATTGATAGCTTCTTCTTTATTTTGCAATCGAGAAAACCTTTACGCAACACAATTTATCCACCCCAAAATTAAGAAATATATTAAAATATCATGTAAAAACATGGAATATTTAAGTTAAGTATATTTGCATTATGTTTTGAAAAATACTATGTTATTATTATCCAGGATGACGGACACGCAGTAGTTTTCAATGATCATTTAATCACCTTTAACATTATTTGCTGGATTAGGCTTGAAATAAAATACTTTAGGATGTTATTTTTATTAAACCCTCATTAACATTCTGTTTTTCTGTTCACTACCCAGAAGGCAATATTATCAATATTATTCACAAAGCCATATTCATCATGTACTGCAAAATGCACCGTTTTCTTTGTATCATATTGACGATTAATATCCCAGTGGCACTTCGAATAGCAGTGCAACTAAACATCTACCATGTGTCTCATACTGTACCATCTTCCTGCGACAGAAGCACTTCTAACATTGCAATCTGCGGTGTATCCGTTCACCTATATATTATACAATCATTCCTTGTTTCTCAATGAAGTGTAATTATTTGTCAATTGTTTAAAGAGCGACTTTTGAAGACTATTAAACGTTCATCTTAAAGTTTCCATACAACTTGTTTTCTGCTGTGTTAATTTCGTGTCATGTAAATATTAAGGAAGATGATGTTTTTTTCCGAGTACCTTTAACTTAGAACGATAATGTATTGAAAATGTACACATATACATATGGAGTATATGACACCTTAATATATGCTACTTGTCGAACTTGACGGTGTGCATAAAACATGAATGATAGTAGATAAATATGTACATATTGTAAAAGTAAGAAAGCTAAAATATTATCGAGCAGTTCTTATATATTCTTTCATAAAATATACATCAGACTTACAATCTGGTTGTTTCGCATATTAAGCGTTCAAAAAATGATATCATTCGACACGCGACATTACATATGAGTTACTGTTACTTGAAATAATACATGTTTTCAACATTTTGGTTAAACATTGAAATAATGTAAAACAAATTGCATTTTCAAAAAGGCATATTTTATTTAAATATAATTAAATGTAAATCTACGAAACGTATACTCGTACAACAAATTAGTAAACGCGCATTGACAATACAAAACTGCGCAATGTGAATATGTTCTCCGTTTAGTAACCCTTGTTTAACAACGTTATTTCATCTAAGTAGGCAACGTATGCTACGGAGAGCATGTTGTTTAGAAATACTTACACAATATACTATTAGGGTCTTAAATGCAAATTGACTGACAGTTTGAAATGGCCTGCCTATATGCATATTGTTATAGGGTTATTCGAGCGAGAAAAATATCAATACATTGAGAAGTCTCAATCGTTAAATCGTGTCCTCCAAATGTTGCCCCTTGAGCATATATGCATTTTCACGTTGATACAGTCTACATGTTCTATTTATGGAGACAAATTAAGATGTAATACCCTATTTGCATCAAAGTTTTGTATAAATGTGTAACTGAGGAATAAGGTAAGACATGAATGTTACCTAGGGAAACAATTTAGTACATCCCACGGATCTGTTGGGACAACAAAAAGTATTGCATTCGTCCCTGAACACATCTCCGTCCTGGTGCAGTTGTTATAGCATGACTTATCTGTGAATGAACATGGTAATGATAACGGTTATGGTTACAACGATATTGTTGTTAACATGAGGGTTCAAGTTCTTAAATAATCATGCACTAAAGATCTTCCTATGGCAATTTTTATAGGCATGCAGTGATCAATGCAATCAAGCAATATGCAAACCGCCGGGTAACATTTGGGAATGAGAGTGGAACATGTCATAATAAACGCAAATGACAAACACAATTTTAGCAGTTTTATTTAAACTTTTATTAATAGAAGACTTAAAGTCTTAATAATATATAGTGGTTAATTCAACATCTAACCTTTTTCGCAAGACACTGTTTGTATCCTCCGAGATAGCCTACATGATAGTTTTGTACTTATAAAGGAGACACATATGTGCTTTTAAAGCAAATGTATTTGTCTATGAACCAATATGAATGCAGTTCATAAGGAAAACTATGGAAAGCCAAAGGGGACCCCCGCTAAAATACATATAATTATATAGTAATTTTCGGGATTTTCATTTTTCGCGGAACTTTCATGTAGGAATGTCGGGAATCCATATTTTCGCGGAATAGTGCAAATCATCATAGAAAAAAGCGGGTTCAAAAATTGCGCGGAACGTTCATTCCTCATCTTCGCGAACTGTGCAAAAATCGCGCGGAACTGTCGTATCTTCCTCGGAACAATTGTCGATTAAACACCGTACAAAAAGCGGGGTCTGAAAAACCGCGCGGAACTTTCATCTTCCGTCGGAATAATTAGACATTGAACTTCTGTACAAAAGTCGGGTTGCTATGTAAATTGCGGGTTGCTAATCAAAAATCGCGCGGAAGATTCATTTCTCCGCGCGATTTTTCAAAGCATTGAATTACTGCACGAAATTCGGGTTGCTATGTGGTTACGCGATAAAATTTGATTGGTTCCGACACCTAGAAAGAACCAATCAAAACTCGCGTCTTATCCAGCATTCATGCAGTCATCATGATGACGGTTGTTTCACATTAACACAAAACCTTGAAAGGGCGAAAGAGTGATCAATTTTGATGACATTAGCCATGAGGTTAGTATTTAACATACATGAATTATGAACTTTAATGCAATTAAAACAGCACAAGAGTATCGAGTGTTGTTTTCACGGTTTGTCGATATGCAAACGTCTCTGATAAAACATAAACACCCGCATAAACACGTCATATGTCGTCAAATAATGAAATATAGTGTTTGTGGGTAAGAAACATCTTCCCTTAAGCTCAGTTAGTAGAGAGCCAAGTTATTGTTATGGCAGCCGTGTGCTCTAGTCCAGCACCGTATACATCTTCAATTAAAAAGAAAAAGAAAAAGGCTTTACAGGCAATTCATCCCAAAGGCAACTCGTACCTTGGTCAACTCGTACCCATTTTTAGCTCGGCGTTTTCGGAGAAAAACCCGGGGTATTGTCACAATCTCTTGCACGACGGTCACATTACATTCACCTCTGTGTTGGGCTCAGAACGGACTATTGTTTTGAAAGCGTCTCATTCATGTCATGATCATTCCAAGCGTTCATCATTGAGGTTACAGTATACTAAACAATCTCTTGCACGACGGTTACATTGCATTCACTGCATTAAAGAAAACCATCTCATACCATGATATCTTATATCAGTCTTAATTAATTATTATAAAATTGATATGTTTTTTTATGGTAAGAAACCAACATACATAAATACGTCGAAGCAATGCCTAACGTCACTCAATCAAAAATATGTACTATTGTTTACATTTGTGAAGTGCGTGGAATGATTACATCTGTGTAAATGGGCAATAAAATAGTTCCAAAGAGTTATTAAAACTCACAAGTTTTTGCACGATTTATCGTACATTTAAAAGTAATTTTTCTTAATTAAATGCATGCGATCTTAAATATCCACTCAAATATACATTGTATGCGTTTGTTCGGTTTTAGCTATTTGGTAGACAAAATGGCGTGCTGAGCCTTATGCAGAGTTGTATGTGAGAGCAAGGAACGACAACTCTGCGTGGAGATTGGTATTGTCATAGCCAGCTCGTCGTCCGCCGTATGCGTTGTGCTAAAACCTCAGCATTGGCTCTAAAATCAAAGTGCTCCACCTACAACTTTGAAATTTCATATGTAGATGCACCTTGAGTTCTACACGCCACACCCATTTTTGGGTCACTAGGTCAAGGTCACTGTGACCTCTTATATAAAACTTTAACATAGGCTCTAAAATCAAAGTGCTTCCACCTACAACTTTGAAACTTCATATGTAGATGCACCTTGATGAGTTCTACATGTCACACCCATTTTTGGGTCACTAGGTCAAAGGTCAAGGTCACTGTGACCTCTACTATAAAACTTTACCATTGGCTCCAAAATCAAAGTGCTTCCACCTACAACTTTGAAACTTCATATGTAGATGCATGTTGATGAGTTCTACACGCTACACCTATTTTGGGGTCACTAGGTCAAGGTCATTGTGACCCCCCAAATAAATAATCTGACAAGCACCCATAGCCGAGCGTGGCACCCGTTATGCGGTGCTCTTGTTGTCAACTCGAACCTCATTCAATCTATTCAACCTGTTCCATTTGTCTTATTTTGTCACAAATGTCAAATCCTTGAAAGACATCAACCACAAGTGTCAATTTTTATCAACACTTTCCCTGCTTATACATATCTGCAGCAAACAACTTGCTTGAGCAATGCTTAGATAATTTAAGTGGAAACATCAAGAGGAAAATAAAAATTGTCTCTATGCGTTTGACTTATAAGCTAGCCATCCTACACCTATTTCTGTATATCGGGTATGGGTTTAGTTCGGGTAGGTACAAGTTGACTAAAAAACAGGTACGAGTTGACCACAATGGGTAGGTGTTAACCACGGAACAATTTGATCGGCATGCAGAACAAGATTATTGATTATTATATTTAACTGTCATACAAATCTGAAAGATAACACAATGTATTACAAACACAATGACTGTCAAGACATTCTAAACTCTTACAGTTAACATATAACAGGTGTACACGTCTAATATACTGACCAAATAAAATAACTCAAGATTCACACCAGATACGACACAGTTTCAAAACTCGACATTTTGTCTGCATGGCACGCCAATTTAGTCCAAAAAATTTGATTTTAACCAGTGAATTCTGAGCTATATTTCTTAAAGCAGAATGCACATTATGTCTAAAAAGTGTTTTCCGGATAATTTCTGGTATGAACTATCTTCACACGAACAAAGCATCTGGTAAACCTTCAGATATCAATAGCAGAATGCAAATAATGAGTATAATGTTCTGTATTGTAGAAGAAATACATGTCGTAAAATAATATGCAAGTATGAAACATGGTTTTTGTATTTTATAGCTGTAGCAGTGTTCCCAACTTGAACATCATCTTCTGTGTTCATACCTGAGGCAGAGCCAGCTTGCCCATCTGACATCTGTTGTGTACAACCGAGTCAGAGTCAGCTTGCACGTCATCTGTTGTGGACATCCGTGTAAGAGCCAGCTTGCACGTCCTCTATTGTCGACATCGGTGTTAGTGCTAGCTTGCACATCCTCTGTTGTGAACATCCGTGTTAGAGCCAGCTTGCACGTCATATGTTTAGGACATCAGTCAGAGATAGCTTGCAGTTTATTTACTTGTGGACATTAGTCAAAGCCAGCAAGGACAATCTCTGTTGTGGATATCTGTCTTAGAGCTTGCACGTCATCGGTTGTTCACATCCTTGTAATAACCAGCTTGCACATCATCTGATGTGGAAATCTGAGTCAGAGCCAGCTTGCACATCATACGTTGTGGACATCTCTTTATGATTTTACTCTTTGCTTAGATTGACACTGTGACTTTAGTGTTATACGTTACAACCTAAAGCTATTCCTATTGTTGAATAAAAATTTTGTGTCATTAAAATATATTTTGTTGGATAATTTGTATGTTGAGTTGTATTGTTTGGTCATTGGTTATTTTAAGACAAGAAAAAGCTCATCTATCATCATGTATTTATATTAAAATTCTTGAATGTTAGTGAAGGTACAGTTCATATAATTAAAAGCAATTGTAATAGGATTGCTTGTGTTTTATTGCACAGTGAATACCATCTTGTCTTTTTGCTGACATATAGAACGGAGAAATAGTAAACTGTCGTTTTTATATGCTATGGGATTGTATATCAAGACTTGTATGTTAAGATGAAAAAATTGCCATATTTTTTCTCTTTATATTTTATTCCTGCTAAATGGTTGATGCAATAAAGTTAAGTCTTTAATGACTTGTGTTTCTTGTAATATTATTTGTAAGCAAATTTGGCTGTAGTATTAGATGCATGCTGTACAAGATACTGTAGATCAACATTATATTGTTTGAGTATGAATAGATAATTCAAGGTGCACAGCCATTAATTTTGCGCTCCACCATCTCCGATTTTGGTTAGACAGTTGCAAGTTACTTGCATTAGTATGAAGTCTTAAAATAACTTAAGTATAATTGCTGTTGTGTTATTATTAACCTTTTCCTGCTCTGAAGCAATTTTAAAATTTCTACATGCAAACATCATAAAACGAGAACAGCCTGCAAGTAACTCACAATCTGTTCAGGTTTTATGCTGTATGCTGCTCATCAGTATCCTTGGGTTAGAAACAAAGCCTTTAAAACTTTAATCTATTAAGAAAGGTATTCAATTTATTCTCAAATGCGTCTTAGTGTGTTTTTGAGTGGTACAGGGTTAAATGTCTCATTTTGTTTTTGATTATCTTTGGTTTATTGAACATTTATGAGCCTTGCTCTGTGAAAAAGGGGTTTAATGCATGTGCGTTAAGTATCGTCCCTGATTAACCTGTGCGGTTTGCCCAGGCTAATCTGGAACGCACATGAATTAAACCCCTTTTTCACAGAGCGAGGCTCATATGTTTTAGACAGTGCATTCAAATAATACAATTTAAATCTGAATCTTTTATTTAGTTGCAATACCATAAAGCTTACTATGTTTGCAGTTTTAGTGAAAACACAAACTTTGAAACAAAGGAACATATGCATGTGTATTACACATTAAATCAACTTCCACTTTATTCCATACACTTTTTTTCGACTCTGTGACATTATGTCGGAAAATTCTGTCATAGCTTTTTATTGCAAATTCATCAAACATAAATTGGTTACCTTGGGTAACCCAAATCAATCCAAATTTTACTAGCCATAGACTTTTCCAAAAGCAATTGTTCCTGAGAAGTATTTTTCTCTAAAAGGTGGCAAAACTCCTAAGCAATACCTGTATGGGCTAATGGTAGGGCTAACGCGTGTAACATCCATTGACGAATATCAAATATACATAGAAATGTGATTGTTCACAAAACTGATCATGATATAACATGATACAGCATTTTGTTCTATATCAAATGAAATGTTGCTGAAAACAGTAGAATATTCAAAATATGGACATTTTATTCTGTTAATAATGCTATCTTTCAAACAATACAAATTAATAAAGCATGTTTAACAATAGCAGAACTCTTTGACTTTTAATTATATTTTCCACACTTTTTACCTTAACAAAATTCATAGTCCCACCAACACCATCAGGTTATGACTTCCAATTATTTATCAACTATTAAGCATGAACACAGGCACAAATATCGCAGTAGGGAATTCATATCACTTGTCAACCCATCACAGTTCCAGGGCAATAGCACGCCACTTCTCCTCTGCTTCTCGATGGGCCTGACCATTTCCAACTGCTTCGGGGGCATATATATCTGATCAAATGTGTCAACTTCAGGTTCTGTGTCTGACTCTTGCAGCAGAATGAAGTTGTGGACACAACAAGCAAAGATCACTAGCAACATCTCCAGCTCTACAAGCATGTTTAAGTATTTTGGCTGCCTGAATTTGCATTTCAAGAGACCAATTGCCCGTTCCACATCAACTCTTAGATGAATGGCACTTGTTGAATTTCTCTCACAAATGGTACAAATGTTCATGGCCTCGATACAGAACAAGCAGATTTCTTGTCAGGTGGTATGCTGAATCCTCGAGAACATGGTACCCATTCCGAAGATTTTCAATTGAATGCGCTACTGGGCTGTTCATATATACATGGGCATCATGCACAGAACTTGGCCATCCAGGGTATATGTCCAAACATTTCAAGTTACTGTCACAGACTGCTTGAACAACTAAACTGTTGATAAACAAGGACCTATGCTGGAATGTTGGAGCAGGACATGCACTGTGGGATCCATCAACAGCCCCTACAACGCCAGGCATTCCACATAGTTGATGAAATCCATCGGCAATGGTCTTCAGCTCATGACGAGATTCTGGAAATCTGATGTACTGATCCATCAATGTCGGCAAGACTCTTCATGTTGAAATGACTGTGAGATGTAAAGTCCCTGAAATTAAAACAGTATATGTGTAATTCATGCTAGAGTTTAGCAATTTTATTTATGCTTGATTGCATTGAAATCCTTAGGCTTATTGAGACATTCTAGAGTCCGTTTTTTGGGAATAATCAGTACATGGAATATATGAAGATAGCGCGTTGAGGATTTCTCATAAACAGGGTTGAAACAAAAACGTTCCCATTACTAGGCAGACACCATATCCACTACGCCAGCTTGACAAAGTATTGAGTAAATGAAGTGAAGCTTCGAAGTTTTGTCTCATTTTATTGTTAATGTAACAGATTGCACACTTAATTACAGTATTTTTCTTAAATACTCCTTCAGCTTTTTATTTATGTATGAAGACTAGGGCCACTTCCTGCGAGCCTAACAAACAAGAGGGTCATGATGGCCCTGTATCGCTCCACTGCTGAAAAAAAGGCTAAAACAAATATTCTTGGCATGTGCAAATACTTAAATATAGGCACTATTTAATCACATGTACAATTTTGTGACCCCCTGGGCTGGATCAAATTTAACCCCAGGGGCATAATTTGAGCAAACTTTGTAGAGGACTACTATATCTCACTAAATACAAAATGTGGTAGCCCTAGGTTCTAGAGTTAAGGACAAGAATAGTTTTCACAAAATAAGCAAGATATAAGCGTATATAATGTTCAATTTTGTGACCCGCGGGTCAGGGTCAAAGTTGACGCAAAAGGCATAATTTGAACAAACTTGGTAGAGGACTATAAGATGCTACTGTATACCAAATTTGGTAGCCATAGTCCGAATGGTTTTCGACAAGAAGATTTTTAAAGATTTCACAATTTTGTGACCCCCCGGGGCAGGGTCAAAGTTGACCCCAGTGGCATTATTTGAACAAATTTGGTAGAGGTTTATTAGATGTCACTACATACCAAATTTGGTAGCCCTAGGCCCAATGGTTATGGACAGAAAGATTTTTAAAGTTTTCACAAAATAGCCCCCATATAAGCGTATGTTCAGTTTTGTGACCCCCTGGGCAGGGTCAAATTTGACCCCTGGGGCATAATTTGAACAAACTAAGAAGAGGACTATACAATGTCACTACATACCAAATTGTGTAGCCCTAGGCCTAATGGTTATGGACAAGATTTTTTTAAAGTTTTCACAAAATAGGCATATATGTTCAATTTTGTGACTCCCGGGGCAGGGTCAAATTTGACCCCAGGGATAAAATTTGAACAAATTTAGTAGAGGACCATTAGATGTCACTACATACCAAATTTGATAGCCCTAGGCCGGATGGTTATGGACAAGAAGTGTTTTGAAGTTTTCACAAAATAGGCCTTATATAAGCATATGTTCAATTTTGTGACCCCCTGGCGCACGGTCAAATTTAACCCCAGGGATAAAATTTGAACAAATTTGGTAGAGGACGATTAGATGTCACTACATACCAAATTTGATAGCCCTAGGCCCGATGGTTATGGACAAGAAGAGTTTTGAAGATTTCACAAATTAGGCCTTATATAAGCATATGTTCAATTTTGTGACCCCCAGGGGCACGGTCAAATTTGACCCCAGGAATAAAATTGAACAAATTTGGAAGAGGACTATTAGATGTCACTACATACCAAATTTTATAGCCCTAGGACCGATGGTTATGGACAAAGATTTTTAAAGTTTTCACAAAATAGGCCTCATATAAGCAAATGTTCAATTTTGTGACCCTCGGGGCAGGGTCAAATTTGACCCTAGGGGCATAATTTGAACAAATTTGAAAGATGTTCACCCCAGGAACATGCCTGATAAATTTCATCAGAATTGGACCAGAAGTTTAGGAGAAGATATTTAAAGGAAAAGTTAAAGCACAGACGCATGCACGCACACACGACGGACACAGGACCATGACATAAGCCCCGCTGGCCTTTGGCCAGTGGAGCTAAAAACAAACCATATTCGCAATAGTCATGACTTCTTCACATAAAATTTACCTTTGTTTGTTCCAAATCGGTCAGCCACGCTCCTGTAGGATTCTTGGATACCAAGCATCCACAAGTTGCCAATTTTCTTTTTTTTCAACGGACATTGTGCGCTCACGTACCATACATGGGGTCACAGTTTCACAGGATTCCTACAAAATAAAAGATTTGTTCATGCATACATTTTAAATACCAATTCCCTATACATAGCTTTTATATAATATTAATTACAAAATATTTAACAGATATTTAACAAAAATAAACAATTTCATGAATGATAGAACCTGTAAGAGTTGAATCCACAATAAGACAAAGCCCTATAAAATAGAAGAAAATGACACTATTTAAAGGTTATGTTAATTTTCTTATACATTTAGTTAGTTTTCTTTTACAGCGAATGACAATATTGAAGAATCATTAAATACATAAGAATAAAAAAACGAACGTGGTGCAAATTTATGTATATTGGAATCTCTATATAAGTGATTATGTGTCATAAATATACAGCATTTTATACCATAAATCTTTAATGTTTGTATTTTTCGGGAACATTATTTAACCCCTTACGTTGTGATCGAACACAAACAGCGTGTTTTTATTACTTTGTTCCGTACGCTACTGTACACTTTGTATAAGACTAGGTAAAGAGGGAGTGTTATTTGTCGGGTACTCGCTAAATACGTTTATGTTAAGCATTACATTTTTGAAGTATTAAAAATACATAGGTATAAAGCACTTTATAATTATGATAAAACTGGCTAATATCTATACAGTATTATTTACTGACAATCTGTTTGGAAAAATGACTTTCAATGTTGACAATGTCTTTTATGTTCAATAAAAGCAACAATTAAGTATTTGGCGTTAAATTATTCCAAGAAATGACTACCCAATGCTACAACCATGAGAAGACATGGTCACATGGAGGTGCCTTTAATTGTTTTTAAAAACCAGATATCTGAAACCTGTTGTTTATGACATCACTTTGTTATTTAGTATTTGTCTGCACAGTATCTGATCATAACAAGGTTATGGGTTTGTGCTGAATACAGGGGCATTTAAGCGCAAGATCTATCAATAAACAAAATAATTGATTGATCGCCCTAATAATGCGCAATCAAAGAGTGTCAGATAATCCAATATGTTTTAGACTGTAAATTTACACACACTAAGTATTGAAAGCCATATCTGGAGTGTCAGAATTTGTGCAAACAAGAGCACCACATAACAGGTGCCACGCGCGGCTGCGAAAGCTGTGAGCTCACAGTAACCTTGACCTTTGACCTAGTGACCCAAAATGGGTGTGGCGTGTAGAACTCATCAAGGTGCATCTACATATGAAGTTTCAAAGTTGTAGGTGGAAGCACTTTGATTTTATGTTAAGGTTTTAGCACGACGCCGGCGGACAGCGAGCAGGCTATGACAATAGCTAGGGTTTTCTCCGAAAACAGCCTCGCTAAAAAATTGAATACAAACAAGTACTTTTATCAAGAAAATGTATTTCATATATTGGCACTTAAAATGGAAAGTATATATTAAAGGGGCCTTTTCACAGATTTTGGCTTTTTTTTAACTTATTCATTAAATGCTTTATATTGATAAATGTAAACATTGGATCGTTAAAGCTCCAGTATAAAATGAAGAAAAAAATTAAAAAAAGGAAAAGAACATTGCCCGGAGCAGGTTTCGAACCAGTGACCCCTGGAGTCCTGCCAGAGTCCTGAAGTAAAAACGCTTTAGCCTACTGAGCTATTCCGCCGAGTACACATGCTTGACGTATTTTATATGCTATATAAGCAATCTTCGTAGTTTCACAAAATTTAACGACAAAAACAGAACTCTCCAAATTATTCAATCGTTTCGCGTTGCAACGCTTTATAATTTTTAGGTTTTAAAATCGTCAAAAGATGCATATAATGGCTATATTAGAGCATGGTTAATGTTCAGTATTACTGTTTCCTCACAAATATCATAACTAAAACGAAAACTTACGAATCTGAAACAACTTTTTTCAATTTTGTCAATTTACCAAAGCGTGAAAAGATCCCTTTAAGTAATTAACGGCTATTTCTGACAAAGTCAACTTGTGTTGGCAATATCATTAAGTCGCCAAATGATCAAAAGCAGAGCGATATTGCGATGCACTATTAGAAATCTCTACACGTTAAGCCTCATTTTGGAATTCTGCGAGTCATTTGACTACGCGCTTTTGGCTTATTGTGAAAAGGGTCTATTCACTTATAAATACTTTAAAGAAGTAGATTTTCCATCACTCTAGAGCGGCTGCGCTTTCTTAAAGGAAGTTTGGGAGTAAAATAGATCTACTCCAAGTTTTTGTCACAAAAAACTTCCAACATAAAACACTTTCAAGTGGAGAATTAGCCGCATTAAGTGAATGATTTAGAAACATGATTAATTTAAATCACATGTAATAGCTACATGTATTGAAAAGTTAAGTTATCCAGTTATTCTTGCTGCAATGTGGATAAGAATAATACAAACCAATAGCGGACAAACCTGATATCAGTGATATGTTGACCTTTGAAGTCGAAATTGAGACCTGAAATCTGTCTGTATAGAGAGGCACAATTTGTTTGGCATATCTTCAACCATTACTGGCAACACACACCTACAAAATTTATATATAAAATATATAAAAACATAAATTTATTTATAATTTTATTTATTAACTTATGACGAAATATTTTAATCTATGTCAGCTATAACGAAACTAAATACGGATTAAAACCAATACCTTATTTTAATTAATAGGTTGAAAACAAAAATAAATTTATTAATATATTGACGTTCAATTGAACGAATACAAGACACAAGTACATTACATTACAATAAGTTATTATTTCATTCATGTTCTGAGAAAACTGGGCTTAATGCATATGAGTAAAGTGTCATCCCAGATTAGCCTGTGCAGTGCACACTGGCTAATCAGGGTCTGGACGACACTTTCCGCCTAAACTTGATTTTCGGTAAGGAGGGACTTCCTTGAAACAAAAAATACCATAAAAAGCGGAAAGTGTCATCCCTGATTAGCCTGTGCGGACTGCACAGGCTAATCTGGGATGACACTTTACGCACATGCATTAAGCCCAGTTTTCTCAGAACGCGGCTCATTTAATTAACGATTGTCAACATTATGCACATATTATCGGATAGTTTTACACAATATTTACACAATATTAAATATGTACAAATACAAACCTGGTAATACATGTTAATGATCGTATGCTATAAAGTTATTGATCCCAATCTGATCTATTTCCGAATTATCTGCGAATCCATCGAGTAGAAACAATAACCATGCAATTCGCTCTGCCATCTTGAAACGTTATACTTACTGAACGCACTGATTGTGTTGCATTTGTTACAAAGTTTCTGATTGGTTATTTCTAAGTATCGGATCCAATCAAATTTTTCGGGTAACTAAGGATTCTAACACCTAACAACCCGAGATTTGTACAGTAATTCAATGCTTAATTTTCGCGGACGATATTTGTGTTCCGCGCTTTTTGGATCTGGTATTTACTGGATTTCCTCTCTTCAATAGACTTCTTAAAATAGCATTCTATAATCTCCGCGCGATTGTATACACTACTATTTGTACAGAGTAGATAATATTAAGGTTCCGCGCGATTAATTGAGCCCGCTTTTTCTACATGGTTGAACGATAATTGTTCCGACGGAAAATATGTGAAAGTTCCGCGCTTTTTAGATTTCGAGTTGCATGTAGTGTTTTATGGCCATGCTGGCATTGGTTTTTCGCGGAAAGTGAAAGATCCGCGAAAAACGAAAATCCCGATATTTACTATATAAGTATATGTATTTTAGCGGGGGTCACCTTTGGCTTTCCATAGTTACGCGATAAAATTTGATTGGTTCCGACAACTAGAATGAACCAATTAAAGCTCGCGTCTTATCCAGCATTCATGCAGTCATCATGATGGCGGTTGTTTCACATTAACACAAAACCTTTAAAGGGCGAAAGAATGATCAATTTTGATGACATTAGCCATGAAGTAAGTATTTAACATACATGAATTACGAATTGGAATGCAATTAAAACAGATCAAGAGTATCGAGTGTTGTTTTCACGTTTTGTCGATATGCAAACGTCTCTGGTAAAACATAAACACGTCAGACTCATATGATATGTCGTCAAAAAATGAAATAGTGTTTGTGGGTAAGAAAAATCTTCCCTTAAGCTCAGTAAGCAGAGAGTTATTGTTATGGTAGTCATGTGCTCTAGTCCAGCACCGTATACACCTTCAATTAAAAAGAACAAGGCTTTACAGGCAATTCATCCCAAAGGCAACTCGTACCTTGGTCAACTCGTACCCATTTTTTGTCAACTCGTACCTCATTCAAACTATTCGACTTGTTACATTTGTCTTATTTTGTCACAATTGTCAAATCATTGAAGACACCAAACACAAGTGTCAATTTTCATCAACACTTTAGATGCGTCATACATATCTGCAGCAAACAACTTGAATGAAATGCTTAGATAATTTTAGTGGAAACATTAAGAGGAAAATAAACATTGTCTGTATGAGTTTGACTTATAAGCTAACCATCCTACACCTTTTTCTGTATATCGGGTACGGGTTTAGTTCGGGTAGGTCCAAGTTTACTAAAAAACAGGTACGAGTGGGTAGGTGTTTACCACGGAACAATTTGACCGGCAGGCAGAACAAGTTTATTGATTATTATATTTAACTGTCACACAAATCTGAAAGATAACACAATGTATTACAAACACAATGACTGTCAAGACATTCTAAACACTTACAGTTAACATATAACAGGTGTACATGTCTGATCACGGACTCTAGATTACACGGATAAGAAACGGGACCGTTACGCCAAAGACCTATAGATTACATAGGTTATCTATAGGTCTTTGGTTACGCCAAATATCTTGTTGTGTCTACGTCACGTGACCGTGTCGTAACTATCGATCTTTTATCGAAGCGCCGATGTTATACATTTGATGTACCCACTCACGTATTTTGTTAAATTATAGTTTCATGGAATACGGACAAAACCCCTCCCGGATAAAAACCCTCCCGACATTTTCATAGAGGGCGGACGAAAACCCTCCCATGAATAAACATGGGCGGACAAAAACCCTCTCATGAAAAAAACGGGGGAGGACAAAAACCCTCCCATGAAAAACGGGACCGGACAAAAACCCTCCCGTAAAAGAAACACTCAGTGTTGAATTCATTAATCCGATTAAATTTTTTTAAACTTTCTAATGTGCATATATTTCCGATAATCAAATATAATAACAACATCAATTAAAACATAAAATGAGGCCAATTATAGACAAGTGAATTTAAATTTAGATTGAATGCAATACGATACAGGTCAACGTTTAATCGCGTCATACGCTCATTCATGCAAAAAACGTGCTTTCCGGGAAGTTTCTGAAAACTTTGCGAAAATGAAAGTAAAATTCTGTTAACAACTAACAATTCGTTAGCATGTAAATAATTTGTCTTAATTACTTATATAATTTAGCTTTGACTGTAACGTTTTCAATTGCATTTTTGCAGACAATATATAAAGCATACTGTATTGTCAAATATGTCAATGATTCGGTTATTTAGGCCCACTTATCAGCTAATCATTACAATTAACTAGTTAATGGCATACAATAATATGTATCAAAATAGCAAACTGTGAATCTGCAACTGCGGACAAAAACCCTCCCGTGAAAGCAATTAAACACCGACAAATGTAATTGCTTCACACATTGTAGCATTCATTAATCCGCAAAATTTACTCAAAATAGCAAACTGTGAATCTGCAACTACTTTTAGTTTTTAAGTAGTTTAATCACAGAATCAATTAAAAGCAATTAAACGCCGACAAATGTATTTGCTTCACACAATGTTGCTTTCATTAATCCGAAAAAATCACTCAATGCTGACAACATTTGTTCAAAATATCATACTGTGAATCGGCAACATATAAAAAGCAATTTGTTTGTGGAAAGGCACACAAGTGTCTACAATGTTGGTTTTTGTTTATCAATTGATTATGCTTATTTGTCAATGTATGTAACATTATACTGTCTAGACTTTATAATACTTCTTATAAAACGAAATAAAGAATGTCTTGTGAAGCCTGTGTCCGTCTCTGTTATTTTTGCGATGATGACTAAAAAAGAAACACGACTTTGATGTTCTTAATGCACTGGCCGGCGCACAATTTGATATTTTATATATTTTATATAAACACCCTACTTGTTATTCATACTAAGTAATCATGAATATCGTAGTACTAAGTAATAATGCAAATCTTAGTTCAAACATATATAATTGACATCAAATGGGTGTAAAATAACAACATTTTAATTCGGAAATATTTTAATTAGTCAATATAAAGTGTAATGTTACCTACTGAAGTGAAGTCACTATTACAAAAAATTAATATCTCGGATAACCGACAACAAAATACAAATGTCGGAAATGACATTCGGAAATGACCGATTTCGGATTAAAAATTCATAAATAATTGTTGATAGTTGAATTCGTGGCTCGCATTTCACGGGAGGGTTTTTGTCCGGTCCCGTTTTTTCATGGGAGGGTTTTTGTCCTCCCCCGTTTTTTTCATGGGAGGGTTTTTGTCCGTCCCCGTTTATTCATGGGAGGGTTTTCGTCCGGCCCCTATACAACTGACGGGAGGGTTTTTATCCGGGAGGGGTTTTGTCCGGCATTCTAGTTTCATTTCTAGGCCGATTTTGACAGATTATATATCATTAGGAAGCTTACGTAACGTAGTTTTCAGGAAATATATATTAAGTTTTTCATCTGATTTCGGCAGCCCGGCGAGTTATAACTTTAACTTTTGCAAATATCATACCGTTTTGGAGTTTTAGAATCTAGATTTACGGTTGATATGTTTGTACTTTATACCGATTTGTAGAGTTTATATTTGGAGATCAGTTATAAAAATAACATCTTGCCTAGGAGAATAGAATTCTGTATATGATAGGAAAAAAATGGTTTAAAAATGAAAGCAAGTAAGGAATGAAGGCGGATATAAGTAGCGCGCGGTCCTAACGAACCGAACTGATGGCGATCATGCTTTTGTTTAGATACCGGCCATTGAATTTCCTTTGCCATGATTATTATATTTTTTTATGGAATATAATGAAATATTTTGTTCTAGAGACATATCAATAAAGCTAAGTATTAATGAAGCTTAATAAATTAACGATTTCAGCTCTTGATTTTAACACAGAAAGGGTGTTAATTTTATGATGAAACAGCGTATATAGCGGACCCTCTTGATATTTTTTGGCTTTGCATACTTCAAATATAATGGGTGTCAAAACATTCATCGTTTGTTGTTTATTATCAAAAAGGTAATTATGTAAAATTATATGAAAGGTTATTAACCATAAATTATCAATTAATTAAAATTATTTAAAGATTCTTGAAAATCACGGTCAACTGTCTATGCATGTATATTGAAATATCTTTATAAGTTATCAGAGTTATAAATATATAGAATTCTAAATTATAACTCTGTATTATTTGTATTTTTCGGAAAGATTATTTACCCCGTTGTGGTCAAATAAAAATGCTGTTTTTAATCATGTTGTTCCGTACACTACCATACACTCTTTATAGGACCACGAAATGACGGAGTTTTTTACCGGTACCCGCTAAATACGTTAAATGTTAAGTATTACATTTTTTAAATGTTTAAAATGTACATGTATAGGTATTAAGCACTTATAATTATTATGATTAAGCTGGCTGACATCTATACAGTATTTAGTATGGCAATCTGTATGGGCAGATTACTATAAATGTTTTCAATACGCTACATATCTTATAAACGCAAAATTGAGTATTTGGCGTTACATTACTTCAAGAAATGACCACTAATACCACGAGAAGACATTGAGGTATCATAAAAAGTGTAAACTGACCAGATATTGCCACCTGTGGTTAGGGACCAATATACAAGTATAGGTACCTGCTGTGGCGTATGCATGACACCATAGTGTTATTTAGTATTGGTCGGCACAGTATCTGATCATAACGAGATAATTGGGTTGTGCTGAACACAGGGGCAATAAAACCACAGATCTATCAATAAACAAGATTATTGAGATATCTTTTATTGAACACCGCGATAAAAATGCTCAAACCACGGACTCTAGATTACACGGATAAGAAACATGGCAACATTCTCAGAATCATCACTGCTATATGTGTAATCACCTAACAATTCGTCTAAAAATAATTAATATATTTGAGTTGAAGACGATGTACTGTTGTATAAGTCTGAATAAACTATCTGTCTGCCTGTCTAAATCTAAGCCGTCATCGTCCCAGTGAAAAAAAATCTGATTTTGACTAGTTGGACATGATGCCCTGATGTCAAAATACGAAATGACCCGCGTAACACCGACCGTGATTTTCAAGAATCTTTAATAAATTGATAATTTAAGATAAATAACATTTCAAATAATTATACATAATTACCTCGTTGATAGAAGTTTTAGAAGTTTATTAAACAATCCATCCAGAAGGCCAAAAGCCCAAGTGGACAAAGCAAGCTTACATGATACAGTGTTTACACAATACACAGTTTATGATTATACAAAATAAAGTTATGCAAAGAAATAAAATCGTTTGGTTACAACGGTGCATACATGAATTATTATACATTATGAATTATTATACATTACACTAGAACATAAGTAATTATCGAAAGTATACATGTAATTAAATATATCCTAAGTGCGTCAGAGTGTATGAGGCTAATAAACTCAATTTAATGCAATATACCAAAAATACTGTAATTTACATTTATAAGGTCTTCATAAGCAAGATTTTCTAATAAAAATACCTTGTACTAATCCGGATTAACATAGTCGGTTTAATTATGAATATTCGTATGTTACTAGTACATTTATATATTATTATTATTATTAAACAACACATCCAGAAGGCCAAAAGCCCAAGTGGACAAAGTAAGCATACAGTGTTTACAACATAAATAATTCATGAATTTACAAAAAGAAATAAAAAAATCATACGTTTCATTGCAACAATTCATACATGTATAATAAAATATAGGTATAATTATATTAATAACTATTGATAGTATATATGTAATTGAATAGGTCGTATTACATCATTTGTAATGGAGCTTAATTATGACAACAACATATCAAATAAGCTTATTGTACATATATTGGGTCTTCACAGGACAATTGTCATAATAATAACACGTTTTACTAAAATTTCGTTTCACGTGATAGCACACAGTATTTAACTAAATATCAATTATGCTTTTTTCATGCTTGTATCAATTTCATAAGAATTAGCCCTTGCTTGCTACCTATGCGAAACGAAAATATAGGCAGCTCAAAGGCTCTGCTCATAGTACAACATATTATTTAATTAGACTGATATTATGATATTATGACAATGTGTATGTAGTTAAACAAACACGAGAAACAAAACGTTTTAACTGGTTGCGTTTGATATTAAAAAACAAGCATTTAATAAACCTTAAACAGACCACCTACGCAATCAAAAATGTAGATGGTCAAAAGGTCCTGTAATATGCTCTATGAAAATATAGATGTTACAAGTATAGTATTTAATGTGACATAATAGTTGTAAATCAGTGCATAACAGTTCTAAAAATGCAGCCATATTGTCGTAGAATACATCTAGGAACAGATACGATACTATAATATAACTTTCATTAAAAAGATAATAATGGCAATTGATTAAATACATTCAAATACAGTTTTGACAGTCCATTAAAGGCGACCGTTTAAACACAAAGACAGAAAAAAACACGGTTCATATGCGGTACTATCCCAACAATTAATATGCAGTACATAATAAATGCAATTAAAGTTACAACAAGATATATACCACACAAAACATTTCAGAATACATCAAATTGATGACACATATGTATTATGCGTTCGAACCTTAAAAGATTGATAAATATAACAGCTTAATTTTTTTATTAAAAGTTCATTATTTGATGTTATTAGCTCGATAAATTTGTACATGTTTGGTCGTTTTCTGTAATACAATGGAATATATTTTGATCTCAGTTCAGTATATATTGTACATTCAAGAATAAAATGAAACTCATCTTCGAGTTTATTACAAACAGTACACTTTCTTTGGTCTAATGGAATTGGTGTAGGTCTAGCCCATCTGCCTGACTCGATATTTAATCTATGTGATGACATACGTAATTTTGATAAATTTACTCGAAACTTGTTGACATTACATATATTCAGGTACGGTTGAAATTGAAAAACGGCGATATGTTTATAAAAATTTGCCCTAGTAGAAGTATGAAGTCGCTCATTCCAATTCTGCACAAACGTGTCGCTCAATCTTTGTCTTACGACTGATACAAACATATTTTCATTTCCAACATCTTGAAAAAGCCAAGCATCATAAAATCCCAAATTACTTAGTATATCCCTTAATAATGTGCACCAATTTTTCTTGTTAGGATACTCAATACTATCATTTAATAAAGTCAAATAAACTTTTTTGTTAAATTTATTATCTGATATTCTCAAAAGTTTTATCCAGTATTTAATTATATTAATATATCTCCTGCATTGATAATTTACACGGCCAAGTTCACCATATACGAAATCATTTTGAGTGCATCTTTTTACACCAAGTATTTGCTTACAATATTGCAAATGAACCCTTTCAATTGATAAACCTTTGACAAAACCCCACACTTCGCTTCCGTAGTTAAGAATTGGTGTTATGAGTTTATCAAAAAGGCATAGTTTATGACTAATTGGAATGTCTGTAAATTTGTACAAATATTTTTTCAGTTTGAAGATAGCTTTTAGGGCCTGTCCAGCGAGAGTATGTTCTGCGTCACTAAATGAACCACCAGTTGTGAATACAATACCAAGATAGTTGAACCGGTTTACAAAATCTATGATTTGATTATCATATTTAAATATATTTGTTAAGGGGCGACCACCTTTACGAAAAACCATAATTTTAGACTTTTCAGTATTTACCACAAGTTTCCATTTGTGACAATAATCGTATAATAGATCCAAGCCGTTTTGTAATTCTTCAGCGGTATTAGCAAAAATTATCATATCATCGGCGTACAATAAGAGAAACATTTTAAAAGAGTTAACGTCGATACCATTAATGCCTTTCATGTAAAATTCAGCTTCCAAATCGTTAAGATACAATGAAAACAAAAATGGCGATAAACACTGATAATAAACAGCAAACGATGAATGTTTTTGACACCCATTTATTTCAAGTATGCATGCAAAGCCGAATAACTTCGAGAGGGTCCGCTATATACGCTGTTTCATCATAAATTTAACACCCTTTCTGTGTTATAAACAAGAGCTGAAATCGTTAATTTATTAAGATTCATTTATAATAAGCTTTATTGATATGTTCCGTGAACAAAATACTACAATATATTCCATAAAAATCTAATAATATGGAAAAGGAAATTCAATGGCCGGTTTCTAAACAAAAGCATAATCGCCAAGACCGTAGCATCAGTTCAGTGCGTTAGGAACGCGCGCTACTTTTTTCCGCCTTCATTCCTTAATTACTTTCGTTTTTAAACAATTTTTTTTCTATCGTATACAGAATTCTATTTTTCTAAGCAAGATGTAATTTTTAAAACTGAACTCCAAATATAAACGCTACAAATTGGTATTAAGTACGAACATGTCAACCGTAAATCTAGATTCTAAAACTCCAAAACGGTATGATATTTGCAAAAGTTAAAGTTATAACTCGCCGGGCTGTCGAAATCAAAAGAAAAACTTAATATATATTTGTATATCTGTTTACTACGTAACGTAAGCTTTCTAATGATATATAATTTGTCAAAATCGGCCGAGAAATGAAACTATAATTTAACAAAAGACGTGAGTGGGTACATCAAAATGTATAACCTCGGCGCTTCGCTGTACGCTAATTGTAAAAAATGAATAGCCACAACACGTTAAAATGCGCGGTGGTAAAACATAAAATGTGTATTTCTTGTGATTAACTCGCTATAAATCCATTAATAACAACGGGAATATACTAAAAGTTATATTTTTTTTGAAAGAGGAATTAATAAGCAACAAGATAACGTATAAACCAATAAAATCGGATGAATAGTTTTTGCATAAGATCGAATTTACTACAGTAAGGGTCCAATACTCGATTCATCTCCTATCAATATACACTCCGTGGTCTGATATACTGACCAAATAAAATAACACAAGATTCACACCAGATACGACACAGATTCAAAACTCTACATTTTGTCTGCATGGCAAGCCAATTTAGTCCAACAAATTTGATTTACCAGTGAATTCTGAGCTATATTTCTTAAAGCCGAATGCACATTATGTCTAAAATGTGTTTTATGGCTAATTTATGGTATGAACTATCTTCACACAAAGCATCTGGTAAACCTTCAGATATCAATAGCAGAATGTAAATAATAAGTATAATGTACTGTATTGTGGAAGAAATACATGTAGTAAAATAATATGCAAGTATGAAACATTTTTTTGTATTTTATAGCTGTAGCAGTGTTCCCAACTTGAACATCATCGTATGTGTACATATCTGAGGCAGAGCCAGCTTGCCCATCTGACATCTGTTGTGGACAACCGAGTCAGAGCCAGCTTGCACGTCATCTGTTGTGGACATCCGTGTTAGAGCCAGCTTGCACGTCCTCTGTTGTGGACATCTGTGTTAGTGCTAGCTGTACGTCATCTGTTGTGAACATCCGTGTAAGAGCCAGCTTGCACGTCATCTCTTTTGGGCATCAGTATTAGAGCCAGCTTGCACATCTTCTGTTGTGGACATCCGTGTTAGTGCTAGCTTGCACGTAATCTGTTGTGGACATCTGTGTTAGAGCCAGCTTGCATGTCATATGTTTAGGACATCATTAAGAGATAGCTTGCATGTTATTTACTTGTGGACATAAGAATTAGAGCCAGCAATGACAATCTCTGTTGTGGATATCTGTCTTAGAGCCAGCTTGCACGTCATCGGCTGTTCACATCCTTCTAATAACCAGCTTGCACATCATCTGATGTGGAAATCTGAGTCAGAGCCAGCTTGCACATCATCCGTTGTGAATCTCTTTATGATTTTCCTCTTTGCTTAGATTGACACTGTGACTTTAGTGTAATACGTTGCAACCTTAAGCTATTCCTATTGTTGAATAAAAATATTGTGTCATTAAAATATATTTTGTTGGATAATTTGTATGTTGAGTTGTATTGTTTGGTCATTGCAAAGTAACAAGTTATTTTAAGACAAGAAAAAGCTCATCTTTCATCATGTATTTATATTAAAATTCTTGAATGTTAATGAAGGTACAGTTCATATAATTAAAAGCAATTGTAATTAAAAGCAATTGTAATATGATTGCTTGTGTTTCATTGCACAGTCAATACCATCTTGTCTTTATGCTGAAATATAGAACAGATAAATAGAAAACTGTCGTTTAATATGCTATGGGATTGTATATCAACACTTGTATTTTTAGATGACAAAATTGCCATAATTTTTCTCTTTATATTTTATTCCTGCTAAATGGTTGATGCAATAAAGTTTAGTCTTCAATGACTTGTGTTTCTTGTAAAGTTGTAATATTATTTATAATTATTTGTATTTGTATTTGGCTGTAGTATTAGATGCATGCTTTACAAGATACTGTAAATCAACAATATATTGTTTTAGTATGAATAGATAATTTCAGTAGCACAGCCATTAATTTTGCCTTCCACCATCTCCAATTTTGGTTAGACAGTTGCAAGTTACTTGCATTAGTATGAACATCGGTTCAATCAATTAAAGCCAGGCTGTATTGATAAAATAAAAATAAAATTTGGTTTCTTGGGGATTCAAACCAGGGTCTTCTAGAGTTAACTTCTTTACCACTGTGCCATTCTTTGAAATGAAATAATTACATACCAAATTTATAGGTGCTATGGCACTTTGATTGAAACCAAAGTCTTAAAATGACTTAAGTATAATTGCTGTTGTGTTATTATTAACCTTTTCCTGCTCTGAGGCAATTTTAAAATTTCTACATGCAAACATCATAAAACCAGAACAGCCTGCAAGTAACTCGCAATCTGTTCAGGTTTTATTCCTTTTGCTGCTCATCAGTATCCATGGGTTGGAAACAAAGCCTATAAAACTTTAATATAGTAAGAAAGGTCTTAAATTAAATTTATTCTCGAATGTGTCTTCGTGCGTTTTTGAGTGGTACAGGGTTAAATGTCTTGTTTTGTTTTTGATTATCTTTGGTTTATTCAACATATATGAGCCTTGCTCTGTGAAAAAGGGGTTTAATGCATGTGCATTAAGTATCGTCCCTGATTAGCCTGTGCGGTCTGCCCAGGCTAATCTGGAGTGCACATGCATTAAACCCCTTTTTCACAGAGCGAGGCTCATATGTATTAGACAGCGCATTCAAATAATACAATTTAAATCTGAATCTTTTATTTAGTTGCAATACCATAAAGCTTTCTATGTTTGCAGTTTTAGTGAAAACACAAACTTTGAATCAAAGAAGCATATAATGTGTATTACTCATTAAATCAACTTCCACTTTATTCCATACACGTGTTCTACTCTGTGACATTATGTTCTGTCAAAGCTTTTTATTGCAAATTCATTAAACATAAATTTGTAACCTTGGGTATCCAAAAGGAATCCAAATTTTACTAGCCATAGACTTTCCAAAATGCAATTGTTTCTGAGAAGTATTTTTCTCTAGAAGGTGGCAAAACTCCTAAGCAATTCCTTTTTGGGCTAATGGTAGGGCTAATGCGTGTAACACCCATTACAAATCAATAAAGCATGCTTAACAATAGCAGAACTCTTTTGACTTTTAATTATCTTTTCCAGTCTTTAAATCTTTATAAAATTCATTGTCCCACTAACACCATCCTATAAAACAGGTTATGGCTTCCAATTGTTAATCAACTATAAAGCATGAACAAAGGCACAAATATCGCAGTATCTTTTGCAAATGATACAAATGTCCATGGCCTCGATACGACACAAAAAGCAAGATTTCTTGTCAGGCGGTAAGCTGAATCCTCGAGAACATTCGAAAGATTGTCCATTTAATGCGCCACTGGGCCGTTCCTATTTAAATGGGCATCATGCACAGAACTTGGCCATCCAGGGCATATGTCCAAACATTTCAAGTTACTGTCACAGACTGCTTGAAGAACTAAACTGCTGATAAACAAGGTGTCAGATGTTGAAGCAGGACATGCACTGTGGGTTCCATCAACAGTCCAATCATTCTACATCATTGATGAAATCCATAGGCAATGATCTTCAGCTCATGACGAGATTCTGGAAATCTGATGTACTGCTTCATCATTGCTGACAAGACTCTACATGTTGAAATGACTGTGTAATGTTGAGACCCTAAAATACAAAAGTATCATTCATGCTAGAGTTTAGCCATATTAATTATGCTTGATTGCATTGAAAGCTTTAGGCTTATTAAGACATTCTAGAGTCTGTTTTCTGGGAATAATCATTACTTTGTATATATGAAGTCTATGAAGATAAAGAGAACGCTAATAAACAGGGTTGAACCCAAAATGTTCCCATCAATAGGTGAACACCATATCCACTACCCCAGCCTGACAAAGTAAATGAAGTGAAGCTTCTAAGTTATGTCTCATTTGATTGTTAACAAGAGCACCGCCCTGCAGGTTCAGACCTCTCATCTATTTTTTTAAAGGTGAAGGGACCTATCTCAATACTTCAATCACAAAGGAGGGAGAGGTGGGGTGGAGAAGGGTGTATAGTGTGATGGTGTGGTCATTTATTACATTATCTTCCAAAAATGAAAAAAAAATAATAAATATTTGTGTTTTTTAGCCATGTTTAAAAAAAAATGGGTGGGGGTATAGTGTGAGGGTGTGGTCAGTTATTAGATGATCTTTCAAAATGAAAAAAAAAGTACTTTTTTCTTTTTTTGGGGATGGGGCGTGGGGATGGTTTGGGTGGAGTCTATTGTGGTATGTCAGGTAAGAGTTGCTTTGTAACGCTTGTAAAGAAGTTATGGAAATTTTAGCAAAATTTAATAATTTCACCTTGAGAGTCATAGTCATTCAAAGGTCAAGGTAAAATTCAACTTGCCAGGTACAGTAACTTATGATAGCATGACAGTATTTGAAGTTTGAAAGCAATAGCCTTAATACTTGAGAAGTAAAGTAGATCAAAACACAAAATTTAACCATATATTCAAAGTTTCTTAGTAAGAAAAGGACCATAATTCCATCAACATGACAACCAGAGTTATTCAACTTGTCCTGTACTGTCCCCTTCTGATAATTTGCGAGTGTTCCAAGTATGAAAGCAATATCTATGATACTTTAGGAGTAAAGTGAACCAAAACACAAAACTTAACCAAATTTTCAATTTTCTAAGAATAAAAAGGGCACATAATTCTTTCAAAATGCCAGTCAGAGTCATATAACTTTGCCTGCACAGTCCCCTTATGATAGTAATTGTTGCAAGTATGAAAGCAATAGCTTTGATACTTAAGGATTAAAATGGACCTAAACACAAAACTTAACCAAATTTTCAATTTTCTAAGTATAAAAAGGGCACATAATTCTGTCAAAATGCACGCCAGAGTTATCTAACTTTGCCTGCCCAGTCCCCTCATGGTAGTAAGTAAATGTACTAAGTTTTATACTTGATACTTTATGAGAAAAACTTAAAAAACTAAACACAAAACTTAACCGGACGCCGATGCAGACGCAGACGCCAAAATGATGACTGTAGCTCTTTTTTTTTCAAAAAAATAGATGAGCTTATAAATAAAATGTAACATATTGCAAACTTGATTACACGATTTTTCATAAATACTCTTCCAGCTTTTATTTATATATGAAGGCTAGGGCCACTTTCTGCAAGCCTTACAAAAAAAACTAACCATATTTACAATTGTCAAGACTCCTTCACATACAATTTACCTTTGCTTATTCCAATATCCTTTTGCCAACCAACATTGTGCGGTCACGTACCATACATGGTTCCACAGTTGTACAGAATTCCTACAAAATAAATGAAGTATACATTTACAATTCAATTTATTTTTCAAAGAATGTGTAGGTAACTAAATTCACTATACATTAATGTCATAAAATAAATTTTTAACAAGGGCTGTTTGTAAAAGATGCATGCCCCCATATAGGCTGTAAATTGTAGTGGCAGCCATTGTGTGAATACGTTTTTTGGCACTGTGACCTTGACCATTGACCTAGTGACCTGAAAGTCAATAGGGGTCATCTGCGAGTCATTATCAATGTACCTATGAAGTTTCATGATCCTAGGCATAAGTTCTTGAGTTATCATCCGAAAACCATTTTACTATTTCGGATCACCGTGACCTTGACCTTCGACTTAGTGACCTCAAAATCAATAGGGGTCATCTGCGAGTCATGATCAATGTACCTATGAAGTTTCATGATCCTAGGCATAAGCGTTTTTGAGTTATCATCCAGAAACCATTTTACTATTTCGGGTCACCGTGACCTTGACCTAGTGACCTGAAAATCAATAGGGGTCATCCGCGAGTCATGATCAATGTACCTATGAAGTTTCATGATCCTAGGCAAAATCGTTCTTGAGTTATCATCTGGAAACCAAATGGTGGACAGACATACGGACATTCGGACCGACATGTGCAAAACAATAAACCTCCTCTTCTTTGGAAGGGGGCATAAATATTTAATAGATATTTAACAAAAATTAACTTGATTCATCAAATTAATCATTATCGAATAATAGACCAGTTTCACAATATGAACACCGATACTATTTTTAGATATCAATCTATATCACCTGACGCGTCGAATTGCAGAACAAGGCTGAACGTGGAACTGCATTTTCTTTTGCTATGCCAATTGCGTTTAATATCAAGATTTTAATGCGCACTGACACTGGTTACAATTAAGTCAAACATACGCATACAGACAACCATCACATGTCATGCTGTGTTAAGTCAAAAAATTGATAAGTAATTCAAATATAAAAATTATAACACCTAAATAATGATTCAAGGACATAATATTTAGTACTATTAGTGTATATTAATGAATTATATTTAATCTTTATAAATAACAAGAGATGTGTTCATCAGAAACACAATGCCCACTACTGCGCCGCTTTTAATTATACATAAAAAAAATAGCTTTGACCTTGAAGGATGACCTTGACCTTGAACTTCCACCACTGAAAATGTGCAGCTTCATGAGATACACATGCATGCCAAATATCAAGTTGCTATCTTCAATGTTGCAAAAGTTATGGCCAACGTTTCTTTTTTCGGACAGACGGACAGACTGACATACTGACTCACTGACGGACAGTTCAACTGCTATATGCCACCCTACCAGGGGCATACAATTACCAGTTACCCATAAGCATCAGAGTAAATGTGGTCTGAAGACTTAACATTGATTATTGCACAAATCAAAGTCATAAATTAATAGTATACAATACAAAGTATTGTAAGACTACAATTTTCAAAGGTAGGATGTGTACTATTTCATGAATCATAGAACGTGTAAGAGTTGAATAAAGCATCAGACAAAGTCCTATCAAAAAGAAGAAAATGACACAAATGTTTAGCATTAAATTTTTGAAATATTAAAAATATATAGGTATAAAGCACTTTATAATTAGGATAAAACTGGCTAATATCTATACAGTATTTAGTTTCTGACAATCTTTTTGGACAGATGACTTTCAATGTTGACAATATCTTTTATGTTCAGTAAAAGCAACAATTGAGTATTTGGCGTTAAATTATTCCAAGAAACGGCTACGCAATGCTACAACCACGAGAAGCCATGGTCACATGGAGGTGTCATTAATTGTGTTAAATGACCAGATATCTGCAACATGTGGTTTATGACATCACATTGTTATTTAGTATTTGTCTGCACAGTATCTGATCATAAAGAGGTTATGGGTTTGTGCTGAATACAGGGGCATTTAAACGCAAGATCTATCAATAAATAAAATAATTGATTATTCGCCCAAATAATGCGCAAACAAAGAGTGTCAGATAATCCAATAAGTTTTAGACTGTAAATTTACACACACTAAGAATTGAAAGCCATACTTGGAGTGTCAGAATTTGTGCAAAAAAAAGAATACAAACAAGTACTTTAATCAAGAAAATGTATTTCATATATTGGCACTTAAAATAGAAACAAAGTATATATTAAGTAATTAACGCCTATTTCTGACGAAGTCAACTTGTGTTGGCATTATCATTAAGTTGTCGAATGATCAAAAGCAGAGAGATATTGCGATGCACTATTAGAAATCTCTACACTTTAAGCCTCATTCTGGAATTCTGCGAGTCATTTGACTATGCGCTTTTGGCTTATTGTATAAAGGGTCTATTCACTTATAAATACTTTAAAGAAGTAAATTTTCCATCATTCTTCAGCGGCTGCGCTTTCTTAAAGGAAGTTTGGGAGTAAAATAGATCTACTAAAAAAACTTCCAACATACAACACTTTCAAGTGGAGAATTAGCCGCATTTTAGTGGATGATTTAGAAACATGATTAATTTAAAATACATGTAATATCTATTGAAAAGTTAAGTTATCCAGTTATTCTTGCTGCAATGTGGATAAGAATAAAACAAACCAATAGCTGACAAACCTGATATCAGTGATATGTTGACCTTTGAAGTCGAAATTGAGACCTGAAATCTGTCTGTATAGAGGCACAATTTGTTTGGCATATCTTCAACCATTACTGGCAACACACACCTACAAAATTTATATATAAAATATATAAAAACATAAATTTATTTATAATTTTATTTATTAACTTATGACGAAATATTTTAATCTATGTCAGCTATAACGAAACTAAAAACGGATTAAAACCAATACCTTTTTTTAATTAATAGGTCGAAAACAAAAATAAATTTATTAATATATTGACGTTCAATTGAACGAATACAAGACACAAGTACATTACATTACAATAAGTTATTATTTCAGTCACGTTCTGAGAAAACTGGGCTTAATGCATGTGAGTAAAGTGTCATCCCAGATTAGCCTGTGCAGTCCACACTGGCTAATCAGGGTCTGGACGACACTTTCCGCCTAAACTTGATTTTCGGTAAGGAGGGACTTCCTTGAAACAAAAAAATACCATAAAAAGCGGAAAGTGTCATCCATGATTAGCCTGTGTGGACTGCACGAGCTAATCTGGGATGACACTTTACGCACATGCATTAAGCCCAGTTTTCTAAGAACGCGGCTCATTTAATTAACGATTGTCAACATTATGCATATTATCGGATAGTTTTACACAATATTAAAAAAATTCAAATACAAACCTGGTAATACATGTTAATGATTGTATGCAATAAAGTTATTGATCCCAATCTGATCTATTTCCGAATTATCTGCGATTCCATCGAGTAGAATCAATAACCATGCAATTCGCTCTGTCATCTTGAAACGTTATAGGTTATATTACACTAATTCCGATTCCCATAGGGTCCCATTATAAAACTGACAACTTTCACAGCATTTTTCTTGCCTTTTCGACGCATCAATTTTTCCGAACCTGGTATCATTTTAAAGATGGATCTGTCCTCTTCCAATAATTGCAATCAAAAACATACGTCTCGCAACTTCTAAGAAAGTAAATCGCTGTCGAATGAACCCACCGTAGAAAAACGTGTTTCGGAATCCTAATTTCTACAAAAGCCCCACACAATAGAAAACACACCCTCAAAATTTCATCTTTTAAGTTAGCTTCCAATCCAAGGCATCAAAGTACTCCAGACACATACAGGATATTACAAATAACCACAAAAGACATGCCACACATTGTTAAATGGCTTATATTCAAGAAGAGAAAAGGAACTCTTTAGAAATAGGCACTACTTTCGAATGGACCACGGAGGGATACACAATGATTTAGTGTAATGTAACCTATACTTACTGAACGCACTGATTGTGTTGCATTTGTTACAAAGTTTCTGATTGGTTATTTCTAAGTATCGGATCCAATCAAATTTTTCGGGTAACTAAGGATTCTAACATCTAACAACCCCAGATTTGTGCAGTAATTCAATACTTAATTTTCGCGGACGATATTTGTGTTCCGCGCTTTTTGGATCTGGTATTTACTGGATTTTCTCTCTTTAATAGACTTCTTAAAATAGCATTCTACAATCTCCGCGCGATTTTATACACTACTATTTGTACAGAGTAGATAATATTTAGGTTCCGCGCGATTAATTGAGCCCGCTTTTTCTACAGGGTTGAACGATAATTGTTCCGACGGAAAATATGTGAAAGTTCCGCGCTTTTTAGATTTCGATTTGTATGTAGTGTTTTATGGCCATGCTGGCATTGGTTTTTCGCGGAAAGTGAAAGTTCCGCGAAAAATGAGAATCTCGATATTTACTATATAAGTATATGTATATTAGCGGGGGTCCCCTTTGGCTTGCCATACTAATGGGTATAATTGTCTCAGCATTGTGTAATCCACGTGATGAGAAGAATTGTTGAAATGGTATTATACGAATAGAAAATGGATTTATACATTATGTTTTATCATATTGTATAATTTCTTTTTGATATTCTTTACAGAGTTAACATATTTGTATTACTGACGAAAACTGTTCATTAACCCTTTTAAGAAATTCCCAAAATTCAGGACATTGATTTGTATTTGACCTTTAAGTGAGATTTAGACCTTCAAAATATAGAACTGTATCATATGCATTCAATCTAATTGCGTGCGTAAAGCCCAAGTCTCACTTTTGCCGGTAGAGCCCCGGTCCATCCCGGTTTGCTAACGCCGGTCGACCCTCGAAAATCGGGATGATTCGTCGAAAGTTTTAAACGCGGTCACACTATTTCCCGATGCCGCCCAGGTTGAAGCCGGTCAACAACCCGGCAGAGTCCCGGTCAACCCCGTATTAGCTACAGTTTATCCCGGTGAAGCCCCGGCAGAGCCCCGGTTGTCGCCGGTAATGCCCAGGTGGAGCCCCGGTGAAAGCCGGCAGCGTCCCGGCAGAGCCTCGGTCTACCGTAACTCCGCCGGCATCACCGGGGCTATACCGGCATCAGACCCCGGAAGAGCTACGGCAACGCCCCGGTTTAATCGCGGTCGTCGTCGGTAATGTGAAGCGTAGCCCCGGTGAATGCCGGTGGCGTCAAATCAGAGCGCCGGTTTACCGATGTACCGTAGCTATACCGGGACTCTGCCGGCATTCACCGGGGCTCCACCTGGGCACCACCGGCGACAACAGGGGCGTTGTCGTAGCTCTGCCGGGATCCGGGGTGGAGCTACGGTTCCGTATCGGTTGTGCCCGGTGCCGTGCCTGTCATTCCCGGTCCTTCCCGGTGACTCCCGGTTCATCCCGGAGGTATTTAACATTTTAATACTTACCCGGTGGAGCCCCGATTTTCCCCGGTCGTCCCCGGTTCATCCCGGTCGTCCCCGGTGGAGCCAAGGTTCATCCCGGTAGATCCCGGATCACGCACCGTGGCTCCACATGCATCATAGGGAGACTGGGTCTTTAAGTTTTTTATGAAAAAATGTTAAATGTTTAAAAGTATGTCGCCAAAAATGTGTCACATCAAAGAAACATGCATGTACCAGTATCCTTCAGGCAAAACGCGTGTAATGTCATTGTTTTCAATAAACACTTATTATTAAAGTGTGCAATTAAAACCCTATCCACTAAGCTCGCTTCATGTATTCTGAATCGCTTTAGGTATTCCGATTCGAATAATGGTACTAGTAGTATTTTCATCTCGTCAACATTGTTTGAGTATCGAACCGGCTTTACCCTTGTTTGTTTTTCATTACACTTAAAGTGCACATGTATGTCATGGTTGTGTGTGTTTAACATGCGTAGTACTTAGACGTAACCTTTTTTAGTTTGATGGGTGGGTTTCCATGTACCGTTCGCATTTAAGAGCAGTACACACTTAGTAACGCTTTCTTTTTTAAATCTTGGCATCCTCAACGTCTATAACTGGTGTCGGATTACCTGAAAAGTTTGAACATGGTCTTCAGTTTATAGGCAAGTCATTCTGTTTTAGGCATATTCAAACAAAAGTATGTTCTTATGTGTTAAAATAAACATTTAAAAACTGTGTTTATAATACCATAAACTGCCTTATATTTCCCATTCCAGGTGTAAGCGTAAAGTATGTGAGAAAACATTCAAATCAATGTCATCTCTAAACTAATAACTTAAACAATATCATATATTACATACTGGGTCAACTGCAAAAGGATAAAACATGTAAAGTTTTGACCTCTAATGAGAAAAAGTTCTTCAAAACATACGCATCATTTATTCATGACAGTTAATTCGTGTAAAAACACATCACGGAAAAACAATAATCGTGGTTTATATTATATTTTATTGTTAAAATGCGCAAATACTGTTTATTATAAGATAAAATGATATTCGTACATAAAATATATAAAAGGTCAAGTTATTAAACAACACGTTTTGTGGACGGTTTTCCTTCAATAACTTTTTTTATTCTGGCATCTTCGATCTTGGAACAACAAAAAAACGAGGAAAGCGCAAACACCGTCAAGCCGATAGGGCGTATTTATTGAAATGAAATATAGATGTGAAGTGGCTTACCGAGTAAAAATACAGGCTTCTCCTTGGCTTAAATCACGACAACGACGCCCTATTGTGGAAGTAAGTTCCAACTAACCTCACTTAAACCCAGTCAGCTCGTATACGCACGCCGCCCTGCATACAATACATTCTTGTATTCCCATTTTGTTTCAAAACACTTATCGCCGTTCAATGTGGATCAAGGTTTGATCGTTGCTGCTTATCTTAATCACGCACGTAGTCATTGGGGATTTCCATCATTTTCTGAAAACGGTTATATTTAGTTTATCTTTCGCGATGGCATTAAGAAACCAGGGGGGGGGGGGGGGAACCAATGGCGTAATGCCAGATCATTTTCTTTTTAGCGCTATATAAACGGGTTGCGGTCCTTCCACACTACACTATTAAACTGATTGGAAAGCAACTGACGGTAAGTTTGTTCTTTGCTGATTTTACTTTGCTGCTTTGTGGCATTTTTCAGGTGTTATTTTTTTCCGTTGTTTCGTTGAAAAGACTTTCAAATGGGTAAATGGTACATGACAGACATTGTATTTTGATGTAGGCTGCAAAATTAAGCTACACAAATTGAATGATTTTATTAATCTTTAATATGTCAAAAAAGCACATTTCTAAAGATTGTGTATTGCGCATGCGCGCTTTCTAACGCTATAATATTCAAGCTCATGTTTGCAAGACTTTCTATTCAATAGTGTGTATCTGAAATAAATTAATCATGTGATATATGTATTTTGGATTTTTTTAACTATTGTTTAAAGCAAGGCTATATACCAGTTGTTACTTTAGCTCGTAGCAAATCCCTGCCCCCGATACACTCCTTGTGATGCTAGTCGATTAAATATTACTCTTATAATATGGATTTTTTAATTATAATTATCGAGTGATGTTTTGCTGATGACCATATTTATAATTCCAGTAGAGAATTGCCCTAAATTTAATTAAACTAAAGTAGTTTTTACAAACCGATCATTCATTTAAAGCTTGAATATTTTGAAATGTGAATACAGTGGTTACCAGTTTAGCGTATGGGAAGCAACTACGTATGAATACAGTTAAAAGGTAATGGAGGTAACCACTGTGAAGAGTCTGCTTCGTTATAAGTTATGTTTAGCCTCTGATTTATACCTCAGTGTTGACAATGGGCAACGGCAAAAATAGATTGGCGGCGGTAGCGCTATGTTCGGTGGATGCGATGGCAGAGCGGCATGTCCATGGAACCAGCAGCGTTCTTACTAACTTCCTGTTACTTTACGTCGGATGGAGTTAGGGAGCCAGACTGGGCTACACAAGGTACGAAATTGCATTGTGTTGAAGGTTACATGTGAAACGGACGTAAGCCTTCAAATCGCCCAACGTTTTGAAGATCGTGAGCCGGAAGTTATTTCTTAGCATCTTTTGAACAACACAAGTTGCTTTTAACATAATGCCCCTGTCGCTGAAATAAGCGTCAATACTATATTTCTCAAGCTACTCGAGCTTCTAAACAAGTTGATATCTTGTGTTGAAGGTTACATGTGAAACGGACGTAAGCCTTCAAATCGCCCAACGTTTTGAAGATCGTGAGCCGGAAGTTATTTCTTAGCATGTTTTGAACAACACAAGTTGCTGTTAACATAATGCCCCTGTCGCTGAAATAAGCGTCAATACTATATTTCTCAAGCTACTCGAGCTTCTAAACAAGTTGATATCTTTTGATTTCATAAATAACATTCTAATTAGAGGGGCATATCGACTGTACTTCTCTCAAAACAGTTTATTTATGAAACATGCATGTTATCTCTTTACAACCAGATATGTAACTAACCAAATGCTGTATTGATGAAAGAAACAAAAGGTGTAAAAATACGATATTTACGGTATCTTTAAAGTGATTTCTCAATGTAGTTATGTTGTTCTTCGGTTCGGAGCTCTGTTTGCATTGTTAATGAGTCGTTCAACAGTGCATGTTTGCTTTAACTTATGGAAAAATGATGATGATCTATTAGAATTAAAAATAACAGTACTCGTATCTTTTGTTTTTTTATTAGAATTTAAAATAACAATACTCGTATCTTTTGTTTTCAGGGTTATCCCTAGCAACCGATGACAACAACTATCCTCCATAGCACCGAGTAATGCTAACTTTGTCATGCCATAGTCTTGTTAATTATCATGATTACAACCACAATTAAATGGATTGTATGCAGTCCTTTTAATAGAACAATATTCACGTGTTTTTAGTTCCTTATGTATATTAATTTATATTAAAAATACAAACTGATTTGCTTTTAATTTAATGAACGTGTATGAAATATAAAGGTATTATTTACACATGTTTTTTTTCCAGTATCAAATTATTGTTGTTGTCATCATTTCGTCAATAAATATGCATACATGCAAACAGCTTATTGTGTTTTGTTAAGTGAAAGTGTATCCAAACATAATCAACCCTCTAGTATTTTCTTATTTTACTTAAATCTGAAAAGAGAACCCCGAAGGTTATATTAATCTTGGTCCTGTTTTGGGTCTTCATTTGACTACAGGGGAATAAATTGCACTTACGCAGTAGAGGGATACTTTCCGATGTTACCTTCCAGGATTTACACGAATGATCCGTGCCATTTTACAGAAGAATATATTATAAATTATTTTGCTATAATTTATAAGTTTATATGAATCATATTGCTCCTTGGGCGTGGCCAGTTTTGACCCCGAATACTTGTTGTTACCCTCTTTTATAGAGAACCAACATTTAAAATTAATGTTCATATTGAACATGTGACCCTTGTTGCGCGACAAGTTTTAATAATACAGACATGATTTAAAAGCACTTAAAAGGACCTAAAGTTGGTGGTACATTCCAAATATGAAAGCCACGGGCTCTGTGATTTCAGGGAAAAAAAGATTTAGAATGACTTTCATACATTAGTGACAGAGTACCTGTCGATTATGCTACATATCACACATAAAATACCTTGAGCTTTGTGGTTTCAGACTTGAAGATATCGAATTTATTCCATATAAAAGTAAATTTGAAATTGATAGCCTCCGGCGCTAGGCAACTTTTAACTTAAGGGACATACTGTGAACAAACTTCGCAGAAGGACACAATACATACCAAATATTAAATATCCGGGCCCTGTGGTTTCAAAGGAGATTTAAACAAAAATCCTTAAAAATCCACTATGTTAAGACCTAATTCCCTTAATTATCAACGAACCGGAACGATTTGAAAAATGTCAACAATTTTCGTAGAACTAAAACATAACTTTGTAGTTTGGTCAACTTATGCAAATCTAATTTAATGGAGAATGTGTCTTTTGAAGAAAAACATTGATGATGAAAGTCGGCAGCAAAATTTGGTCATGTTCGGCGTCACATATGATTTAAGGCGAGACTACTTGCAAGTTGTCACTGCATGGATCAACATTTACGAACGAATCTGGTTTCTTGTACCACAACAATGTCAAACTTATCTTACCCAACGTCTAAACTCTGCTCTAGCCAAACAATGGCTACCAAGTTACGTAATAAAAAGCACCGAAAAACGTCCCGAAACATCAGAAAGTATCTAGCGTATTTAATAGATGCATTTCACAAGATTCGCATTTGTTTCTCAATTAAGTGATTTTCTAAGTTGATTTTATACATATTTTATTCACTTGTAATTTTTCGTAATAATCTCACTTCAGCCATAATTTGTCTGAATGTGTCTTTCGATGTTGCCACGTGTTCTTTGTTCTTTTATATTGTATAAATAAAATTACCCTCTTTAAATAATTACACTTTTCACTAAAACGAGTTTGCATTACAAGTGTTTATTCTGTATATCTATGTTCAGCCAAAAATGATGAGAACTGCATCATAGATGCATGTATGTGCACTAGCGGTACAGAAAAAGCCACGAGTACATCCGATAGACTTTATGAAAGGCATACAATATTAGCTCGAAACTAATAAAACATTGACCATTTTACTTTTCATAAATGTATTTTTTAATGAATTTGTTGATGTATTAATGTATCGTCAAAATTAATTTTTTAATTGTCCGTACATTATTGTACTGTTGTACCTATTAAAAAGAACATTAAATAAGAAAGCATCGTATTCGGTAAAACATAAATATCTAATTTGAAATACACAACGGTTGCTCATATATATATATATATATATATATGTGTGTGTGTGTGTTACTTGGTTAAGTAAGAAGTATTATTTCATATTAAGACCTAGTTTATGTAAAAAAAATATAAATATTTGTCTTGTTGAAATTGTACGTATTATTACTTTGTATAATCATGATTATTTACTATGTAAACACTGTACGCTTAATTCGTCCACTTGGGCTTTTGGCCTTCTGGATGTAATGTTCAAATAAACTAAACTTGAAAACTATATACAAAGTGTTAATGGAATACAAACCAGAGGTTTGTTACACTCGTGACTAAAATAACCCCTAACCACTTTGTCACAGCCAAAGTATCTACGATCGTTACATGGTAAAAGGGGACACCTAACACAGAGATTAACGAATCTTTGCGCGTTAAACCGTGTCTGTCACATTCACACTTCATGCTTATAAATTAATTATTTCAATTTTCTATTCAGTTGCTTGAGAAATGTGAAAGAAGTGTGCTACACAAACTAAGAACCGTTTATGCTCCTGCGATTGGGATTGATGAAATTTTTAAATAAATTGGTACAAATGATTATCAATACGATCTAACGCGGGCAACTATCGCTGAAAGTTCAAGTGTAAAGTGTAAAGTAAATTGTTCGAGTTCATGCATCGTCCTTATATGGTTAAAATGAAAATATGTAAGAGACCGACCAATTCTTCATCGTGATTGATTGGATTCCAAAAACAAATTGTTGCAATTGATATTTTAATCACGACGGCAGATTGATGCAACAACAATGGTCTGATTGTAGGTTGCTCGCTTAAAGGCCAAAAAACCTACACTCTATTTACCTTCTTATCAATTTTTGCAAATATCAGTGATAAAGGTGCACATTAAGACTGTCGCAAGCACTTATTTCAATGTAATGGCACACATTGTTTTTGTTTCATATTATATTATATAAATATATCCACTAAAATATCAATTCCAATTTAAGTAAAAAAAAAGCTAAAACATACGAAAACATACGTTTCTTCAGATTAGTTCTTGTCACAGTCACAACTTTACCATATGTTCAATTGCAACTTCGCAATTGTGATCTGGCGAAATGATCACGTGAGGCCCCTTACCATCGTTTTTAACTTGTGGCTGCTAGGAAGCAAAATTGAGACCCTATTTGTACTTAGACGATTCGGGTTCACGATAACGTGCACGATCTGTATATCTCTGTATTAGTTACATATATTGTAGTACAACTGTACAGGTGTTTTAGGGTCATTGTTAGCACAATCCTTTTAGCAGGATTATGTCCCCTTTTTACAATAAGGTTAAGGTTTGCAAGATAAAACGCAGGATTAGGTTTACGTGAAACATGTGCTATCTTTGAAACGGAAATTCAATACAAACTTCACACAAGTATTCGGTATCATTATGGGCGTTATCGTAATGCCCTAGTAAACGCAAACGTCTCCATTTAACTGTTTTAAATGAGGTTTTCAAATGAAACTTTGCACATGTGTTCGGATTCATAATATGAGGTCACAAACCAAGGCCGATTACTATGAACATGAGTAGAATTATTACCTATTTTGCCCTATTTCGGGGTCTAAATTATTATTCTCGGGGCCTACATCTGTCAACAGCTTTTCATCAGGACTATGTCCTACTTTGTAGTTATGCAATTCAATCTTTCCACATACCTTTGGGATCATCATGCGAGTTTAATGAAAAAAGCCAAATCTATGGCCTGCATTTTAGCAGAATTATGTCCTTTGTTTACTTAACAATTGAGGTAAACGTTTGCGTGCACTAGCTCCATATCTCTATATATATTACAGATAGTGAAATAAACATTTATACGTCTTACGGGGTTTCATTAACAGTCACTGACCAAGACCTGAAAATGTTACCAGCCCCTAAGCATGAGTATCGCCCATTTTTACAGCATTTTATTTTAAAATGTATATTTAATTCAACATTAGACAAACTAAAATACTTGATAAGTTCCTTCACATTAAAAGATCCGTTTGCGTATAAAAATATGCTGTTTCGTTAATAATTATCCATGAGATCTCAGTTTGATGTTACCAACGTAATTAACCACTTTTTATTTTAATTTATATGTATTTATTTAAAAAAAAACGAAATAGGAACTCTTTCTTAATGCTGACTTATTCTTGAAATGTACGTTGTTTTCTCGGGAAAATAGGACACAAGATGTAAACAATACAATTCGAACAACACCAATTTAATTTATTTTAAGAAAATGTAAAATATTATTATGAACATATGCTTTGTTGGATATAATTGTTAAATCGTGGTTTAAATATTGATGTTTAGTTTACATACCGGCATCTTGTTTTTATTTAAGGTACGTTATAACAATCAAATGAAGGTTACATGTACCTTTAAAAGCGTTCAATTAAATTTATCAATAAAATGGCCTTTGTGCGATGTTATCGTGTTCTGTTATTATAAATCCCGGATAAGCGCACTCTCTCTAAACCTTTGGCATGTGAACTTAATTCATGTACCACGCACAAATTCATGCCCATTTATGGAAAACACTAAAGGTCTTTTCATTTTATAGATTATAGACCAAAATGTGATCGAGTGCGCGAACCTACCTCACGTAGTCAGGAGAAATGTCAACCATTTTCTGAAAACAGTGTAAATCAAGTTTATCTTTTGATAAGTGATACGGTTTTTGGTAAACCTGATTAAAAAATCCAATAATGTTTGAAAAGTTTCCAATGTGTGCAAACTGTTTACATAACTCTGCAAATTATTCCAACATAACAAAGTCGAACACCGTGATGTATAATTTAACCGGCATCTATTACGTTCTTTGAACACCCGGAAGTTGCTTGGTTTAATAAGATCGAACACTATATTTGTTCAGGCTTCCCAAGCTACCGTTACAAAATCAATTGTTAAACGATTTGCAAGTTATTTGTGTATTTAAGGTGTTTGCTTTGTAAATGAGTTGTTTAAGAGTGACCCATTTTTATTTGTCTGGCGATTGACGTGTCAGAATAATCAGTTACATATGGCATGCAATCTGTTTGAGAGGGGTGACCCTAACAACCGATGACAACAACTTCTTCCAAAGCATCAGAATCCTAAAAACTTTGTCACGTGGTCTTCTTTGTGATCATCATAGTTTCGGCCAAGTGTGTATAGATTGTATAGATTCCTTTTGATATTAGAAAGTTGACGTGGTTATTATTTAAAGTTTGATATACATACGAACCAATTTTCAACAATTTTAGTTCACTTGTTTGTTATAGAATTTAAAATATTATTCTACAGCAAACTGTAAACATGTTTCGAAGAAGTGATGCTTTCAATAATTAAGTAAATAAAAATGAAAGAAAGACTTGTTGTCAATATGAGGTTTTATCAAGAGATAACCAGAGAATGTGTTTTAGTCTAAAAACGTACACAACCGAACTAAACAAATATATACTTATTTTTGATTTGACTAGAAACAACAAAGAGTATATGAACACATACATTTTAGGAATCCAAATGACTATGGAAGTGGGACTATATTGAAATGTAAATATTAATTTATCTTGAGCTATTGCAAACACAAGCCATCAGTTATAACTCCTTGAATGTTACATCCAAGGCTTCGAATATAAACAGATTGTCTAATTCCGTTGATTTTATCTTTAACCGCAAAACAGTACGCACGTGTCGCTTGAGAATTGTATTGAAAATATCATCATGTAAAATGTGAAAACAGACCAGTGGGATTCGATTAACATGTAGTGTTGCTATCTGCAAGGCAGTTACATAACGTATGCTTAATTCGATTCTGGTTCATATGTGTTACAGTGTTTATGATTACAAGAAGTTTAAATGGTTCAACGTATTGTTTACAGATACTTATTCAGTAAATACCTCGTTGTTAAAAATACATCTGTGATATTATATTGACATATACAATTACAAACATTACCTGTAACAGGCCAAGATAAAGTGGCAAAATGACAAAAAGGCATTAACAAGTTTTTAAATAGTCATAGAACTTCATGTATTCAATAACAGATATTTGACATGATCATGTATAAATGTTTTCCAAATAATCAAACACTATGAGCAGTACAGAAAATTCATTTGAACAGTTATACTAATGTATATAGACAATGTATGTCAACACCATTGCTCTTTGTGTACCGACTATGCATGAAAATACCATTGGTAATTACTACATTGAGCAACGCTTAATTATTTAGCTTAAACATCGAGAAATCTAGGAAACACACCTATTGTACAGACAGCCAATGGAATAGACAACCTATGGAATCGACAGTATGTGGAACAGACAACCTATGGCACAGACAATCTATGGAACAGACAATCTATGGAACAGACAATCTATGGAACAGACAATCTATGGAACAGACAACATATGGAACAGGCAATCTATGGAACAGACAACCTATGGTACAGACAATCTATGGAACATACCACCTATAGAACTATTGTACAGCCAACCTAAGACAACAGAAAACATATAGAACATGAAGTTTTGGGGGGAAAAAACTATGGTACAGAGAACCTATGGTACATACAGCACAAAAACATACAACCTAGGCTAGGAAAATTGGGAACCGTGATTATGGCACTAATCTTCTTGTAGCGTTTCGTGTTTTTGTTTATGTATTACATTATTATCTTGTGCATCAGAATGCTATTCCAGATGGTATCGCTCCCACACACATACAGAGACTGCTTTTGGTGATAAAGGGCACTGAGTGAATCACATCTTCGACATCTTGGTTAACTTTAAAAAAAAATGAATTATGTTCTGGATTTAAGTTTGTATTTAAGTTTTTAAAGTTTGTTTTTAAGTTTGATGAGAGGAAAATATTGAATTGAGAAAATAGTACATGGCAAAAATGATGACAAATTTAAAATATTGTCTTTGGAGAGATGACGATATCCTTAATATACATTTATTTTATAACCACAGTTTCAAGATAGGTAGGAATAATGTGTATAATACAAATATGTATGACACGGAAATAGAATCCGTAAGTGATATAGTATGCCCCTCTGGAAAGTTTTTAAAGTAATGTGGTATGCAAACTTATTGTTGCTAAAATTAACTTCCTATTTGTTTATGATTCTGTCTGTGTAATTGTGTCTTTATAATGATATTCTGGACTTAAACTTCCTCTATTATATTAATGCTGTAATATATCAAGCGAATTGAACGAATTGTTAAACGAACTATATGATAAAGCATCAAATTACCATATATATTAACATTACAATTTGTAGTGAATGGAAGTTAATAAAGGCTACTTAAAAAACTATTGATATACTAGTATGTATTTGAGCCCATATCTGTATGAGCCTATGGTGATTTCAAGGAAATCTAACGATATATATCTGTTAACATGGTGGTTTTGTCATGATTTGCTTCTTGTTGAACAAAACTAACCGCATTTATGGAATTTACCTTTGCACGTTCTTCAACATGAATTTGTACATCTTCATAGTGCAAAATAAAACGTGCATATTTCAATCTAGCAATATTGTTTGACAAATAATTATAGTTATTACTTTATAACGTATGTTAAACGAAATATATATTGCTAAAGAAAAGAGGCGACTATAGTAAAATATTGTTAAAACCGACTTACGTTTTTCTGCGATAACGGTTTCTGATCTACGCAAAAGTAACAAAACCTTTTTGAGAACAACATTAACATTTTCAAAGCGCTGCTCATCCTTTTCACTGTGCAAACATAGGCCAAGGTGCTTAACTCTTACAAACATATAATACAAGCAACGCATAATGATCGCACCTGGTGCGCATGCTTCAGAGGGACGATTCTGCAGATCTCAGAATAACTTCCGAATGGAATGACTCAACTTTAATATGATTTTCATGTATGTATTGCATATACTTTTTTCTTATTTCACAAAATTATAAATGGACATTTACGAACATCATTCCGTGTGAGGGAATATTACTACGACTGTCGACGATTGCCATAAACTGACTGGTTTGGTCGTAGTAAGTATATGGTGTATAGGGAATTAATCAACAACATAATCATGTATATTACATCAATATTTCAATAAAGTTGAACATATTGTAAGGGGCATAAGACAATTGTCAGAGATAACAGCTGTTTATGTATAGTTCAACCTAAAACAAGAAAGATACATTGAACTATGTTAGAATAATTATTGTCCTCTACCCACACTCCGCAAACCACTTTCAGGCATGCAAGTTTGGCTTCATCTTACATTTCCGCATTCGTTGAACATAATTATTTTCATCGAATACGTCTGCTTTTGTGAATGGTAAACAAGTTTCACATGTGTCCCATGAATTTAACTGTAAACGCAGCAAACCCACGTGCTTTTTAAACAAAGTTACAGGAAGTAAGCGCGTGCGAACACTACTGACAAAGAATGCAACAATCTCTTGCACGACGGTAACATTACATTTACCTCTGTGTTAGGCTCAGAACGGACTATTGTTATGAAAGCGTCTCATTCATGTCATGATCATACCAAGCGTTCATCATTGAGGCTACAGTATGCTAACAGTCTTTTGCACGACGGTTACATTGCATTCACTGCATTAAAGAAAACCATCTCATACCATGATATCTTATATCAGTCTTAATTCATAATTATAAAATTGATATGGTTTTTTTTATGTTAAGAAACCAACATACATACACACGTCGAAGCAATTCCTAACGTCACTCAATAAACATTATGTTCAAATGTTTACATTTGTAAAGTGCAGGGAATGATTCCATCTGCGCCAATGGGCAATAAAATAGTTCCAAAGAGTTGCATTAAAACTCGCAAGTTTTTACACGATTTATCGTACATTTAAAAGTCATATTTCTTGATTTAATGCATGCGATCTTAAATATCCAATCAAATATACATTGAATGCGTGTGTTTGGATTTAGCTATTTTATAGACAAAATGGCGTACTGAGCCTTTCGCAGAGGTGTATATGAGAGCAAGGAAGGACAACTCTGCGTGGAGATTGAGAATGCAAGTTGAAAGTGAGGCCACTTGATCTTCACTGTCTTTATTTATTCAATAAGTGTTTTACACCAACAATTAAGAATGTACAATGGTTAAACATATTTATGTAGATTAACATGCTTGTTTCGTTATATTAATAAGCTATTTGGTTGGTTTGATATTTATGTCAAGCATGTTTCGTTATCCACTTAAAAGCTCCATTGTTCCATTTGTTTACTAGCACATTTATATTATCGAATACAATGAAAATGTATATGATATTCTTAGCACGTATTATAATTACTACGAAGTTAACTTTACTGAAATCATTTAAGAAAAACACAATGGGTTCATTTGAGGAATGGTTCACAACAGTGCACATTTTCTCTTGATTGTGCAGATAATTTATGAATAAATAAAACAAAACACAATAAACATACAATATAGATAGTTAAATACATATCATACTTTCATTCAATGTCAATGTAAGATATTTTTGTACGTTTACTTTCACACATAAAAACTTGCTGCTAATACTGAAAAGTAATATTGAAATGGACTTTATTTTCCGTAAAGGCGGTCGATCCTTTAACAATGTATTCTATTATGATAATTAAAATATAGATATTATAAACCTAGTCAATTAACTCAGCATTGTATTCATAACTGGTGGTTCATTTATTGAGGCAGAAACATTCTTGCTGGACAGGCCCGTATAGCTATTTTTTAAACTAAAAAAGGTATTGTACAAATTGTCAGACATTCCAGATATTCATAAATTATATCTTTTGATAACCTCATAGCTCCTTATCTTAACTATGGAACCAAAGTGTGGTGTTTCGTCAAAGGTTCAACAATTGAAATGGTTCATTTGCAATATTTTAAGCAAATACTTCGCTTCAGAAGATGCATTCAAAAAGAGTTCGTATGTGGTGTTAACTATCATTTCAGGAGATATATTAACATATTAATATATTAACAATTAAATACAGGCTAAATCTTTTTGGAAATTCGGATAATACATTGAGAAAAAAGGTTTATTTGACTATGTCAAATGAAAGTATTGGATTTCAACTCAAGAAACCTTGGTGCACATTATTTGAAGATCTACTTAGTAATTTGGGATTTTGGGATGCTTGGTTTTTCCAAGATGTTGGAAATGAAAATATGTCCATAACATTTCTAAGTCAAAGATTGATAAGGCACATTTTTTATAAACATACCGCTGTTTTCAATGTCAATCACACATGAATATATGTCATGTAAAATGTTTCTATTAAGTTTGTATATATATATTAAATATCGAGACTAGTAGATTGGCCAACTCTACATCAGTTCCATCAGTTCCACGAACGTGTATTGTTTGTAATAAACTCATTTTCTTCTTGAATGTAAACTATATACGAAACTATGACTAAAATATATTCCATTGTATGTCAGACAAAGACCAAATATGTACACATTTATAGAATTCATTACATCACATAATAAATTATAATTAAAACATTTTAGCTGTTATATTTATTACTAATTTCAGGTTCGATCTCTTTCAGGCTTGATCCAAAAAATTCTTTGTAGCATACATTTAATGTATGCTGGTGAGTTTTTTATAGAAAATGTCTGGCTGTAAATTTTATTGTATCTATTACGTACTGAACGATAAATAACCTTTGTTTATATATAATTATCGAATTCTTAACATTTGAAAATAAATCGTTGCTTCACAAAGTATGTCGTTGCATGTAAAAATCCTTTTTAGCAAGTGATAGCAATAAATATGTAATGTGTTGACCTATGTTTGGGTTAAATTTTATTTTGCACATGTATGTGAATGTTAAGATATTTTTAATGAATGTATCGTGGCTGTTCTTAAATGTCTTGTGCGACAATATGGCTGTATTTTTCGAACTGTATTGTATTGAATTACAGCTATTATGTCATATTTAACTAATATACTCATTAAAACTGCTATACTTTCATATAGCATATTTCAAGATTTTTGGACCATCTATAATTATTATTTCGAAGACGGTCTGTATAAGATTTATGAAGTGATTGTAAATAAATACCAAACGTCTTCATTGTACATGTATTACAATTTGTTTTGCTTGTATATTTAGCTGCCGACATCGTTTCAAAAGATCAGTTTAATCAAATATTGAACTATGACCAAAGTCGTTTGCCTGCCTAAATTTTTGTTTCGTATACGTAGTAAGCAAGGGCTGATGTTTATGCTATTGTTACATGCACTTACATTAACCATAATTGACATGCATTTTCGTACAGCTGTTTGTAAGTTAGTTTTATGTAGAAAAACAATTATGTTACTATCACGTATTACTCTATGACCTTGAAACAATTACATACTGCTACACTAGTATCATGAGAATTGGCCTAGTAAAACGTAATGTGTTACTTCCGGTTAGTACAAAGTATCACTATTATTACAATAATCATATTAAAACCTTATATATGTAAAATACAGTGTACTTGATATATTGCTGTAGTTAGTTTTCCATTAAAATTTGACATAATTAGAATTTTTGATTACATATGCGCTATCAAAAGTTATTGATGTAAATGTCCAATATTTAATAATTCATGCATCCTAAGGTGAAAACAACAACTTATGCAAAACGATAATGCAAATTTGTTTAGAAATCATGTAATGTAGAATTATTTACAATAATTCAAATGTTTAAAATTTGGAAATCTCAATTCTAAGTATCAGTTTATTAAATTAATAATTTGAAGCGAATGGTCGATTTTTAATGTACGATAAATCAATAATAAAAAAAATAATTTTGCCTTCTCCTGAATGCGGACATAATTATTCACGTGAAACATATTCATATGCCTCTTCCGTTAATTGAAACAAGAACAGAACCGAAACTAAAACTACTTTACCACTTCAGTCAGGTTAGAAGTGACCAAAGTATCAAATTAAATGTCCTGTTTCTTCTGGCGATTACTCATTTAAAACTTAATCATCATTAACATAGGTTATTGGTGTAAATAATAGCACACTAACCATTCCACTGGAATAGTAAAGCAGATAATAAAAGCACACTTACCATTCCACTGAAATAGTAAAGCAGATAATAATAGCACACTTGCCATTCCACTGGAATAGTAAAGCAGATAATAATTTCACACTTACCATTCCACTGGAATAGTAAAGCAGATCAAGAGCCTTGTGGACCTATTGGGATTGAATAATGCCGTTACTCTCTGGATTGATTTCGTTGCTGGGATTAATTCAACTTAGCTCTCAAAGCGGTGAGATTATCTTTTCTCTCATTCGAAGATTTTCTCTATATAAGCAGAATAGAAAACCTATTTAATTCCATCATAAAGGAGGACAACATATCCTAAAGAAGTCCTTAAACTGTTAAAACACATATACCCGTTATTTGTTCAAATATTACTATGTAATACTAAATACTTAATCGATTTGAAGAGATGCTCTAAAAAAAACACCATGGTCTATCTTCAATAACGATTTTACACATGTTTCTACACTCTTAACACTAATTTTCGAATATGTACACCAAAAAGTGGTTGTGTACCTCTATATTCATTGCGTAATTCAAGTGTATAAAGTATAAAGAAGTTAAATTTTAAACAATGAACTTTAAAAGCCATAACTTGTAAACAAGAATCTACGGATTCCTAAACAAAAGAGGAACAGCGTTATTTTTTGTTCATTCGGAAAGTTGTATAAAATTAAATGCCATGTTGTATGCAGAGGAGGTCTAGAAGAACACTGTGTCCGATAATAGCTTGAATAAACGAACTAAACAAATGGCACTAAAAACTGTCCTAATTTATATTTCAGACAACAATCTTAAGTTAGTTTCCGTGGCAACTGATTGGGAGTCCGCACAAAACAATTGTATACATGAAACTCGTATTTTGATTTCGGAGATGCCAAGTGTTATTTCCTTGGCGAATGTTAAGCCTGGTGACGTCATCTGGGTGAACGCCAAAGTGACACGGATAGAATATCATGGCGGTAAGTCTAACGACTTTTTTAACATAATGATGTTTGTTTATAACTTCATGTCGGCTGTCTGTATTTTAAAAGCATATGTATGTGGATGCATTATATTTACATGATTTAAATTGTCATAATTTCGATCGTACTCAAAATTTTATAAAAACACACACACAACACTCGCCAAAGCTTTTTTTTTTGCCTTTCGGCTACAGGCTGCATATTTTATACAGAACGTACTCTAGATTCAGCGACATATATATTGTCGTATGTGCGTGTTTGAACTTCTTATTTACTCACAGGTAAAATAGAGTATTCGAAGTTAGCTTATATGCCATCGGAGAAATTTCTGGAAAACTGCATATGCGTCTCAAAGATAGGTAAGAGACAATTTGAAAAATCGTAGGTGTTCGCTAATAGCTTGTTCGATGCCATTACCTGTTAGGTAATGTATTATTAAAAAGTGTGTTTATTTTGATATGATTAAAATTTATATCTGATAGAGCACCATTCATTGGTACAAATCGTTTGTTTTTAAATGACCATGTTGAAATAAAAGACTAGCTACGGAAATCATGGCATAACATGTTTACGTCGATGCCTTAAACGCCGTGCTTTTAAGAGATTGTGGATACTTTCCCCACAGTTAATGATTCAGGTACGAGAACATGTACCCGAACAAAAACTGCCATTAACTGGACAGAGGCCCACCAGAAGTGCACATTTAACGGGGAAACGTGGGATCCATTACCGAGTCACAGAATCAAGCAAACTCTTGCCATGTTGGAAAAAGGCCCTTCTGTCTGGCTTTCGAAGTATCCAAGCCGTAAAATAGAGGTTTTAGATGGTAATTTGAAATGTTGATAAAATCTGAACATAATAATCTTTCAAGAGTACGAATTGGAACAGTTAATGATTGAAAGTTAAAAAAAATACCAGCATATATAGAATAAATGTAACCCCTGATCATTAAAATTTCATGTATTTAGTATTTTGGTTGTTAATCTTATTATTTGTTTTCCAATAAACCTACATATATTTCTTATACTTTCATCCAAATGATGATTGCCAAATGCTGCCGAATGCTAACCATACAGTACTACTTTCAGAAACAGTTTCAAAGTGTGTTTGTTTACAACGTTTAGAAGGCGGTAGTTTTGTAGAACGTCTCGATAACTGCTCTAGCTCTCACCGTTATGTGTGTGCCAAAGGTAATTCAAGGTGTACTGTAATCCAAAAAGAGAAGAAATTGGAATGAAAATCTTTAATTTTGTTTATTCATAAAACATGTATTTTTAATATAACTGTTTTTCTCATTTTGATTAGTTTTGAACCCACATTTTTCCGACAAAATGAGTCTAGGCGGGAAGGCAATATGTTGGTTACATTATTATAGCTGTCGAACAGTAATGCATTTGTCTGGAGTTTATATTAATATAAGAAATCTCTAGCTTCGAAAATTGTTAACATCATTTAGTTCTTAAAATTTGGGCGCCCCTTTGCCGGTTAAAACCCGATATGCTTTTCTTTGCATTGACCGTTGTAAAATTGTAAAATTGTATTGAAAATGGTTTATTGTATTGAAAATGGTTTCTTGCTTTAATTAAAGGACCTTATTGCTGATGAACCTAGTGTTTCACTTTTTTTAAATTTGAGGTCAGGAAATGAGCGTTTTCATATAGTGTGACATTATGTCTGATTGTTGTCCAGACCGCGATAATCATGCCCCGACATTGACCCGTCTTGAAACACTGATCCCAGAACTGAGCATAAATGGTGATGCAAACGAAGAAAACATTAGTGATTTACCAGGTAAGGCGTTCTTATACGTATAGTTACACATCAAGACAATCACGTATTATCAACAGTTTAGGAATACTTAACTGTATATAAATTTATGTATGTGAAATATGTGAATGGATGACCTATTAGCGGTATCAGTACAATGTGCTTGTTTATTCAAATGAAAAATAGCATCGTATTTATAATCAACCTACTATTAGCATGTAGGTCAAACAATTAATTGATATTGAATGGTTAAAAAATGTATCGAAGTTAATTATTGGTGCATTTGATTACATTAATAAAAGAACATTCATCTATTATTAAAAGTATGTGCGAAAGACAAAATTATATCCCTTGTGTTTCTAGCATTTACTATGAAACATTGCAAGTTAAGAACACTCAGGATTAAACGTAACAAACACCTATCAATTCTAGGATCAAATGGGAACGTTGAGTCCAAAATGTTGATTGGCGCCATTGCCGGTGGAGTAGCCGGATGTATCGTGATCGTGATTGCCGCCGCAGTGGCTGTTTATGTTTGCCGACGATATCATCGCAGACGACAGTACCGACAGAGTCTCAGGCGATTCCAAAATAAGTATGCTAGCAGTGTATCACACATTTGTACTCGTATTTGATAAATTGAAGGATGTAACTCATTTGTTGATTGTTCGTTAATATATAAATACGAATGAAGTTTGCAAATCTTATGTAAGGAATATGGTTACTTGATTGATTCTTTTAAATGGACCAATGAAAATATTTTGAAGATATTAATTTATTACTAGTATCTAGAAAAAAGAATAAAGAATTTCAGATACGTCTATTTGTTTAACCTTATACTTGTGGACATGATCTTAATTATTCTAAATTGCTTCACAGTATCTCTGCTTTATATATTTTATTGTATACAGTACAGAACAGAAAACCTCGAGTAAGATTGTGACGTTCTTCACTCTCTTCATGTGACCCCCATGTATTAGAGAGAGGCTTATCAACACAAATATGTCAGATTATGTCTTACGGAATATCGTACCCAATGGACATTGCAAAGACAATTGATTTATCAATTGGATATATCACGCATATTGGTGTATACTCAATCGTACATAACGACAAGTTTATATATTCAATGGAAGACAGACTAATACATTGACATTTACACATACCCAGTATTTTACGATGTAAATAAATGGTCATTTATGTTTTCCCCATCAGGATCACTGAAACTAGACATATCGCTGCATTATGGCACATCCAAATATTTCCCTACATACAAACTAGTAATCATATAGAGTCTTTGTTTTGCAGACAGACGAACAGAAGCACGAACACCCTTCCACGAGCCTCTGACCTTGACAAGGGACGCTCTCTGACGCTAGACAGCTCGGTCGTACAGGGCAAAATCAAATATGAGGTATGAAATACTCGATCGTAATGTACATACTTGGTTTGGCTGTATTTACCTTTATAACGAATAGAGGCGTAAATTTGGACGTCATTATGAGGTTTGTTACGGCGGCAGGGGTATTATAGAGCTATGATAAGAACTAGAGCGCGAAGGTTGATTTGTCATACGAACAGACACTTTCTGACATTTTATTTATTCCTCGACAAATAATGAGGTCGTTATAATAAAATATTACGTAAAATTCAAACTCGTGTTAGGTCTTATATTTATTTGAAATGGTGCCCTATTATCTTTGCTAAGGACTGCACAGGCAAGAAGTATGCAACGCTACAAGGTGAGGTCGCCCGCGAGTGTAAGGGGCGCCTGAACCGCCAGGGTTATGTCAACGAGATTGAACCGAATATAGACAGTATAGAGGTAAATGGATGTGATTTGTCATATAGATTATATTATAACGTAGACTTACTTATATTCCGACATGAAAGCGTGAAAATTCGCTGTTGTCTAATTTATATGGTGTTTCTCGTTACAACATTACCGACAATGTTGATTTGTAAAATATTGATAAATGGATAAAAATGTCAAGTAACTCAAATGATTACATCGAAAGATACACGTTGTAATTAACACAAAAGTAAAGTTCCACAGGTATAATAAAAGTGCTTAATTGTAGTGTTGTAGAATAAAGGTATTTTGATATCGACAAATAATTATTTAGAACAAAATAACGTCAATACAAGTCTACTTCCATTACTACATTTACTATTATTACTTCTATAAGTATTACTTAAGATGTTGATGTGTTTGTTGTCGAGTTTAAGACTAACGTGATTTACAACCTTTCGATTTATTTAATCTTGATAAAAAGGTTTCCGTAAAGTTGTGTACGAATTGCACAGTGTGTACAACAGTAAGCTGCTGTGTAGTGTACTTATTATGAAGAGGGATGACTGCATGTCACTATTAAAAAATATCATTATACTTTTGCATATAAATATATCTTTAGTTAGTTCATTAAAGGCAAAGACCATGTGGTTCGTATATTTTAGGACCTAGAGAAATACGAGGAGTTCAGTCCGTCTTGCAATAACGTTCACACTCTTGAACCTGGTCAAGAAGTGTACGAAAACACGCGCCTCAAGAAAGCCTCCATCCACACGGATGAGAAGGCCTTTGACAACAGCGCAGAGGATGACTGCTATGTGGAGAAGGGTAAACCTATTTTAACCAAGAAAACACGTGGTGCTAAACAACAGCCGGAACAGGCAACACTGGTTACAAATGATGACTCTGAATACGGAAGAGTTAAGTTGAACTATGACATTCCCCCAAGGCGACAGAAGGGACAGTTTGGTCTAAAATTTTGTAAAGCGGCGGGTAACAAACAGAGGGCGATTGCCACCGAGTTTTCTCAGAAACAAAGAGAAGGGCAAGAGGACGAAGTGTCACAGGACGCTACACTGGATGATCTTGACGAGTATGAGAATTTCAATACACTTGAGCGCAATCAAAGGGCTGTCATAGACCTGAATAAACTGGAATCATATGAAAACTTTGCCAAACAACAAAAACATTCTAAATTTGATGGTTTGAAAGTTTCTGGCCCATAAGTGTACATAAGTGTCGAATATTTATTTCTACAAAATATCTTACTTAGGCGTAGTGTTGACTTGTATTTTGTATGCAAATACCATCTTTAATTGTGTAAAAAGACGTTAATACTATAAAAATATGAATGTCAGTAAAGTGCAAGTAATATTATTGCATTTTCGTGAAATTGCAGTGTATTGCAAACACACCAAGATATACTTTATAGCACTTTTACCACTTGTGTACCAGATATACGGAAACTTTGCACAATATTGACTGACGCGGTAACTTTACTTAGATATTTATAAAAGTTATTTTATTAAAAAGTGTGTACCTTATTAACACAGTGTTAGTGTATAAATGTTTACGTTATTAAAAAAATTATCGACCAATAATTTAAATGTATATTTTTTGCATATTGTTCTACTTTTTTGACATGTGAGCATCTCCAAGGGAGTTTTGTCTGCAAGCTAGGCTAGTACATGGAAACGTTATTTCTAATATTTCGAGTGTTTTATGAATGCAACTACGGCAAGGAACGATGTGAATTCGTTTTGTTTATATTGGTCTTAATGTTTAATCAGTGTCAGCGTGGTGGTGAGAGCATTTCATGCTTATTTGTTGTATGAATTATTTACTATGTATGTTTTATTTGTTGCAAGTTTGATAAAATCTTTACATTGGCGTGTATGAAATCAAATATTTTAGTATGTGTTTTTAGTGAATACATTATTATGAATTATTTTGGAATGTCATATGTTTTAAATTAAACATATACACTTACATTATGAATACCTTTATATATAATTCGAAATATAGCAAGTAACAAAGCGTGTATATATTAAAAGAAACTTAATATTTAGTATTGTTGTAAAACTTCCCAGTAACCGAAGTAAAGATGGTTTTGATCGTATAATGGTAAAATGTATTCTTAATTTCCATTGGGAAACATTTAAATTGAGGGATCATATTACAATCGGAATGTCCCCCACCCGTTGTATCGGTATTTATCCGTTAATAAACAAGTCTTCAATCTGAACCCAATTTATCAAATAAAATAGTTTACCCACGATGCTAAAACTGAAAGTATAAAACAAATCACAACAAAGTATGTGACTCTTTTAATTGAAATTCGACTTAAATCTAACAATCATTTTCTCGTTCACACAACATGGCGTATAAATGTATATTTTATCCTGCCTCAGTTGCAAACATTGACCAAATAAAGCAGGGTCGGATAAACTAGTTGATATCCGGCAGTACATCACGTGACCGTGATCTAACCGTAAGTATGTATTCATACGCGCCGATTAACATGTTCTAATATTTGACCTTTGAAATTTATTGGGACGCATCATGCAAATTATCGTAATATTATATATCATCATTTTTATCTTCTTAAAAATATATTACCGAACCAGACTTCCGTATTTATCATGTTAATTTACTTGATTACGCAATTTATGACGTTTCTAGTGTGACGTCATTTCTCTGACAAAACATACTATCTAGTTTCTCTCAGGATTTTAGGGACAACAATTTTGACGTGGTGGTTTTAACAGTATTTTTTAATATTTTAAAGCATCAAACGAATCATAAACGATTTTCGGAGTGTGTGTGTTTGTCATTCATAAGTGTTAACTTCGATAGGAATAAAATAATTCGCTACGACAGGATTACGGTTTCGTTAATCGGGTTTTGGGTCAGAATGGTTAGCACTCGATACAAACGCTATCAAAAAAGAGTGTGGTTTAAAATACATTCCGATAATAGAGATGGAAAAACAGAAAATGGATTCCGACAAAGGGATGGAAGAACAGACAATGAATGTGTATATCGTTGTACATTTATTGTTATAAGCAATGGATTAAAGTTGTCATTAAGGTAAATACAATTTAGTTTTTGTTTTGCTAATGCATTTTGATTTCATTTTTTTACCAAGAAAAATATCACATTCTCGATTCGTTTTTTATTTCTTCTCTTAATAGTTTCGATAGGAAAGTATTAAAAGGAACAGTTTAATGTGGAACTATTTTTAGCGTGACACAATCGGTAGTTATTCGGTCGTCAGGAATGTAGGAGGCCCTACAAGAATAATTATATTGTTATGTAAATTAATCATTTGTCTTTGATAAAATGTGTCAACGGCATGAAGCAGGATAAATCGAATACATGGTTATGCCGAGATGGAGAAAGTTTATCCGGTTCGGCCCGAAAAAGAAAAATAGGGCTCGCTAAAGCTCGCCCTATTTTCTTTTTCTAAGCCTCACCGGATAAACTTTCTCCATCTCGGCACCAACCATGTATTCTCTATTTATTTGCTCATAAAGGAATATTCAATGAATGTGTTATCCTATTTAACTTTGAATATATTCATGTAACATATATGATAAAAATATAATAAATATATTTTAAACGTTTGCTTATATGATGTAATATATATGCGGACTGCACACGCTAATCTGGGACGACACTTTACGCACATGCAATTAAACCCCCTTTTCACACAGCACGGTCCAAATTTATATAAGCATTAAGCATTCCGACCCAAGCTTCTAAACCTTTTAGAGTATTCACTTGACCTTATGTGCCCATACTTAAAAGCCATCGACTGTCCCATTGTCTTGTCACACATCACAATGCATGGACATTAATCAGAACGACCGGCTACATTGTTTTTGAGCACATGAATCCTACATACTTGTAAAAATCTTCCGCCCGATCACAAATACGTATATATAGACATAAAGAAATATTATAAATAGTTGTGTGAAAATGATCGTGGGAAAAAATCTGCATACACATCGGTCACGATTCCCCGATTGAGTTAATTCAGTAATGTCCTTGTCGCGTATATGGGTGGTCTGGTACCTTTATGATTAACCCTCAGATTTATGTGTGATTTATTGCTCATAGCGTTCTTTTATTTTAGTGTATAAAATATCAAGTTTCACAGAAATCTCCTAAGTTTAAAACACTTTTGGATCCGTTCATCCTGGTAATGCATTGTAATTATGCAGGGTAATATGACTTCGAAGATCAATTACAATGACATTGTCTTTGTTCAGGACGTTTATTGTGCTATAAGATACAACTAAATACTACAAAATGTGTTTGAATGTTAAAACAGAATTTTATTAGAGTTTGAACAATTCATAATAATTGACTTTTTTGCTGGTTTTATCATCCACGATTGTCTATGCTTTTATCAGCTATGCTCGTCTACTTTATAGGAAAATGTTAGTACTCTTCGACTAAGCTAGCTGCTGTGTTGGAACATGGTCATTCAAGAACGATTCCGATGTGAAACGCGAACCTTCGACCTTCCGCTACAACACCCTTACCACCAAAGCATATACGTATTTCATGTATTGTATTACTGTGAGCATTGTACAATCATTTCGAATAACAATGCCGTACACTCGAGATGTTGCTAAAATCGAGATGTCTTTCGAAAGAATATGACATGTTGTTATTAAAAGCAACGAGTATAACATTCTATTAAAGGGTAATTTTCACGTTTTGGTTAATTGACAAAATTTTAAATTAATGTTTCAGATTCGCAGATTTTCGTTGTAGTTATGATATTTGTGTGGAAACAGTAATACTGAACATTTACCATGCCCTAAACTATCCATTATATGCATCTTTTCGCGCTTTAAAACCTGGATATTTTAAAGCGTTGCAACGCGAAACAATTGAATAATTAGGAGAGTTATGTTGATGTCGTTATATTTTTTGGCACTACGAGGATTGCTTATATAAAGTATAAAATACATCACTGATTGCATGAGTACGGATGGTCGAGTGGTCTAAGCGATAGACTTTTACTCCAGTGGTTAATGGTTCGATTCCAGTTGATGGTTACTTTTTTTTCTTTCTTTAATTTATTCATATTTTGTACTGGTGCTTTTTAGATCCAATGTTTACATTTATCAATATAAAGCATTTAATTGCAAACTTCAATACATGCCAAAATATGTGAAAAGGTCCCTTTTAATTGCATTTCACTTCCGATTATTCGACCTTAACCCGCTGAACGATAAACCGTATCAATATACAACTAACGGACATAATAGAATTAAGCACGTGGATGTACGGTTATTTAACGCAGTGGTTTGTACACGCGCTTCTTACAAAAGCGACCAGGGTCAATCTTCGCTTCCGGTGCATGTGCATTTGACTAAAGATTACATAACGGTACTCCGGCGCATGTGATGAAAGATTTCATAACGGTACTCCGGCGCATGTGAGTTTGACTAAAGATTACATAACGGTACTCCAGCGCATGTGAGTTTGACTAAAGATTGCATAACGGTTCTCCGGCGCATGTGAGTTTGATTAAAGATTACATAACGGTACTCCGGCGTATGTGAGTTTGACTAAAGATTACATAACGGTACTCCGGCGCATTTGAGTTCGATTAAAGATTACATAACGGTACTCCGGCGTATGTGAGTTTGACTAAGGATTACATAACGGTACTACGGCGCATGTGAGTTCGATTAAAGATAACATAACGGTACTCCGGCGCATGTGAGTTCGATTAAAGAAAACATAACGGTACTCCGGCGCATGTGAAATCGATTAAAGATGACATAACGGTACTCCGGCGCATGTGAGTTCGATTTAAGATTACATAACGGTACTCCGGCGCATGTGAGTTTGACTAAAGATTACATAACGGTACTCCGGCGCATGTGAGTTCGATTAAAGATTACATAACGTTACTCCGGCGCATGTGAGTCCGATTAAAGATTACATACCGGTACTCCGGCGCATGTGAGATCGATTAAAGATTACATAACGGTACTCCGGCGCATGTGAGTTCGATTTAAGATTACATAACGGTACTCCGGCGCATGTGAGTTCGATTAAAGATTACAAAACGGCACTCCGGCGCATGTGAGTTTGACTAAAGATTACATAACGGTACTCCAGCGCATATGAGTTTGATTTAAGATTACATAACGGTACTCCGGCGCATGTGAGTTTGATTTAAGATTACATAACGGTACTCCGGCGCATGTGAATTTGATTTAAGATTACATAACGGAACTCCGGCGCATGCGAGTTTGATTAAGATTACATAACGGTACTCCGGCGCATGTGAGTTTGATTTAAGATTAAATAACGGTACTCCGGCGCATGTGAGTTTGATTTTAGATTTCATAACGGTACTCCGGCGCATGTGAGTTTGATTAAAGGTTACATAACGGTACTCCGGCGCATGTGAGTTTGATTTAAGATTACATAAAGGTACTCCGGCGCATGTGAGTTTGATTAAAGATTACATAACGGTACTCCTGCGCATGTGAGTTCGATTAAAGATTGCATAACGGTACTCCGTCGTATGTGAGTTCGATTTAAGATTACATAACGGTACTCCGTCGTATGTGAGTTCGATTTAAGATTACATAACGGTACTCCAGCGCATGTGAGTTTGATTAAAGAAAACATAACGGTACTGCGGCGCATGTGAGTTTGAATAAAGATTACATAACGGTACTCCGGCGCATGTAATTTGATTAAAGATTACATAACGGTACTCCGGCGCATTTGAGCTTGACTAAATATTACATAACGGTACTCCGGCGCATGTGAGTTTGATTAAAAATTGCATAACGGTATTACGGCGCATGTGAGTTTGATTAAAGATTACATAAAGGTACTCCGGTGCATGTGAGTTTGACTAAAGATTACATAACGGTACTACGGCGCATGTGAGTTTGACTAACGATTACATGACGGTACTACGGCGCATGTGAGTTTGATTAAAGATTACATAACGATACTTCGGCGCATGTGAGTTTGACTAAAGATTACATAACGGTACTCCGGCGCATGTGAGTTTGATTAAAGATTACATAACGGTACTCCGGTGCATGTGAGTTTGACTAAAGATTACATAACGGTACTCCGGCGCATGTGAGTTTGATTCAAGATTACATAACGGACAGGTGTTGTTTCCTCCGGGTACTCCGGTTTTGCCCGACAGCAGAAGACTAAGCGAAAATTGGGTCAATTGCAATAAACACTGAAACACGATAAATCGCAGCAGTATACTTCAATATTCGTCTCAACTTGTGCATGGACACACTCCAGGAAAAAGCATAATGCATCATTGGAAGGAACTTATAAACATCGAAAAACACAAATACAGAATGAAGTACGTATGCGCAGCATATACCGAACTTTCCGTTGTAACCCGAAATCTGCCTGTAATAACCTCGAGGGTTCTTTGTTTCATAATTTTTTACAAGAAAATAAAGTTTTCTGCCATCCTGTTATATTTCTACTTTTCTTCCGAACTTCCACATTCTTCTTTCCACGTTCTAGTCTCAGTACCTGACCATCTCTATCACGTCCTTTCACTTTTTCTAATACTGCTCTTTACACGCTCATTTCCAAGTAACCTGAACAAGCGGACAAGCGCAGTTCCTTCCTTCTTGTGTTACATTTAGCAAAATATATTTGCTGATTTTTATGTAAAATGCCTATTCTGTTTTTACTGCATATATATACAAACATATATAACCGATGAACTTGTCAACTATATTAGTAAAAAAAAAGAAATCAATGTTTCGTGTTTATTTGTCATTCTATAAAAAATATCTTTTAGGCGCTTTGTTTTGGTCAAATAAAGAGTGTTTTTTTTACTACAACGGATACCATCACAAATGTTTATCGTCCACATACAAGTAATGAATCAACGGTAGGGTTGGTTTAAGAAATAATCCACGGGTAACCGTTGGTTATTGCGGTAATAACCAACGGTATGGAGTTCCGGTGCGTAGGAATTAAACCACGAGGGCGTAGCCTGAGTGGTTTGATAACAAGCATCGGAACGACATACCGTTGGTTATTACCGCAATAATCAACGGTTACCCGTGGATTATTTCGATTCTAACACGATTTCATTAATAAGTTATCCGCGATTTAAAGGTTATAAATGAGAATTATATTAACCAAAATTCCTCCACTTTTCCGCGAAAACGTGACGTCACCACAACAATTACAATCAAATGACGTCGTCTTCATTCATAAAATGTGCGCGGACAATCAAAGTGACGTCACTTTAAACAACCGTTGGTATATCGGGGTAATAACCCACGGTAGTTTTCCTTCTTTGTATAAAGAACAAAAGTTGCGTGCCGTGGTAGAATAATATTTAAATGTTGACAACGTGTTTACCTTCCTTATATTTTAAGTGCACTCGATTTCTTTCTATTGCTTTTGAGATTGCTTTCGATTACAGAAAAGCGCGCGAAAAAAATACATGTGACTGGATTTTACTTTTACTCTGGTAACAAGGTAACAGTATGCTTGAAAGTCGGGTAAAAGGGACAGTACTTCGCTGTTCCGATCAGAAAACTGCTTTCGAGTAATTTATCTTTAACTGGCATAAAAAGCATGTTTGCCATGCATTAATCTTGAATATAAATTGAAAAGTATAATGATTGACATAAGTTTAGCACATGATGAAATAACCAGTTATGCAATTGGTTAACTGGTTCCCCGTTGAATATAACCGTTGACTCCGTTGACTCCGTTGACTATAATATACAACGGGTATGCTAATGTATCGGAGATTTTAATTGGATAACGCAAAGACCAATCGGAGCGTGGTTTATAACTATTTTTATGGGAAACAGCACGTGCAGACATAAACATTGTAACGTCACATTTTTATACAAAGATTCATATGCTCACAAATCAAGATTATACACTTTTCAGTAACGCGAGGATATTATTTGAGTTGGTAGTATTTTAGTTGCATATGTATTGTGAATCTTATTTGCCTAGAACGAGCTTTTATTCTTACCTGTCAGCTGTCAAAATGTTCGGGAAAATACACCGGAAAAGGCATTCGGTACCCCTCGCAGATTATCATAATCGGACTCGGGAGAAATACGGGTTGAAAGTAGTCCGCCCACGTGATACCATTCTAAGGAATGTTACAACAACAAAAACAATAACAACGATGGCGTCCATAACTCCTGTAGAGTTTGTACTTCAGAGCATAGAAAATCCCCATTTTCATCTTTGCAAAATGTAAACAACTCGCAAAACCGGCCATGTTTGTTTTTACTATGTAATTTTGAATCGCGTAGGCCTTCGTAGGTAGACCGCAATACCGCTTCCGAAATGTGTATTCATACTATCTCCTTCGAGGTACTTATCCGATGTTTGACGGAAAGGGCCGAGAATGTGCGATTGCGGAAAAGGTACACGGATCATTCTATACATAAATGGTGACGTCACTACGTTATTGTCACCTCTATACTTAGACGCATCACGCACCTCCATTTGGAGGCATTTATGACTACGACACAAAGAAGTCCGCGGATGAATGAAGAATTTTCTTTATAAGTAAACTTTCATGTTATGATTTAAAAGTTATGTACAATTTTGTTCAGTCTTACGGTCTTATGTTAGTAGCAATTAAATTTTCGTAAGTTTTCAACAATTTCGCTCTTTATTCATTTTTTTAAAACTGTATTTTCACTTTCGGTTGTATAACAACATGTATCCTTTATTGACGAAAGTTTGCAATGAAATAGCGTTTTCAAAACCGCTTAAAAAGTTTCAGAAGGTGTATCTGATGTATGTTATGAATAGACACAATGTCATAGCTATATTGCCGACTAGTATGGGAACAATTTGGTATTTCAAGTGGCTCCATTTGCGTTGCAAGAGAAATCAAATTGACTTGTTCAGTTTGTTAAATTTTGACACCCTAATTATATATTTTTTATAAGTGCCTGAGAGATTTTTGTCTTTAAATAATTGTGATCAATGAAAATTTTAGTAAAAGCACAGCATTGATGTTCTATGATGGTCATTTTTTAGTGGAATAGTATGTTACAATAAAACAATTGTAGCTATTGTATTAATGAACTTGGATTAGGTGTCATCTTTAAATGGGGTAGTAATCCATTATATGAGATTAGCACATTAAATTGTTGAAAAATAAATAACACTTTAATGACTTACCATATTAAAATAAAGTAGCATAAAATATGTTGCAGGTCATAAAATGTAAAACTGAAATTGAAGAAGCTTTACAAATATTTTACACTGACAACACTGTTGGTTTTCCAAAAAAAATCCTTCCTATCTACCTGCCCTAGTTTTTTGGGGCAAATTTAAATAATATTAATATCATTGAATTAAATTATTAAAATATCAATATGTTTTGATTACATTAGCTTATTTTATTATTAATAATAAATACTTTGCAAGGAAAGTCCAATTCTGTTTTAATTAGTCTTAATTAGGTACTAGTAAAATTGAAAATATCAGTGACATCCAACACTTGGCTTATATGCGTATGAATGCATATTTTCTTTGACAGTTACAAAGTACCCTATTTAATTGGATTAAAAACAACAAATAACTATAGTTCCACAACCCAGCCCAAGTTGACTCAAACTGAATTAATTCATCAATTGATCCTATTTAATTATATTAAAAACAACATGTGTAAGATTTTGAGAATATCCCATGTATTCCCCTAGTATTCCTCTAGTACACCAGCATGCAAGTCTTACTAATGATTTACATGCACTCCTTAAACAGTTTAACAAAAATAATGAATGATTAATCCAAAGAAAACAACAAACTTCATATAAAAAGATTACATAAGCAAAATAATCATTTTGATAATAAATCAAGATTATACTTCAACCAAACCATTATAAATTTATTGTGGGGTGGGGGGAGGTAATGTAAGCACTAAAACTAAAATGGGGGAAATGTCTGGGGAGGGAACATCTTAGGGGGGCGTCCGGAATTTCTGCTAAGGGCGACAGTGTTGTTAATGTTTCTTTAGAAGAAATAACTGAAGGAAAGTACTCATTGGTGTATGCCCATCCAGAAGCATTTCTGAGCATATCAATTGGAACTGCAATTTGAAAGAGATATAACTGTTTCATGCATTGCTTTTGATGAAGCCCACAAGTCATGGTCCTTTAATGGTAGCTTTCCTATAAGGGAATTTTATACTTATTTTTTACTCTACAATCTAGCTCTTTTGTCATAAAATGAGAAGTTTTATTATCCAACAGGTTTTGTGTTTGAACCTCACAAATTTTATAATACCAAAGTCCCATCATATTAATCATCATCACAATCAGCAGCAGCATTATCATCATCATCGTTAGCAGCAGCATCATTGTGTTGTATTATCAGAATTCAATACAAATACAAACACAACCATTACAACTCTTACTACTACTACTACTAATTAATGAATTATCTACTACTACAACAAGAACAACAACTACTACTACTACTGCTTCTACTGCTACTACTACTACTACTACCACCACCACCACCACAACCACCACCACTTCTACTACGACTACTTGGTACTTCAGAACTTGTTGTCCATGTAGACGATAATGAGAACTCCCAGAGTATTGATCGAACCCACGCCCAGCGGACATCATTCTCTACACCATAGCGACCATGAATTAATATTTGACGCCATGTACAACATAATTCACCTTATTACAAAAAACATGGAATTCACAAAATGACTGAAAATGCTTTAAAATAAATGCAAATTTGACATTTGAAACAAAACAACCTAAGCAATACATAATAAGAAACACTACATTATTGAAACACTGATACCATGAACATTTTAGGGTGTAACACCTTATGTACATGTACCAGACCTTTTATGTACTACCGGTACTTTGAAACATTATGTACCACCTACATAAAATATAGGTGTTATTGTCCATTCATTCATAGCAGTCCTAATGAATTAAGGTCATTCTCTAAACATGATTAAAGTCTAAAGAAGGAAATAATTTGATTTTTTTACAGTTTGAACATTAAGGTCATTCTCTCTTCTCTTCAAAATATCACATTTCAATTATACAATATAATACAAACATTTTAGACTTTATAATCCTCAGTCAGGATAAGATAAGAGACAAATGAATTTTTATAATTTATTTCAATTTCAGGTAAGACTAATAAATCATTTATTAAGTACTACATGTACTTGGGCTAATAAATTAAACTAAGACACTCAGTGACACTTAGACAATCTGACAAAATATAAAATCTATGGCCAATATATAAGTCTAAATTCATAAATACTATCACACAAAATACATTTCATCAATAACACATATTCATATTAAATTAGTTATCTCTTTATATTATAAATATGGTACATAAAGTGTCAGATAGTGGTACATAAAGTGTCGGTACATAAACGGACTGGTACGTAATGTGTGACATTCAACATTTTAAAAATCAGTTAACAATATATGGACTTCATTGTTTTGCATATACGCAATCAAAGCATATTTATTAAAAATTAAAACACTGTTCATGGCTGAATCTTTTTATTTATACATGCATAAACTATTCTGGTTATTAATACATTTTTAAAATTATATATAAACAAGAGCACCACATTATGGGTGTCAAGCTAGGCTGCGGTGCAGTTTTGAATAAATGAAATTTATTAAAAGAATTTTTAGAGGTTAGTGACCGTGACCTTTGACCGAGTGACCTCAAAATGGGTGGTGTGTGTAGAAATCATCACGGTGCATATACATGTGAGGTTTCAATGTTATAGGTGGAAGCACTTTGATTTTAGAGCCGATGTAAAGGTTTAAGCACGACATGGACATCTGACGACGAGCTGTGACAATACCTAGGCTAGGGTTTTCCCCGAAAACAGCCGAGCTAAAATTGAGCGCCATTAGTCCAAATTTTTGACGCTCTTAAATATTAAGCTACTTTTTATATGGGTAATATTTGGAGCAAAGAATTTAGCCCATATAAAAAGTATCTCTTAATTCTTTTCGCGTCTTATAAATAAGACTAGAGCGCCATATAAATTAAATGGAAAACATACAACATTATGTCAAGAAAAATAAAGCTGTAAAAATCTCACCTGCTTGTCTTTGATGTTGCAATTAGCACATTCAGCATTTTCAGTATCTACTAAATAAATATATGAAAGTGCCAAATGTCCAAGATACCATGACGTCCTCCTCAAAATGTTAGATCCTTTGAACTCCATTTATTTTATCCCTGATTAATCCTCTCACACATGATGCCTACATGTAAGATTCCTTGTAATGTTCACAGCGTTTATTTTAAATCGTTTACGTTCTCAAATTTCAGCAGGTATTTAATTATAAATATTTATTTTTGATTTAATTTACTATTTCGAAGATGCAGTCTTGCAACGTGTTAAGTTAGTTTAAGTTACGTGTTTAGTGATTCTTACAAACAATAGACTGACATGAAAAGTGGCTCCTTTTGAAGCACAAACTGCATCCATGTATATATTACAGCTGGCCCGGTTTGATGGGGCCTTTTTTTGATAATAATTAATTACCATTTTTCACTTCCGTGTTTATTATGTTTACCAACGCCATGGTGGAAAAAGTCCGTTTCCCACAATGCTTAGCGCGCATTCACACAGGTCAGTAAGACCGGTGTGACACAATGGTACACGGATTACTTCCACTGAACCTCGAATAATCTCGCGATATGTTTCTAAAAATAACCGGTCAAATTTTTGACAGGTAAAATTAGCCTGTACCGATCCCTATATAGAGTATGCGATAGATAAGGGGAGGTAACCAATCTATACACTTGGGTTCACAATTGCATGGACGCAACCAAAAATCAAGCCTTGTTTTAAAGGCATGTCGTATAAGAGGGCATAATTATGAATTATGTAAATAAACGTCACACTATTCAACTAACAAAACATTATTAAAATTTTAGCTCTCGCTATTTAATATTGGTATGCAAATGCAGAAGCAGAATAACTATTCTAAGCGTTATCAATCCAAGTTTTAGCATGTTTTTTGTATTACTGTTTTTGGTAAAATATTGACTAAACATATTAAGATCGTCACATTAAATAACATTTATGACACGTATTTCATTTATCTCCATATGCAATATAATCAATGTTAATGAAGAGGATATAGCAGCATGCCTTGTAGTCATGTAAACGACGTACATGCACATGTAGACCGATATCAGTTTCAGTTAGATTTTGCATTTTCCACGTTGAAACTCGGGTTTTAGAGCAATGTTGAAACTCGGGTTTTATAGGTTTGAGTACGTCTTCCTAGATTGACAATCGCAAGCACAGGCTCAATCTAAAAATGGGAAATAGACACAACCTCTCCTTCAGATAAACGTAAGGAGATCGACCAAAATTTCATTATTTTGAAACTCCCTTGTCCAACAATCTGTGTATACAATGTGTCAAATAATCAGATGGCTGTGACGTGGTTGTTTTATGGAGGAAATACTTTCTTATTGTTTAAAACTTTTCATATACAATAGATTTTTTTTGAAAAGGTCACAAAAACATAACAGTCATGTTCATGATGTGTACGTTTATAATTACGATAGTTATTTATATTTTTAATCATTATGTTCAAGTAAACTTGAAATTTGTAAAAACATACTATACCAATGTACAAAAGCTTTATACCAGTACAATCTTAATCAAAGCGCTGAAGGCACTGAAGATGTTCGCTATTGCATAATTTAACAAGCAATTCATTTTTTCAAAATCAATCGCAAGTTTGAAATGAACACACGCCATTCAACTTTATAAAGTGTGTGTCATAGCGCACGGGTCAAGTTTTGTGTGCACTTTTTATCATCCTTATTATTTCATAGAAATAACTAAGACAAAATAAAAACAAGTTGCTTTTTGGAAGTTCTGAAAGCATAGAAAGTATGATGAAAATGGTAATGAGACTTAATATAAAGAAAATTTGCAGTCACCATCATATTAAAGGAATGTTTTTTTAATACCAAATGACTATCTCACCAAGAATATAAATTCACAATGAAATTTCCGTGTACAAAACTTTTGATTTTTGACACCATATACAAATTCAAAATATACAATAATCTTCGTATCTTGTATATGGAGGAATAAAAGTATATAAACATTGCTGTTTATGCTTTACTTATTACCCGAGCAGTTCACACGGTGTCAACAACGCTGACATAAACATAGGTATAGAGCACTAATTCGCTTTTAGGCGTAGCTGTTTTACTCAGTGTTCATCTTAGTGACTTTTACATAACGCCAACAGACACGCATGAATATTTTCGAATATTTAATAAGCTGATTCGAGATACAACCTCTGAATGTTTGCTACATCACTGCGTATGTGCTCAATTCAAAGGATGTCGCACTGTTCTGTGTAAGGAATTTCGGACTACTCTCTGTATGCTCAAACGACACAAATTGTGGCCCTGTTACAATTACGCGTTACAATCCATCTCGCAGAATTTCACTTTCGCCTCCAAGATGAGAAAACAATCATTAGCGAAATAGTTTTGTGTCACGATAAGAGAAAATCGTTTAATTATCATACCACAATGTTTGCCGTACTTGGCCAGCACGTCTAGAAATCATTCCTTAATGTGTGGATAGGCTGCCATTATTAACAAGTTTGCTATTTTGAATTCAATTTTGTATATAAAAAAGCATTGTTCTTAAATGTGGCATTTTCAATTCGCAATGAGATTTGTAATGACCCTCGTCATGCGAAAATGGGTCTTATTCCATATGCATCCATCATATAAATAGCCCACTCAGCTATCTTTCCTTCTGGTAAGGAGAAACATAGCATATTGAGTGATTTTAAAGCGAACCGCATCGCCTATAGCCTGACTGCGCAAAAGCACATGTTGGGTTTAACAAACGCTTACCGAAACGCATAAGACCCATTTTCGCATGATGGCGCTATTGACGTGTGATTTAAATGTGTCGAAAGAAAACTGCGTTTAAATCAAATATAAACATACGATATATTTCGATAGTGAAGAAAGATACTCATAACAAGGCAAATGAGGACACATATGAAGTGCTCCCGTAGAATATGTTTTATCTACTTACACTAATGTGTGGTTTGACAATGCTAACACACATTTCATGCGGTGAATATGCAGCTTACAAGTGAAAAACACAACACAATATTTTAACTTTTGTTTAATTGTATTTAGAAAAGTAAATTGCTAACTTAATTTCAAAGTCAGCGTATACGCCGACTACATTTTTAAAAGATTTTATTGTTATAAATATATTTAATATAAAATATTTAGTTGTTTTCGGTTTTAGCGATTATAAAGCATTTTCGAGGTTGCCTATAGTATGCCTGTAGTAATTGATGAACTCATATCCAACTGTCTATGTATTGCGAACTGTGAATATAAACAAGCTAAACCTTCTATTAACCTTCTACTATTGCGTTGCTAGCACCCGTAAATACAAAAGATCGCCGCTATCTGTTGAGAACCAAAGAACGTTTTCCAGAAATACCCGCTGTAGTAGCATGAACGAGGTTACGAAACAGGTCATTCGTATTATTATTATAAATTGTTTGTTATATTCGGGTTTAGCGCTTATGAAACATGGTTTGTTTTTGTCTATCGTATCGCTGAAGTTATTGTTGAACTTATGTTCAACGTTTTATGAATTGAGAATATAAAAAAGCGTCAACTTTTTCCCGAATCTATTAACAGCCTCAATTTACGACCTGTACTACGTCCTTGAGTTGTGTGAGGGCGTTACCTATTGCGTTGTTATCGCCCGTGGACTTTCCTTTGTTTATCGATAGGCGCATCTATTAATAGCCTCATATCATGAATGCCAAAACACTCGCGAAAAAGAACCACATGACGAAATAGGACGCTAATCGCAAATACCATGCGACTACGACTTTTATTATGTAAGAACGCTCCGAAATTCCTTTGAAGCCGAGGCCTTGTGATTGCTATTACGTAAAGAATTGACCTCTAACTGAAGTAAGCAAAGGAAACGCAGCACCTAATTGACCCATTCCTTCTATGTGCGAAGGCAGATTGAATTTTACTAATGTATGGTTTGCCTATTATAACACACATTATAATGCGGTAAATATGCGACTAACAAGTAAAAAACACTATAATTAAACTTTTGTTTTGAATTAAGTTATTATGAAACCAAAATTCCAAACCTTATTTCAAAACAGCAAGACTTCATTTTTTAGAGAATATTATTGTTATATTGAAATGTTTTTTAATATTCAGTTTCAGCGATAATGAAACATTTTTTATGTTGTCTATCGTATCCCTGTAATAATTGTTGAACTCGTGGTTAACGTATTATTAATTGAGACCTGTGAATATAAACAAGCGTAACCTTATACTAGTGCGTTATTCTCACCCGGACTCCCCTTTGTTTATCGCTAGCCTCAGATTTATGAATGAGATGAGCGAAAATACTACGTCACGCAGACGCAGCAAAAAGTGGACTATTTTAATCATTCATAAACAATCTCCTCCGCGACACGTACAATACGATCATTGTTTTTTTATTCTTTTCTATAAAACACCATTCGAAACTATTGCATTTAACACGATATTAATATAATGTTTCCATTTGTGAATAAATATAATTGGAGAACTCAAACCTCTTGCATAAATTATACAACTCTTTCTTGCGCGGATACGCGTAGTAAGCGGGAATTGGGCTAATCGTACCTAGGCCGTACCGACCTGAATTTTACACTCAGCACTTTAGACGGTCGCTAAAGCGACCATCTAATAAAAACTGGGCGTGCACGCGAGCAAATGATTACATCGAAAAGGCATAACAAGTAAGCGTGTAGGAAAATGAAATTCAAATACAACAATGATCTTTGCAAACAAATAAATTGTATGAGAAAGAAGTCACCCCGTGTATTTCGGAAAATATTTAAACCTACACACTTTCATCACAACAATCAGATACGATACCGAATTTCACGATTATTTTAGTAAATAAGCAGACGAAGGTGACGTCAATATAAATTCGTTTCATGCCAAAACTTTCTTACATGAATTTGATATAAGGCTTAACACAGAATCTTCGAACCAGAACTCGATAATCCTATATCGACAGATGAAATAAAAAGGTCAACAAAATGGTTAAAAAACAATAACGCTCATGCGCGTGACAATATTATATATGAATATTTTACTGAGACACACCATATCATAGTCAGGCCCCTAGAAATATTGTGTAACTACATACTTGATACATGAGTTTTCCACGCAGATGGGCATCCAGAACTATAATACAAAACAAAAACATCGAAGCATTTCAGACTCAAATAACTATCTGGGAATTACTTAAATAAGTTGTTTCGCAAAATTGTGTACAGGCATATTAAATGAACGTCTTAAACAATGGACAGAATCAAACGACATTTTAACGGATGAACAATTCGGCTTTAAACCAAACTGTAGCACGGTCGCTGAAATTTGTATTTTTAATTCCTTCATAGGAAAACGTTTTCAGAATAAAGATAAACTATAGTGTTGCTATATTGACTACCGGAAGGCATATTACGCCATCAATCGCGGTCAATTATGAAGTAAAATTATTAATGTGTGCATCGACGGTCAACTCTTAACAAGTATTATCCTGGTATGATAAAGTAAATTAACAGGTTAAACACACTGGTAAATTATCAGACACATTCAGTTGTAACGTCGGCTTATTTCAGGGTTAACATCGCCAATATTGTTTTTGCACTTTATAAACGACATCCAATTCGATTCGCAAAATGAAATAAACGCCGGAATAACACTAGATCAAATATCGATATATCTATTATCATTCGCTGACAACGCGGCTTTATTTTCTGAAACACAGGAGGGTATTAAAGAATAATTAAACAATTTAGAAACCTACTATAAGTGAAATTTAATGGTTAACATTGAAAAACTAAGGTAATGATTTTCCGAAAAGGTTAAAATTAGTAAAAGATTGAAATGGGAATATAAAGGTAAAGAACTAGAAATTGTTAACAAATTTAATAACCTTGAAAGTGTCATGTCAAGTGGTGGATCATAAGCGCCCGCAACAAAGTCCCTGTATAGCAAAGCATTAAAAGCGATAAATCTTTTGTGCACTCTAACAAAAGACATGAACGTACCTATAAATATCATGTTAAATTTATTTAACGCATATGCATCATCAATTTTAAACTATAACTGTGATGTTTGGAGATTTATAAAAGCGGAAAACATTAAGCACGTTCATTGTAAATGTTGTTAAAGACTATTAAATGCAAAAAACCAGTAAACTCATTATATAAATCTCTATATGCCGAAGTTGTTCGATTCCCCTTGTATTGAGATAGATATGTGAGGATCGTTAAATACTGTTTTAAATTATACACTGTTAAACAGGGTCATTGTTATAAAAAAAACTCAATGTGCGATTATAGATATTAAAAATTGAACGCAAAAAAAAACACAAACAATTGACCATCGGAAATATGGGATATTCTTTACAAAACCGATGGGCTTTATATGCTTAAGACGAAATGAACTATTCTGTTCTGTTCTGATGTTTTCTTCGATGTTGTTCAGTCATTTAAAGTCATCAACCGTTATTGCAATTATGCAATTGCACCGAAATTAAAACAAAACAACGCAATATAAAAATTGGGAATGCCGACATTCGTGACTATGTTTATACTAGTAGTTTCATAATATAAAGTGTGTAAGTCATTTGGACTCAGAATAATCGTGCTCATGTAAAGAATGTAATTGTTTGTTTTTACGAAAATCTTCACAACAAATCGGGTAGGTAGTTCGGCGATATGTATAAGTTACTCGTTGTATATACCCAAGGTGTTTTATAACTTTAATAACGTTGAATATGTTTGCTCTCGGGTGACTTTTTGTGAAACAACAGTGAAAATAAAATGGTAATTCACTTTTTTTCGAAAGATCTAAAATGACAGTGAAACTCAAATAAGTAACACATTTTTTACGCGGTTCATTAATTCAAATGTTAGCACAGGTTTTGAAAGTTATTTCATTTTTTATGAAATACGAATGCACTTGGTATAGAGATTATTTTGAACTTTTCGGTTAAACGCATCAGTTGAAACAGATTTTTTTATTCCTGCATAAGCTCTAAATTCGATTAGAAGTAGATATATTTGCATTTTTAAGTGTGGACATTATTTTTTAAACGTTGAACTATTTAAATAGTTTCACGATAAGGCATGGACAAATAAATACACGAAGGGCATTTGCCAATAGTAAGCTATTTAGTTATTTATTTCAAAATAGAAGTGTTCCAATTTATTTTTTGTTGCCAACAAAGTGTGTCTTTGTAAATGGCATTCAACATATATTGTTTGATGAGTGAAGAATGTTTAAACGAATCTGTCATCATCATCTAATGTTCAGAGATGGCAACTGTAAGAATTATTTTTGTTTAAATAATCATTATAATAGATTAAATGTATACAATATACTTATAGAGACGGAACTTGTTATAATATCAGGAGAGTTTTTTTAATGTGCGTTTTATATGTGAATGTTTGGATATTAAGAGCGATTGTTTCGCATACAAAAGGCAATACATACTAATTGTGATATCTACACACAATTTTATTAAAGATTTTTTTTCAATTTATATGCGAACATATTTAATAAAACAAGTTTATATAATAGCAATTTGTTTATAGAATCAACGTCCTAATGAAGAAAATTAGATGTAAACCATGACAGTTTTAATGATTCTTCTTGAATTGTCTATATTATGAGAATGAGGAAGTAGCTTTGCAATGTCACAGGTAATCTGGCATATTGCTTTGTTCATTCAAATACATGCATTTACAAACCGACCATTTATCAATGTGGAATGTCTAACAAAATTATATGAATATGTCTAAAACCTAAGTTTGTCATAAGAAAGCTCGTAATGTATTCCTTTGTATTGCATTAATAAGACTAAATCGGTGTATGCACGTATTGGTGCTAAAATGACAAGTATGTTGTGTTTTGCAATATCTTTAAAATCGTACATGTTTTTACAACATTCTAAAGTGGCATAGGTTTCAACACTATTAGTTATCAAAACTTTATCTCATAATATACATGTATGTTATAATAATCTTGGATCTCGGACTATTTCTTGGCCTCAATAATCACTGCGTTTGACTCCATGAATTTAATTAAACAGTTTATGGACGGAAAAGAAAAACAAAAAGCATTATGCATGAAAGAATCACACATTAGTTTACGTTGTTAAAAACCGAATCAAATGGAATAAGCAATCCGCTGTTTTGTGCGGTGTCTTTTGCCTTTGTACTGTGTCGTACTGGTTGGAAATGGGTTCCTTGTCCTATAAAGCACCTCATGATATAATATGGTGTATGTATTGACTTTGCAGCAGTGGCGAAATGTATATTTCAACCAATGAATGTTCCTATTCAATGGGCATCTGGCCAATAACTGTATAGCATGTTATATACTAGGATCAGTCTATTTACAGTGTGTTGACCCGATAGTTCAAACGCTTTCGCATGCCGTTAATTGCTGTGTCCTAATTATTTAGTGCGTGTTTGGTTCTGTTTTTATGCCCCCGGTACTTTGGCATATAGCAGTTGAACTGTCTGTCTGTCTGTCTGTCTGTCTGTCTGTCTGCCTGCCTGCCTGCCTGCCTGCCTGCCTGCCTGCCTGCCTGCCTTCCTGCCTGCCTGCCTTCCTGCCTGCCTTCCTGCCTGCCTGCCTGCCTGCCTGCCTGCCTGCCTGCCTGCCTGCCTGCCTGCCTGCCTGCCTGCCTGCCTGCCTGCCTGCCTGCCTGCCTGCCTGCCTGCCTGCCTGCCTGCCTGCCTGCCTGCCTGTCTGTCTGTCTGTCTGTCTGTCTGTCTGTCCGAAAACTTTAACATTGGCTATAACTTTTGCAATATTGAAGATAGCAACTTGATATTTGGCATGCATGTGCATCTCATGAAGCTGCACATTTTGAGTGGTGAAAGATCAAGGTCAAGATCATACTTCAAGGTCAAAAGTCAAAAAATACAATCCAAGGGAAGTAATAAGCTTTAAACGGGAGATAATTTCTAGTTTATGACAATTATTAATCCATATTTGCAACAAGCATACACATTTTCAAGAAAAGCATTCTGATCAGGTTTCATGATTATTGAGTTATATATATGCCTCTTAGAGTCGTAATCACTTGTGTTGTTTTATTCAGATTTGACCCGATGACTTAGATGTTAGACACACGTGATCAAGATTAAATTTGACCGACATATTAGTAATTTAAACACTTTTAAAAATGCATTAAGATTTAGTAAAAATGTGGCTTTTATGATTGTAACAATTATTTTTATGATTTGTTTTCATAGATATAAAACGTCTGTTTTTTATTATCAACTATTAACAACACTGCCTGAAAGACCGCGTATTCATGGTGGTGATATCAGGGAATGAAGGTCACGGTTGTGCGAACGACTCGCAGGCCATCTACCCGCAGCTCCTGTTCGCCACAGGGGACGATCAAGGGGCACCGGAAACAATGGAAGGTGAGTATTGCGGTTACTACTTGTCAATTATCTTGCAATCAGATACCTATCGAATGAACGTCCGATGTCATGTTTTCAATGTATGTTTGACGAAAATAATCATAAAATAATAAGTGGTAAATGTGATACTCAATATTTTTATTACTTTGAAGAGTTTTTAATTTTTGAATAGGATCATTTGCAAAATGTGTTAATACCTTCAATTAAATGTGACTCATATGAAATCCAAGTAGAGATCTATATTATCATTTTTATAGTTTGCAGTGTATTTCCGACATTGATATATCAATTCCTTTCACCTATAATCAATAAACATACTTTGCAATGTATCAGATGCCTGATGAGTTTTAAAGTCCAGCGAATGTAAATACAAATCAGTATGTGTGTTAATGCCCACTACTTAAGTATCTAAATATGACCCATCTGTGTTAATTATCCTCTCTCAAGTTATATAAATGCTTTTGCAATGTAATCGATCTTATTGTTTCCATTTCAATTCCAGCTCATAACTAAATTTCTTATGATTCTGTTTCAGGAATCTCAAAAGCAGACGTGGTTGCCATATTTATCAAATAAGAGTGGCAAAGAAGGTTCACCAACACCGATATACGGACTTGAATCATGGAAGCAATGTGCACTGTTACGCAACTAACATCCAAATGAAAATTTTAAAAAAAACCTGAATGTATCACAAGTACAAGCTGAATGTATCACAAGTACAAGAAGGGAAATGAACGCTGTTAGCTTGAGAGGCTATATTTTCCAAGTTCACACACACATCGTATGCTTGAAAATTACGATGTAGTTCAATGAAGTAAAAAAAAACATAATATGCTTGATAAGTGACTTGATCTACATACCAGTAAATGAACACTCTCCATATTTAAGATTCTTAATATTTTTAATCTCCAATGAAGTAGACTTACACTGAATCTTTACATGAAATGTCATTGTACACCAACAAATAACATAGAATGATGTTAAAGGGGCCTTTTCACAGATTTTGGCATTTTTTAAACTTATTCATTAAATGCTTTATATTGATAAATGTAAACATTGGATCATAAAAGCTCAAGTAAAAAATCAAGAAAAAAATTAAAAAAAGGAAAAGAACATTGCCCGGAGCAGGTTTCGAACCAGTGACCCCTGGAGTCCTGCCAGAGTCCTGAAGTAAAAACGCCTTAGCCTACTGACCTATTCCGCCGAGTACACATTCTTGACGTATTTTATACCTTATATAAGCAATCTTCGTAGTTTCACAAAATTTAACGAAAAAAACAGAACTCTCCAAATTATGCAATCGTTTTGCGTTGCAACGCTTTATAATTTTTAGGTTTTAAAATCGTCAAAAGATGCATATAATGGCTATATTAGATCATGGTTAATGTTCAGTATTACTGTTTCCTCACAAATATCATAACTAAAACGAAAACTTACGAATCTGAAACAACTTTTTTCAATTTTGTCAAGTTACCAAAGCGTGAAAAGATCCCTTTAATCGATAAGACTTTAGGTCCAATTTCACACTGATGTTGTATATTTGTGTTGTGAATTTTTTTTCAATTTAACATAAATTTTAAAATATTATAGTAATAATATTGTATTTTTTCTGATTGTTTTCTTTGTATACTGATACTACGTACCGTATGTTAAGTATGTTTTTTTATCCTTAAAGTTGAGCTTATAAGACCCTACCGATTAATCTTCAGTTCTGTCGTCTGTCCGTCTTTAAGTCTGTCTGCATCTGCATCTTCCCGTCTGTCAATCTGCATGTTCGAATATCCAAATCTCTGCATGTTCGATTATCCGAATCTCTGCATGTTCGACTATCCGAATCTCTGCATGTTCGACTATCCGAATCTAGATCCTTTTATAACTCAAATACTGCTGAAGCTATGTTGATGACACTTGGTATCTCGACAGACTGCCAAATGGGAAATATGCATGTTATTTATTTCAGTTGTTCGTAAGACACATGTGGATGCGTAAGTAATAATTATATTTGAACATGAAGATATGGATCCTGCAATTATTTTAACAGTACTCAATCTAGAATATCGAAACGTGATATGTAAGAAGAGGGCCCTATGGGAAATTTATTTTAGTAATTTCTTCAAACAGACATTGCGATTTCTATGGCAACATACGTTATGGTTACAGAAATAATTCAAAACTAAAATCTGGATACTGCGATAAGTCAATATGCACGTAAGTTAGTTGATGAAACTCAGTATCTCATTAGAAGGCCATTTGGAGAACAAGCGCCTTATTTCAATGTTGTCGGTCCAAAATCTGAATCCTGTGCTTATTCAAAGGAAAATATAAATAGATAAATAGGGGTATATGGTGAATATGCACGTTACTTCGGTGGTTCGATCCGTCAGACCGAACTTGTTGTTGCTGTGGTTACATAAATAATTTAAAACCAAAAACTACATCCTCAACGTATGGAGATTCTGTTCTTACTACGACCACATTAATCCGACAAGGGACTGCTGATTCGTCTTTGAAAACGCTCCTGTTGTTTATGGTTCCGTTCATAAATTGTCTGTGTTGTTTCACAAAAGTGTTTCTTTCTATTGTTTCCTTATGTAGTGTTGTAAAAAAAGCAGGGTGTCATAATATTACAAAAGTATATATTAAAAACTTAACTACATTAATGTGTGACCTAGACAATGTAAATAACATGAACTGCTCTTGTATTGCAACACCTTGTTGTTGTTTTTTTTAAGTAAAACGACAGGGTTCCAAACCGCATTACAAAAATATCGCCGTTATTAACTTTATTTTTGCAAAGTTATTGAAATACATTTGCAATATATTTAGTGCATTTAAGCAGAGACGTAGATAACTACGTCTCTGATTTAAGACAGTTTTTCTTGCCGTTTTCGTCAATATCTTAAGATTTAACAATAATTTATTACATACGTCTGAAATCGGTGCCAAAATTTCCCGTTCTTTGCAGCATATCCGTGTACATGGATGCTTAACACGTCGAATTTTTGGCCAAGAACACAGGCTTATTAAATAAATTAATTCTGATGTATTTCACATTGCAATTATCAGCATGTAACTTTTTTATATGCACTCGTTGAAATTCTTTAAAAAAAAAAATGTTTAAAGATGTAATTTAACATACCGCTGTATTTACATCCATAATAATGAACCTCACACAGTCACGTGATCCTGCACCCTGCATTTACTACTTTCTAACCTATAAGCGATGTAATCGATTAAATAGTTCGCTACCGGTAATTAAAATCAGGAGCTCTACAACAACAAAAACAATTGCAACACGGAAGGAAACATCAACATAAAAAAATATATTCTTTTATCAAGAAAATAATTATAATTAGTTTTACTTGCTGGAAGTTTCATTTACAACAAACATACGTATTAGTTAATGGTTAGTATGTGCTTCGCTTTGGTATTATTATAAAATGGAGAACACCAGTATTTCGGACAGTCTGTATAATGTAACAGGACTATATAGCCTTATCCTCTATTCCTATAACTTCGTGCAGCCCTATAAGATCGTGTACTTTTTTTATGACGTAAACTTCTAAGCAACATTCGAACGCACGTGCCCGAAAACTGTTCACTTTTGTAACGCGAGAATTTCCACAGCCTATAAGACAACAATCATGAGGAAAAAACAATAAATATGATATAAATTGTCCGTTTTTCTGACCTCGTTCCAAAGAAAAAGCCTAAACAGCGCTTAAAATCTGCACATTTCCTTCACCAGACGGCTATGTTTGTCAATGTTTTTATCGTAAAATGTTGTAATAAGAGTAGTTTCCCTTGGAAGCCCGTCTCGAATTTGTATTGTGCTCTCTGTACTTTGCATTACAATACGATTAAAGTATGCTGTGTATGCGGAAAATTTTACCCCCAAATGATGACACGAGACCATACGTTAAGATCGTGTCCGGCCTATTGCCATAAAGGTTCTCACTGCGTCAATTTGGGATTTTGTCACAAAACAACTGTCATAAGAAGGGGTGACAGCCTTTTATGCCCCCATTGTGAATAGAATTTTATTTAGCTATTTTCCGTTAGTAAATACACTTTATCTAGACCTCTGAATACAGTTATCACAGTTCATATTTCGTTTTTATGAAGACCAGTTTTGTTTAAACCATTATTTTCAATACAGTTTATTCACGAAATTCATCTAAAACAACACATATTTAATACAAATAAACACATATTCACAAAAACATATATCGGCTATTATAAACACATCTCAGGGCCTCGCTGTGATGTCACCAAAATCGGTGCACGATCTTATAGGGTAATTCTGTGTGACGCAGACTACCATATACATGAATGTTTAAAGGTACGTAACTCCATTATTATTAGCTGTCAACCAACATATTTCACTCGTTATTTGTTAAACAAAAGATAAATCATAAAGATATATCAAGTTTAGTTATTGTCTTTTGATTTTTCATGAAAGATATGCCATTTTGATTTAAGGTGCACAAACTTAAAGGTTTAGAGGCTATATTTTTTTCAATGTTACTCCCGAGATAATAATAAAACATAAGCCATCATTTGCCATGACATGTTACTTATTCAATTAACCTTTATTTAAATAGATTTACACTAAACTGTCCAATACCTAGCTGATAAATTAGAAGGAGAAAAGAAACAGCGTTTACTCGTTAACGTAAATTAGACTTACGTTTATTGTTCTTGAGCCAAAAGCAAGTGAGAGAGAGAGAGGTTTTCAGCCTACACAGTGGCTTTTACACTGTTTGAAACAATAGATCCCATCAGAATTTCATGTATATAAGTAAAATGAAAGCCCTGTCTTAACTGAAGACATTACAACACATGTAGCTAAAGAAACTTCAGCGTACATATAGTACAGTGTATTGACAGACCTGTACGCTGAAGGGAATCCCATATCGAAAGTCAACCAGAGTCGTAACATATTTATGTCACGCTTTAAATCAAAGACAGTTCATTTTCTTGGATACATTTCTACATATATTGGTAAATGAATATAAATTACTGCATCGGGGCATATTTTAAGGTTCAAATGTTTCAAATTTATCTTACAATAGATGAAAATAACTCATCAGCCTGAAATTCATAATTTTGACGCCATTGTCGCATTGTCAAGTGACGAGTTTTCATTTGGATACTTTCGGATTAACCTTGACATTTTTTATGAAATTGTAAACATTACTTTCATTTTCTGAAATCTATTATTTGTGATGAACAACTTACGTCTGGTGGATTAAAAGACTGATTTCAAAGTGAATTTGGTAATTTTAAATAATTTTTACTTTGAGTTTGTATTTACACTACAATTTGTTGACAAAACAAGCAAGAATAATTTAAAATACCGGGAAATGTCATTCTGAATTTAAAAACATTTGAGCAAAGGGTATGTTACTAAAAATAGAAATAACGTCATATGACTGTGAAATCTCGGGAGATTCGCATTTCAAAAATGTCTTTCGCATCGCTGTTTTTCTTGATATGTTAGAGCAGAAAAGATAAATTTTAAATGTTTAAGATAGTATTTTGTGAAAGAATATATCAGTTAAATGTGAAAAATGTCAATCTTTCCGGTCAAGTGGTTGATTTGGGCCAATAACTGCATTTAACAGCTGTTTTGGACCGGGTTTGTTAACTGTCAACTTTTCGGGAATTTCTGGTTGACTTTCCTAATGGGGTTGGTCCATAACTTTAAAGTCGCGCCAGTCAAAAATCATAAAAAGCGACATTTAAAGTTATGGTAGCCAGAACTACAACACATGATAACAATTTTACAACATAATCTTAACGCCAAATTTAATAAATGTATGGGCATCGGAGGCTCCAAGTGATACCCAGTAAACACCATGAAATCCATGAGGAACAAAGGCCCAATTATTTAATGTAGTTCAAAATAGACTGGTAGCAAGGATAGAAAGGCAGTAAATACAAGTTAGATCAGACACCAGATACTTATAAATAATAAATAGTAAAAGTAATATATAAATAAATTATTCCTACTGCAATCAACCGTTTATAAACCATGCATTTGTATCTTTATTTCCGCTGTGTGAATTACGTTATTCATTTATTCATTAATTGTTTTGAACAAAAACAATAACCATTTGTATTATCATCATGGCAGATGAAACCACTAAACAACACAAATGGCAAATTCAGGTGCTTATACTGAGGTAAGACTTAAATATTCAGTTTACATTATTTTCTGTGAAAGGAGACGGATACAATCAATTGCAACTCATTTTCTTGACTCAAAACATCAGCCTCATTCTGGGAAAACTGGGCTAAATGCATACGAGTGAATTGTCATCCCAGATTAGTCTGCACAGACTTATCTGGGCCGATACTTTTGTTTTTTTGTGGTGTTTTTTGTTTAAAAGAAGCCTCTTAGTGGCAAACATAATTATGATGTAGGGAGAAAGTGTTGAACCTAATTAACCTGACACTTTACCCAAATGCATTAACCCCAGTTTTCGCAGAACGAGACTCACATACATGTTAACTTTGGCTATGAATATTGCGACTTCAATATTGTCCATCTGAATTGGCAAAATCATATGCTTCCTTTTATCAAAGAGTCAAAATGAGAAGAAAGGATAATCATGAATTGCATACTGAAAGAAATAACATTTAATATGGAATGTATGCGTATGAGAAAAATCATACATGTAACTCTGTATGCCTCCGACATAATGGTGCTCATTTGTTATCTGTCTGTGTGTCACTGTGTCAGCATATGTGTGGGCATTGTCATGGAGACACATGATAGAATTTGGAACATTCAAACTCTTTTCTTATATATTTTGCTTGAATAAGATTTTTTGTTTTTATAAGTGGACTGCATTTTCTATATGTAACTCAACAATAAAATTGTATATTCAAAAGAATGTATTAAAAAAAACTAAACTTTTGAATCGAAATATATATCAGGAAAGAGTGAAGATTTGTCTGTGTCTATTAACTATTATCCTTACATGATTTAGAACTAAGTAAGAAAATTGTCGTTAAATGAGTTATTCTTTGCAGGAACCAGAAAATTCCACATCAGAAGAACTAACTGCATCTTCAAATTATTGCACAACAACTGATAAGGTGGATTTAGAATGTGAGGTCACTTTCAACAAGAAAAGGTTAACCATAGTTTGTATATCCGACACACACAGCAAGCTACAGCTATCCGACTTGTCACGCATCCCACCAGGGGACATTCTGCTTCACGCTGGGGACTTCACACTTCGTGGCAGTCTACGGGAAGTTCATGAATTCAATATCTTGTTAGGTACTTTGCATATTCTAGAATTTAAAGGGCTGTTTTACTGTTTGAAGAGTTGGGTAATATTTTATAACAGTACCGGGTATTTAATGTTACACATGCAATCTGATTTTGTAATAAGAATGAAAACTGTATTGGTCACAATATGTCTGTGGTTCGTGGTCTGTCAACATTTAGCTTGTAGATTCTATAGAGGCCAGATTTATTTTCCAATCTTTTTTAAACTTTGTCAAAACAACTGTCTCATGGATATATTGGCAATGATTGAAACTGGGTCATGTTTGGTCAAATCAAGTTCAAATTAAAGAAAAAGCCAAATTAAAGAAAAAGCTTGTTAACACTCTAGAAGTCACATATATTATCAAAACATCATGGAACTTGGTCAGAACATTTGTTCTTATGATGTCTTGGCTGAGGTTGTTTTTAACCAGGTTTTCCGGAGGAAAAAACTGGTTATTAGATTGGCGAATGTCGGCGGGCTGGCTGGCGGGCAGAACAAGCTTGTCCGGGCCATAACTTTGTCGTTCATTGTCAGATTTTAAAATCATTTTGCTCATTTGTTCACCATCATTAAACGGTGTGTCGTGAGAAAGAATTACGTCGATATTTCCAAGGTCAAGGTCACAATTTGAGTTTGAAGGTCAAAAATGGTAATAAATGAGCTTGTCCAGGCCATAACTTTGTCGTTCATTGTGAGATTTTAAAATCATTTGGCACATTTGTTCACCATCATTAGACGGTGTGTCGCGCGAAAGAATTACGTCAATATCTCCAAGGTCATGGTCACAATTTGAGTTTGAAGGTCAAAAATGGCCATAAATGAGCTTGTCTGGGCCATAACTATGTCATTCATTGTGACATTTTAAAATCATTTGGCACATTTGTTCACCATTATTGGACGGTGTGTTGCGCCAAGGTCGCCACAACTAAAAATAGATTGATTTTGAAACAACTATGTAACTATGAACAATCAGTAACAATGCACATTTTGATTTTGAGTTGTCTCTCTTTATTAGACTTTTTTTATAATTGAAATCAAGGTCAATTTTACACAAGGGGGTTAACAATACACAGTTTGAATTGTCTCTCTTTATCAGACTTTTTTTCAACTGAAAACCTGGTTTTGTGACAATTTTGTCCCTTGTTAATGGTTGTGGTCTCATTAGCAGACAAGGTAGCTTCTGACCAGTCTGTTTGAATGCGCTGCATGATGTGGAGCTAGGCTGGCTGCATATGGCATAAGTCCTATTTTCTCATATCATTCTTTTCCTATGAAACAGCTTGGCAAAGGAGTTTAATATTTGGTAATAATATCACATTGCAGTCCTCAACAGAATTTGCTCAAATCACTCACTTAGATTCGATCTGGCCATGGTAAATGTTTTATGCTCTGGGAATCAAAAGGTTTATATAAACTTGTATATCACAATGAATAAATATTTTTCTCTGAAACAATTGGGACCTGGCACAGATTTAATTTTTGAAATGTTATGGTGGCCTTACATTAAGTTTATATAGCACGTACCCCTAGAGTCACACTGGCCATACCCTAGGGGTCTAATGATTTATTTACACTCGTTTATCATAACACTGTAGAAATGGTTCCTCTTTAACCACAGAGTACTATTTGTCATATTACATCTACAGCGGTCCTGTACAAAGTGTTTGAAAACTATGCACCTATGCTCAAAAAAGGCATAACATGTCTTGGTAATATTAACTTGCTATTTATTTTGAAATGTATCGTCTGGGTTATTTTTCAGCTAGTTAAACAACCGCAACAGTTTGTTCTTTTGTCCATAGAAAATTCATGGGCAGTCATTTAAGAATATGAACCTCACTCTTGGATAGGGTGGCGTAATGCATGGTAAAATATTTTCAGCTTTTAAGGTATTATTTGTTTTAAGATAGTCTCTTATTTTATGCTTTCCGGTGGTTTATAGAGAAATATCAGTGAAATAAAACTGATATTTCAATGTTTCAAACAGTGAAAAATAACAGTGAAAAATATTGATATTCTTCACTGATTTACTGTGAAATGATGTCATTTTTTTTTCGACGAAATGACATCATTATTCAAGCAACATTCTCCAGTTAAACTTTTACAATGTAAAAAACAGTGAAAAAAAGCATAAAATAAAAAGAAAATTTGTTGGATTCTGTGAAATACGGATTTTAATTCACTCTTGATCATACAAAATATATATTTTTATGATCACTTGTGAAATAAAATCTATATTCCACCGAATCCAACAAATATCCACATTTTTTTAGCAGAAATCTAGTTTACTTAGAAAGTGTCATCACATATAAGCCTGTGCAAACTGCAATGGCTAATCTGTCACCATGATTTGGTCGGTTGCATTAAGCCCTGTTTTCCCAGAGCATAGGTAACATGATTGTACAACTTCAGGCCACTTACCTCACCCAGTGAAGATAGTGATAGCAGGCAACCACGAGGATTGTTTGGAAGTCCCTTCAGCATCCTTGAAACTCAGTCGAAGGCTTCATTTACAGAAGAACTATGGTAGGCTAAGTGCTATTTTTATGCCCCCCTTCGAAGAAGAGGGGGTATATTGCTTTGCACATGTCGGTCTGTCAGTCGGTCTGTCCACCAGGTGGTTTCCGGATGATAACTCAAGAACGCTTGGGCCTAGGATCATGAAACTTCATAGGTACATTGATCATGACTCGCAGATGACCCCTATTGATTTTGAGGTCATTAGGTCAAAGGTCAAGGTCACAGTGACCCGAAATAGTAAAATGGTTTCCGGATGATGACTCAAGAACGCTTAGGCCTAGGAACATGAAACTTGATATGTAGATTGATCATGACTCGCAGATGACCCCTATTGATTTTCAGGTCACTAGGTCAAAGGTCAAGGTCACAGTGACCCGAAATAGTAAAATGGTTTCCGGATGATAACTCAAGAACGCTTAGGCCTAGGATCATGAAACTTGAAAGGTAGATTGATCATGACTCGCAGATGACCCCTATTGATTTTCAGGTCACTGGGTCAAAGGTCAAGGTCACAGTGACCCGAAATAGTAAAATGGTTTCTGGATGATAACTCAAGAACGCTTATGCCTGGGATCATGAAACTTCGTAGGTAGATTGATAATGGCTGGCAGATGACCCCTATTGATTTTCAGGTCACTAGGTCAAAGGTCAAGGTCACAGTGACCCGAAATAGTAAAATGGTTTCCGGATAATAACTCAAGAACGCTTATGCCTTGGATCATGAAACTTCATAGGTACATTGATCATGACTCGCAGATGACCCCTATTGATTTTCAGGTCACTAGGTCAAAGGTCAAGGTCACGGTGACCTGAAATAGTAAAATGGTTTCCAGATGATTACTCAAGAACGCTTATGCCAAGGATATGAAACTTGATAGGTAGATTGATCATGACTCGCAGTTGACCCCTATTGATTTTCAGGTCACTATATCAAAGGTCAAGGTCACGGTGTCCTGAAATAGTAAAATGGTTTCCTGATGATAACTCAAGAACGCTAATGGCTACGATCATGAAACTTCATAGGTACATTGATTATGACTTGCAGATGACCCCTATTTATTTTGAGGTCACTAGGTCATAGGTCAAGGTCATGGTGACCCGAAATAGTAAAATGGTTTCCGGATTATAACTCAAGAACGCTTATGCCTAGGATCATGAAACTTCATAGGTACATTGATCATGACTCGCAGATGACCCCTATTGATTTTCGGGTCACTAGGTCAAAGGTCAAGGTCACGGTGACCCGAAATAGTAAAATGGTTTCCGGATGATAACTCAAGAACGCTTATGCCTAGGATCATGAAACTTGATAGGTAGATTGATCATAACTCGCAGTTGACCCCTATTGATTTTCAGGTCACTATATCAAAGGTCAAGGTCACGGTGTCCTGAAATAGTAAAATGGTTTCCTGATGATAACTCAAGAACGCTAATGACTACGATCATGAAACTTCATAGGTACATTGATTATGACTTGCAGATGACCCCTATTGATTTTGAGGTCACTAGGTCAAAGGTCATGGTCATGGTGACCCGAAATAGTAAAATGGTTTCTGGATGATAACTCAAGAACGCTTATGCCTAGGATCATGAAACTTCATAGGTACATTGATTATGACTCGCAGATGACCCCTATCAATTTTGAGGTCACCAGGTCAAAGGTCAAATTCACGGTGACCCGAAATAATAAAACCGTTTCCGGATGATAACTGAAGAACGCTTATTCCTAGGATCATGACACTCGATAGGTAGATTGATCATGACTCACAGATGACCCCTATTGATTTTCAGGTCACTAGGTCAAAGGTCAAGGTGACCAGAAATAGTAAAATGGTTTCCGGATGATAACTCAAGAACGCTTATTGCTAGGATCATGAAACTTCATAGGTACATTGATCATGACTGGCAGATGACCCCTATTGATTTTCAGGTCACTAGGTCAAAGGTCAAGGTCACAGTGACAAAAAACATATTCACACAATGGCTGTCACTACAACGGAGAGCCCATATGGGGGGCATGCATGTTTTACAAACAGCCCTTGTACTCTTATGAGACTGGTGATTATCCCCACGCTTTTTGAAAAAAAGGTGGGGATATTGTGGTTATCTCCGCCTTCCGTCCGTATGTCTGTCCATCCGTCCTGGCCACTATCTCCTCCTACACTAAAAGCAATAGAACCTTGAAACTTACACACATGGTAGCTATGAGCATATGCGCGACCCTGCACTATTTGGAATTTTGATCTGACCCCTGGGTCAAAAGTTATAGCGGTTGGGGTGGGGCCGCGTCAGAAATTATCACTCATTTTTTTAGGTTATTTTACATTTACTTCTTTATTTCTACACCGATTCACTTCAAATTGATACTGGACCTCTCTTATGACAATACGGTCAATCTCAACCATGCATGGCCCCATTCCCAACCCTGGGGCGCCCCGCCCACATAGGCCACACCCACCAAAAATTTCCATTTACTATAATTTTTTCATTTCTACACGGATTCACTTCAAATTGATACTGAACTTTTGTTATGACATTAGGGTCAATCTCAACTATGCATGGCCCCAATCCCAACCCTGGGGCGCCCGCCCACATAGGCCACACCCACCAAAAAATTCCATTTACTATAACTTTTTCATTTCTACACGGATTCACTTCAAATTGATACTGAACTTCTCTTATGACATTAGGGTCAATCTCAACTATGCATGGCCCCATAACCAACCCTGGGGCCCCGCCCACATAGACCAAACCCACCCAAAATTGCCTTTACTATAATTTCTTCATTTCTACACCGATTCACTTCAAATTGATATTGAACTTCTCTTATGACAATACAGTCAATCTCAACTATGCATGGCCCCATTACCAACCCTGGGGCGCCCCGCCCACATAGACCACACCCACCCAAAATTGCCTTTTACTATAATTTCTTCATTTCTACACCGATTCACTTCAAATTGATACTGAACCTCTCTTATGACAATACGGTCAATCTCAACTATGCATGGCCCCATTACCAACCCTTGAGCCCCGCCCACATAGACCACACCCGCCCAAAATTGCCTTTTACTATAATTTCTTCATTTCTACACCGATTCACTTCAAATTGATACTGAACTTCTCTTATGACAATACGGTCAATCTCAACTATGCATGGCACAATTACCAACCCTGGGGCGCCCTGCCCACATATGTCACACCCACCCAAAATTGCCTTTTACTATAACTTCTTCATTTCTACACCAATTCACTTCTAATTGATGATGAACTTCTCTTATGACAATACGGTCAATCTCAGCTATGCATGGCCCCATTACCAACCCTGGGGCACACCTAGGTCAAACATTCGGCGTGGGGATACGCGTCGGCCTCTGCCGCGCCATTTCTAGTTTTGTAAATATTTTTAAATTAATATATGTTTGTTATTAACTGAATCAAAAGTGTTATATGCAGAATAGTATTAAATTAGTTTTGTTAAAAAAATGCAAAAGATTTAAATATTGACGCTGAAGTGATGGTATGTTGAAATGGCCACTCCCCATGTGACTATGATGTATTGGTATGCTTAAAGGGAAACTACCAAGTTAACTATAATGTAATGGCATGTTTGAAGCACCACCCTCGAATTGACTACGACGTAATGGTATGTTTAAAGGGCCACTCCCAAATAGACTTTGATATAATGGTATGTTAAAAGAGCCACTCCCCAATCAACTATGATGTAATGGTATGAAATTGCCCAATCCAATATGGTGTAATGTTTAAAGCTCATGTCCAAAATGACTTGCAGAAAAATCAGCTTTGCTGACAGTTTTCTTCTTTGACATTTGACCAATCAACATGAAAAAATACAACCCTTAAAATGGTCAGATTGATTCGGTAATTGTTAATCGTCGATTATTTTATAAGAACCATACATGTTGAACAGAAATCTCTTGGTAAATGGAGTTTTTCTCAGAGGTTTCACCAGAAGGTTGGATGTTGTGATATTTGTATTTCAGGTGTGAGTGAACCCCATCAGATATTGAGCAACTTTATATACCTTGAGGATCAGTCTGTGATTGTGTCCGGACTCAAAATCTACGGAGCACCCTGGTAGAACATGATATTACTTTACATGTTTAACTGAAATTGAGTGCTTATTTGAAGCAATAGTATCATTATGAAGTCTTTTTTATCACATCTCTTACCCTGTTTCCCATGTAATATAACCATTACAAATATTTTTATCTTACACATGTGTAATATACTTTTTATGCCCCCCTTTGGAGAAGAGGGGGTATATTGTTTTGCACATGTCGGTCCGTCGGTCTGTCGGTCCGTCCGTCCACCAGATGGTTTCCGGATGATAACTCAAGAACGCTTAGGCCTAGGATCATGAAACGTCATAGGTACATTGATCATGACTGTAAGATGACCCCTATTGATTTTCAGGTCACTAGGTCAAAGGTCAAGGTCACAGTGACTCGAAATAGTAAAATGGTTTCCGGATGATAACTCAAGAATGCTTAGGCCTAGGATCATGAAACTTCATAGGTACATTGATCATGACTGGCAGATGACCCCTATTGATTTTCAGGTCACTAGGTCAAAGGTCAAGGTCATAGTGGCTCGAAATAGTAAAATGGTTTCCGGATGATAACTCAAGAATGCTTAGGCCTAGGATCATGAAACTTCATGGGTACATTGATCATGACTGGCAGATGACCCCTATTGATTTTCAGGTCACTAGGTCAAAGGTCAAGGTCACAGTGACTCGAAACAGTAAAATGGTTTCCGGATGATAACTCAAGAATGCTTACGCCTAGGATCATGAAACTTCATAGGCACATTGATCATGACTGGCAGATGACCCCTATTGATTTTCAGGTCACTAGGTCAAAGGTCAAGGTCACAGTGACTCGAAATAGTAAAATGGTTTCCGGATGATAACTCAAGAATGCTTACACCTAGGATCATGAAACTTCATAGGTACATTGATCATGACTGGCAGATGACCCTTATTAATTTTCAGGTCTCTAGGTCAAAGGTCAAGGTCACCGTGACAAAAAACATATTCACACAATGGCTGCCACTACAACTGACAGCCCATATGGGGGCATGCATGTTTTACAAACAGCCCTTGTTAATTGTTTTCATTGGCTTATTTTCGTTCTATTGACAATCGCATTTTGTTATTTTGCTGAAATGACGTTGCAACATCAAATGACATCACGAAATGTAAACAACATTCAGGATTTATCATTATGTTTGTGTAAATATTTTTTTATTTGCTCATTTAAAATCATGTGATAAAAAAGATCTGACACTCGTTGTCATTTCATACCATATTCTATTAAACTCGTCCAGGAAATTCGTTAGTAAGCTTGCCAAAGGCTCGCTTACTAACAAAATTTCTGAACTCGTTCAATAAAATATGGTATGATATGACAACTTGTGCCAAATCCTATATATATTTAAATTGAAGTGAAATAACATTGATTTTGTGTATGGTTTATCTTTGTAGGTCTCCGTTATTCTACAGCACTGCATTCCAGCTGCAAAGAGGGGAAATGTTAGCAAGGAAGTGGAGAAAAATACCAGATGATGTGGACATTCTCATGACACATTGTCCACCATATGGTGAGTTTATAGTCCACCATATGGTTAGTTAATAGTCCACCATATGGCTAGTTAATAGTCCACCATATGGTTAGTTTATAGTCCACCATATGGTTGGTTAATTGTCCACCATATGGTTAGTTAATAGTTCACAATATGGTTGGTTAATAGTCCACTATTTGGTTAGTAAGTAGTCGATCATATGGTTAGTTAATAGTCCACCATATGGTTAGTGTATAGTCCACCATATGGTTAGTTAATAGTCCACCCATATGGTTAGTGTATAGTCCACTATATGGTTAGTTAATAGTCCACCATATGGTGAGTAAGAAGTCGACGATATGGTTAGTTAATAGTCCACTATTTGGTTAGTAAGTAGTCGACCATATGGTTAGTTAATAGTCCACCATATGGTTAGATAAAAGTCCACCATGTATAGTCCACCATATGGTTAGTGTATAGTTCACCATATGGTTAGTTAATAGTCAACCATAGGCTTAGTTAATAGTAAGCCATATGGTTAGTTAATAGTCAACCATATGGTTAGTTAATAGTCAACCATATGGTTAGTTAATAGTCAACCATATGGTTAGTTAATAGTCCACCGTGTTGTTAGTTAATAGTCCACTATATGGTTAGTTAATAGTCCACTATATGGTTAGTCAATAGTCCACCATATGGTTAGTTAATAGTCCAATATATGGTTAGTTAATAGTCCACCATGTTGTTAGTTAATAGTCCACTATATGGTTAGTCAATAGTCCACCATATGGTTAGTTAATAGTCCAATATATGGTTAGTTAATAGTCCACCATGTTGTTAGTTAATAGTCCACCATGTTGTTAGTTAATAGTCCACTGTATGGTTAGTTAATAGTCCTCTATATGGTTAGTTAATAGTCCACTATGTGGTTAGTTAATAGTCCACCATATGGTTAGTTAATAGTCCACCATGTTGTTAGTTAATAGTCCTCTATATGGTTAGTTAATAGTCCTCTATATGGTTAGTTAATAGTCCACTATATGGTTAGTTAATAATCCACTATATGGTCAGTTAATAGTCCACCATGTTGTTAGTTAATAGTCCTCTATATGGTTAGTTAATAGTCCAATATATGGTTAGTTAATAGTCCACCATGTTGTTAGTTAATAGTCCACCATGTTGTTAGTTAATAGTCCACCATGTTGTTAGTTAATAGTCCACCATGTTGTTAGTTAATAGTCCACCATGTTGTTAGTTAATAGTCCTCTATATGGTTAGTTTATTGTCCACCATATGGTTAGTTAATAGTCCACCACATGATTAGTTAATAGTCCACCATATGTTTAGTTAATAGTCCATGATGTGTTTAGTTAATAGTCCACTATATGGTTAGTTAATAGTCCACCACATGATGAGTTAATAGTCAAACATGTGGTCATATAACATTCCACCATATGGTTAGTTAATAGTCCATGATGTGTTAAGTAAATATTCCATCATATGGTTAGTTAAGCTTTATTGGTCATTGTCAGCTCGGGGAACTACTTACATGTACCCAGGTACTCTAAAGTATACTTACATGTACCCCAGGTATGGTAAATATACTAAAACATACCCGGGAAGTTTAACGCTTAATCGTTCGTTGTCGGCTATTTTTTTGTATGTAAAATTTTCTGTTAAATGGCCTCTATATTATTGAAACTTATACTCAAAAAGCATGTTGATGCAGTTTTTTAAAAAGAGAAGTTTGTTTAAGAATATCGTTTTACAGTAATCGGTAGCGCGTTTTACGACATCGGATTTGGGGCAGGAATACAACTGGGGTACAGTCTAATATATCGACCAGGTACGTTTAAGTATATTAACCATACGTGGGGTACATGTAAGTATACTTAAGAGTACCCGGGGTTTATAAGTAGTACCTGAGCCGACAATGACCAATGGAGCGCTAGTTAATAGTCCACCATATGTTGTTTTTTAAATTAATGTTAACAAATATGTGTTCCTTATATGGTTAAAGCCTAACATTGTGAACACTCTAGATGTCACATTTTGGTGATCAATCTTCAGGACACTTGGTTAGAACATTTGTTCTTATTATAGCTCAACCTAATTTGAAAATTGTTCTAGTCAATTGAAAAATGTGGCTTCAAGGGGCCACAGTGAAGCCTTGTCAAGACTTAAGAAGTCACATGTTTTTGCCCAGTTAGCTTAAAGCTAGCAAAACATTTGTTCTTATGATATCTCAGCAACATACACAAATTATTGCAAGTTGGAAGCAAGGTCAGAAGACCCTTTCATTATGCACACACACAAAAAGTTGCATAGATTTGTTCAGTTACATAAGTGAGCAACATAGGGACTTAAGCCATCTTGTTATTGATTATCCTCAAATGTTATATGTGGCCGAAACGGGTCAAATAATATAACATCCAAATTTATCAACTCATACTCATTTTATTCAAGCATCCTGTTCATCATTTTTATGCCCCTTTCGAAGAAAAGGGGGTATATAGTTTTCGCACTGTCCGTCTGTCTGTCTGTCAGTCTGTCACACTTTTCATGTCCGCTCTCTAATTCAAATAGTTTTCATCCGATCTTTACCAAACTTGGTCAGAAGTTATATCTAGACAATATCTAGGTCAAGTTTGAATATGGGCCATGCAAGGTCAAAAACTAGGTCACGGGGTCACTTAGTGCATTTCAATAACCACTTTTCGTGTCCGCTCTCTAATTCAAATAGTTTTCATCCGATCTTTACCAAACTTGGTCAGAAGTTGTATCTAGACAATATCTAGGTCAAGTTCGAATATGGGTCATGCCTTGTCAAAAACTAGGTCATGGGGTCACTTAGTGCATTTCAATAACTTCTATCAAAGCGTTTATTGGGGGCATATGTCATCCTATGGAGACAGCTCTTGTTGTAAATGACATTACTGACAAATTTTACATTTTAATGCAAACTCAAATTTAAAACAATCGTTAATATTTCAAAATATATCTTAAAATGCAAACTGTTAACAATAATTTAGAAAGAAATAGGATTTATTTATGTATTATGATGTCGTTGTCAGAATGTCAGATGAATACTTATCAATATGACTGTTAAAATTATACTACTTATGTTACTTATCATAATTTCTTTTTTATCTTAAAAAAATGTATGCAAAAGAGCTTGTTGTATGTGTGACACACAATGAAGACAAATACACACTAAACATGCAGGTATATGTGACACATATTTGAAGAAAAGCATACTTTACTAACAGGTATATTTGTCATATTAAATGAATTCAAACACTCAAACACACTGTTTACTTCTAGGAATTTGTGACTCATATTGGTAATTCAAACGATGAAGGACCCTCTATACTTGTAGGTATATGTGACCCTCTATACTTGTAGGTATATGTGACCCTCTATACTTGTAGGTATATGTGACCCTCTATACGTGTAGGTATATGTGACCCTCTATACTTGTAGGTATATGTGACCCTCTATACTTGTAGGTATATGTGACCCACTAAACTTGTAGGTATATGTGACCCTCTATACTTGTAGGTATATGTGACCCTCTATACTTGTAGGTATATGTGACCCTCTATACTTGTAGGTATATGTGACCCTCTATACTTGTAGGTATATGTGACACGAATATACAAGGTCAGAACTGTGGTTGTGAAGCGTTACTACATGAGCTGCAAACAAGACTGAAGCCAAAGTTCCATGTATTTGGACATATACATGAAGGTATGAGTGTCAAAATGTCAATGGGCTCTTACAAGCTGCATTCTCAGAAAACTAGGCTTAATGTCTGTGCATGAAATGTCTTCCCCAATTAGCATGTGCAGTCTGCACAGGCTAATCATGGCTGACACTTTACGCCTACACTGGATTTGTGTTAAACAAAAAAATATGAAAGCGGAAAGGGTCGTCCCTAATAAGCCTGTGCAGACTGACTGCGCAAGCTAATCTGGGATGACTTTTTATGCTCCCCATATATATATATGGGGAGAATATAGTTGCCAGTTTGGGGTTCCTTACTTTCTTCCGTCACACTTTTGTTACCGGTTCTCATAGTGCCTTCAATATTTTTCCGATCTCTTACATATTTGTCATGTAGGTACCTTTCATAGACCTCTACCTTTTGATGAGGTTTGAGGTCACTGGGGTCAAGGTCAAGGTCACCGAGGCTAATAATAGATTTTTCTGTCACAATTTTGTTACAGTTTCTCATAGCGCCTTCCATATTTTACTGTTCTCTTACATATTTGGCATGTAGGTACCTTGCATGGACCTCTACCTTTTGATGAGGTTTAAGGTCACTGGGGTCAAGGTCAACGAGACTAAAAATAGATTTTTCGGTAACAATTTTGTAACAGTTTCTCATAGCACCTTCAATATTTTACCGATCTCTTACATATTTGGCATGTAGGAACCTTGCATGGACCTCTACCTTTTGATGAGGTTTGGGGTCAAGGTCAAGGTCACCGAAGCTAATAATAGATTTTCTCAAGGTCACACTTTGGTTAAAGTTTCTCATAGCGCCTTCAATATTTGATCGATCTCTTATATATTTGGGATGTAGGTACCTTGCATGGACCTCTACCTTTTGATGAGGTTTGAGGTCACTGGGGTCAAGGTCAACAAGACTAAAAATAGATTTTCTCAAGGTCATTCTTTTTTTCCACACAAACCATATATTGACAAAGCATCATTGGGGAGCATCCATCAGTTTTAATGATATCCTTATGTTTATGCATTAAGCTAAGTAATCTAGTGGAAACTTACAACTGGCTTGCAAACAGCTTATGCCTTAATAGAAGCTTTTTAAATCCCTTTTTACCAGGTCACTCTCCTGTATTGAAAAAAAAGTTGTATAACATATACCATGATAAATATATGAACAGACAAACATGGCCAACATATAAAGCCAACAGAAAATCATCCCAAACTAAGTTGATTTTCAGGACAAAAATAAATGAATATATACTCTTAAAAGCTTGAAAGTGTAGACAAAATTCAAAAGGAGTCAAAACTATCATTGGTCTACAGTGACAATTCCTAAAAAATTCTGTCTTTTCAGGATTAGCTTTAGCTCACTTTTAAATTGCAAAGTTTACAAACAAGTAATTTTAAAGTTTTACAAGTTAAATTGTGTATGAAATAAACAACATAAGTACAATTTTATACAAAACCTTACAATGCAAAACAGTAATATGACTCCATACAATTAGCAACCTAAGCCAGATACTCTTTAAAACAATATAAAGATTCTCGAGAAATTCGGGCCTGGTATTAATATAATTCAGCCTGAGGAACAAAATAACTGCTTAAAGTACGGTAATACAAAATTTAATTTAATAAAAAATAACTTTTGTTGTTATATTGCAGGGTATGGTAGAATGGAACATGATGGCACTCAGTATATTAACGCTTCAATGTGCACGAGGAAGTACAAACCTGACAATCCTCCAGTGGTGTTTGAAATCGATAATCCAGCGTACAAACTGCGGGAACGTGTCTCAGTGAAAGGATTGGCTTCAGCATCGAATGGAATTAATCATTGATTAAAAACCGATGGAATATAGGTTGCATTTGTGATACATAGTGAGATAACTTGATCAAAGTGTGATATTATGTTATATTGTTGCAAATATTTAATAAGTGTTTCTGAACCTTCAACTAGTCTTATGTAAAATAACATTGTGTCTTCTTTTAGAAAGATATTTTGAAAGCATTGTTTTAACATTTTTACTTATATATATATATTCTAATGTTGATCTTGTTGGTTTTCATTTAGTATGGATGGGTTTATTTATGTATTTTACATTTTGTCCACATTTGCTGTCTTTAGACTCTCTTCAAGTGTATACATGTATGTGTTTATGTTTTATATTCTATTTATGACCTCTTTCGAATAAGAGGCCTATTTTATTTTATTAAGCCAGCATGCTGACAGGGTATTTTTTCCATATGACAGGTTTTATATAAGATTGTAACGTTAAATGACATAATTAAATACATAATAGCCTACAGATCTCCAATTTGTATTTTGATGCGTCTCGCGTGAGCACTGATACATAGTTGCAATAGGAACTAGTATTCGGATCAACTTCCCATCTAATAACCGGTTGAAACCATTCAAGAACTATGTAATCATAGCGAGCAAGTTTACCTATCGGTATAATTTAAATGAGCTTTTTGCAGTAGTTAGTCCTTCTTAACCTGTGTGAGTGTATTTCAACATTTTAAACTGTAATGTATGTGAATAATGGCTATTTTAGCTTTGGAATTAATATGTTTGTTGAGTTGGAGATGTACTGAAGTTAGGACCTAGTACCATTTTCATCAAAAACTGTTTTTCATACCCTTCTCTATATAGTATATATATATGAATGGATGGGGTAGTGGACTATAGTTAAGTCCTTTTGACCTAAGCTTTTGAAAATGTTTGTAAAAATAAAATAGTGGACAATTTGATAACCAGCCAATTCACACCAGACACTGAAGACTAATGGCATAGTTTGCCGTTCAAGCACCCCTTATTTGAATCATTCACTTTTCACAGAATCTTCGCCACTTATTTCTGATATGTTTGTTCCCATAAAATGGAGGTAGTTTTCAGTAAGAGCCAAAACATGCAGCCCATTGGGTCAATTTTTATTACAGGTGTATATTTCTGTCAATGACCTTGTGAAAGTGCAATCATCCAAATTGGCAAGCCTTATTGCGAGGAAAGAAAAAAATCTGTCACTTAAAATTAACAATCAATCGAAGGTCAATGTCAATGTGGCTTATTATACAAAGTTGTTTCTTTGCAGACCATTTTGTTTCCGCCGCATTTCTAGTGAAAGCTTTGAGCATCGATCGTCTACGTTCATTTGCCCGGTACTCAGAATGAAATAAACACCCCAGGAAACCCGATACCTTGTGAGCAGTGTAATACAATTGGAGCAGTGCTCGTTATTATAGCATGAACTTACATAGGGTAAAACTGTGACTAATTAAATAGTATATATACAACCCCCATATACACTTATTAAGACATCATTCTATGTACATACCGGTAACCAATTAATTTATGTGACAAAGCTGTCAAGTATTTCATTATATTTTCCAAAATAGTGTTGGTAAAAAGAAATAAAACCCGAGAATGTTGAAAAGGCACTATTGATAATACATAAGGCAGTTAAAAGTACATTTTTATGCATATGTGCCCACATACACTTACTCTATTCCTCTACAAAGTAAAGAAATTGCAACAAAATGGCTGCAAATTAGGTTTTTGTCACCAAAAAGAATTATAAAGTCACTGCTCACATAGGGATTCCTGGTCTTCTCCAGATGTTTTCCCAACATGGTCATTAAAAACGCGAATTTCTCCACAAGAAATAGTTTTATGGAGAAACCCTGCTGAGAGGTTATGGCAGCCGTGTAAGTTTGTATAAATCCTTTAATTATTGTAGTGGCTTGCAAATTAAAGCAGTTTTACTCCCCAAAATGCCTGAACATGGCCCTTTTTGGCCGATCTTATACTTCAGGGAGCCACAGTTCGCTCATTTTGTCAGGATTTTTTCTACATGTAGGCCATGTAGTTATCAATGTTAATACACAGTTGTTACAAATTAGACTTTGAATTTTTTAAATTTTTTTGCAATTTACTTACCCTATGTTAGTTAATGCTAAAATAACGAGTACTGCTCCAATGGTATTACACTGCTCAAAAGGTATCGGGTTTCATGGGGTGATGAAGGAGTGTGTCGTGTTATAAAGTCAGCCAATCAGTGGTAAAGGTCACATAAGCTGGTAACATGAAACCGTTTCCACGCATTATATATAGACAGCTTACCTTCAATTAGGATCACATCATGCTGCTGTCCGGTCAACGCAATGGTTGGTAAATAAGTTTGTACTCTTAACAGGTCGGAACAATAAGCAAAATTGTCCTTAACATTATCAGTGGTACCCTCGTATAGAGAATGAACAGGCACCAATCTGCTCTGCTGAAAAATAGTTAGTCCAAAACCTGTTTGCAATAACCAAAATACACAATGTTATATCAGCCTTTTAAGCGTTTGTCGAATATTGTTAAGATTTTCTTTGCGTACAAATGGGAAAAGAAAATAGGTACTATTCTGACAAGCCTCCGGCTTCGTGGTCATTAACAATAAACACAATTTTTTGCTAACAAAAATTGTTTAGCTCCACACTCCTTGTTTTCTATACAAGCACACCTTAGCTGACGGCAGTTGAGCCTTGTTTTCAGCGATCTTCTTATCCAGCTGCTCCTGGCCCATGACGGTGAACTGGAAGAAGTTTCCGTCCGCGCCGATCGAGATGAACACGGTGCCGTCGTGACTCTGCAGCAGCCCCGTAATGTGACCGTACACGTTGTCGTGGACATTGAGGGTTCAGGAGGCGCCCAGCTCGGAGATGTCGAATTGGTGAACGCGGTTCTGGATACGGAACTGACCATTCTGCAGACCGAAAAGCGCATGCTGGCCATTCTTACTGAAATTATAATGATAAGTTAATTCCACATTAGCCCCCTGATTACTGGGATATAAGTCGTCGATTTTCACAAGGCGCAGTATGTACACAAAACATATTTTTACGATTGTTGGTGAAACTTTAGTGGTGGTTATAACAACAAAAAAATGAAAATTAAGTGAAAATGCTGAATCAATCTGCACGCAAAATTGCCGTTCCATGCTGTCACAAACACATGTTACCGTGGTGCAAGATATTCATGCTGTATTTTGGTACTATTTCACATTTCATAACTTATGAGAAAATCTCTACTGGCAATACCGCCTTATATGGCTTTTTATGTCCCCACCACTATAGTGGGGGAAATATTGTTTTTGCCCTGTCTGTTGGTTGGTTGGTTTGTTTGTTTGCTCCAACTTTAACATTTTGCTATAACTTTTGCAATATTGAAGATAGGAACTTTATATTTGGCATGCATGTGTATCTCACGGAGTTGCACATTTTGAGTGGTGAAAGGTCAATGTCATCCTTCAAGGTCAAATATATGGCTTCAAAGCGGCGCAGTAGGGGGCATTGTGTTTCTGACAAACACATCGCTTGTTAATGTAAAGATCTCTATTGATTCATAATATTCATGCATGTACATTTTATTTTACTGTGCAAACTTAAAGAGGTCATTTATTATTGAATACTTCCTAATTATTGTTTACAAGACCTTCCTGTACTTTCAATTTGTTCTGGAAACCCCCTACATAATTAATGATGAGGAAAAATGCTTTTAGCAGCTAACTCCAAAAAGGTTTATGGTTTGAGTTCCATAGTTTAGGATATATCAAACACTTTTGAATAATCAAAAAATTCCCAAGTGTACCCGCCCTTTTTCTAATTGGGTAAAGACATTGCTGCAATACAGAAAATCATATTCCACAACACCGCACTTATAAGTACTTTATACAAATAAACATGTGTATCTAGTTGAGTCAGGTTCAAACAGCAACGGTTATACCGGTAAATCTGCTGGTATCAGTTTTAGAATGAAAATGTTTTTTTGTCCTTAAATCAGTTATACAATTGCATATACTTAAGGTTTCTTAATAAGGCCTAAGCTCTTGCTCTTGCATAAGTCAAGCTAAATATTAAAAGATTTCAACCTTAACATGACAAATGTGCTGCATTCACTTCCCTACTGTAAATGCAGGTCAATGGTTATAATTAATGACCACCTGTTGAAGGAGCTAGATGAGACCGGGGAGAGACACCAGCACAGAGGTGAATCAGATTAACTGGAGCTACAAGCAGCTTAAGGAAAAACTTCAGGGACCAGTCTAAATGTTCTGATAATGATAATAGAGTGTGCTTTAATGCTAAGAATTTTGGCTACTCTGTATCCAATATCCGAAGTGGTGTTTTATTAAGATTTAAAACAAATAAGGCCAATCTTAATAAGAAACATTCTGCTAGTTGGAACAATTGAACTGTTTATTCAATCATGCAGAAAGTTGTTGTTTGCCATTTGTGCATTTTGCATGCTTAAGCTCAACATAATATTAGAGAAATTGATTTATTTCACATTACTTTACAAGCATCTTATTCACATATCTTGCAGATTGGTAAGCAGCTTTGTTCTTGCTAGATTTCAATGGCGTAGTTTTTTAGTAAAAAATTCTTGCCATTCTATTTTGGTGTGCTGACATTTAGACATTAGTGATAATTTGTTTGCAGTGAACAGCCTAGGTTTAGTAGACCTGGCCCAGTGTTCACAAAACATTTTTTGCAATCGAAAATCGATTTTGCTTGTCATTGAAAATGGATTTCGATTGTAGTTGATAGGCAAAAGTGAAAATCGATGTCAGTTAAAATCGATTTTTGATTGCAAAATCGTTTTGTGAACACGGGGCCTGGTATTCAGTCAAATTGAGCCGCATTCTGTGGAAATTGGCTTTATGCGTGTGTGTGAAGTGTCGTCCCAGATTAGCTTATGTGGTCCACACATGCTTATCTGGGACAACACGTTCGGCCTAGACTGGATTTTCTTTTTCAAAATACTTTCTTTAAACAAAAAATCTCATAAAACCAGAAAGTGTCTTCCCTGATTAGCCTGTGCGGCCTGTACAAGTTAATCTGCGACAACACTTTAGGAACATGCATTAAACCCCATTTTCCCAGGGCAAAGGTCAATTGTATTTATTTCCTTTCAATATTCACATGCTTTTTATTTTAGGATCATGCAGATTCTAAATGCCTATTTATTGTAAGCTAAATATTCAGTCATAACTAAAAAGTACCTTAAGATCTTTGTTAAGACAGGACCCTGAATTCTAGCATTTAATGAGGTTATGTGCTTTTCCACACTTATTCTATGTCTTTTATAAGTAAAAGGTGAACACAAGCAACAATATAATTTGCTACCAAAAATGTTTCCATATATTACTTCTTTGACATGAAAGAAGGTAACACGCGAAAAAAAAGTTTGGCAAACAAAATGACAGGTAACAATCAGTTTATTTATTGTGCATCCAGGCATTTACATATAACCAGACAGTAGTGCAATCTCACATGTATATGTAGGTTTTTAACTTATATTGCGTCAGTTTATAGATTGCTTTGAAAACAATTGTATGTTCATGGTAAAGTTGCATATGTCTAGTCGTAAGCAGTATGTGTGGGATACACTAGCAACAGGACCAGAGGGATCATTTTGTTTTCAGATGATGTTTATGTAATGTGTGTTTCATCCTAATAATTTTTTAACCAGTATGCCATGTAATACATATATTTTCTAATAAAATTGTAAAAAAGGTTATTAAGTATTTAGATTATTTTGACACGCTATTTCATGATGGATGGCTTCATCCACAGTCATTACAAGACACACAACAACAACATAATTTAGCCTCGGTCTGAGAAAATGGATCTTAATGCATGTGTTAATCAGGGCAAATCAGTGATGACATTTTCGCTAAATGGAATTTTTCGATAACAAACGTCTCTGCCGGAAAGTGTTGTCCCTGATAAGCCAGTGCTGACGGTACAGGCTAATCTGAGACATTTTGAGCGCATGCATTGAGTCTAATTTTCCCAGAGCCAGACTCAAATGTTAAAGCAATGCTCGTTAAATTAATAAATATATCCAATGACAAAATAGTGGGTTGCTATTTATTGAAAATCTCATAATTGTTCAAATATATATGTATTTATTTTGACCTTGCGGTCAAGGATAACCCATGAAAGTGCAAGTACTTAATTCCAATGGGGTCCTTTGATTTTGCTGTAGAGACAGCAATCAGAAGAGACAGTATTGGGATACAAGGAATCCGGATGCGATACCCTAGCTCTTTGCGAATAGATACCTTGGTTCTTTTACGTGCTCAGTGTATAGCACCGATACACGCGAGAATTACCTGGGTTTCATACCAGCACATCTCTAGAGATCTCTACATCTCTACCAGTACATCTCTCTCAAATAAAAAAGATTTATTCATTATTTACAACAAGATGCAATTATCTTTCCAAAACAACAACACAATTGGCATTTCATGTAAAAGCTATTCACACTAGATAATGGTAATGGGGCCATGCATAGTTGAGATTGACCGTATTGTCATAAGAGATATTCCGTATCAATTGGAAGTGAATCGGTGTAGAAATGAAGAAGTTAATGTCTTCGTTTGAACATGACATATCTTTTTTATTGCATAAATCGATTCCGCTTAGAATGGCCTTTAAGAAAAGGTATGGTTATGGGGGTCTCTATGTGCAAAATATTGCATTTATTTTCGCTTAAAGTTGTCGCTTTTACATTGAATTATAAAGGGAAACTATTTAGTATATTATGACCTCCAAGCAAAACAATAGGCATTATGTAGACGGGTAAGTTTTTTTACCATATCACCACTTTTATACAGAGGATTCCAGAGATAGTGGATGTATCATAGTTAATCAAAGAACGCCGTTAAATAAGCATTAACACAAATTCCAAAAGTTTAACTGCAGTTGTCAATAACACACACGAAGTAAAAATAAATATGAAGTAATTATAAACTTATCAATATGTGATTCAGGTCGGACCTCAAAGACCTCGTGAAGAGGCCGGTAGGACCTGTAAATAAACTCTGATACACACACACATCAATATGTGACATTGAGAGTGTTTGCATCGCAAATGTAACTAGGCAAAATGCAACTACCATGTATCAGAAAGCATATGCTAGTAGTTAAAATGAGAATGTCATTTAACAACATGCATGGACTGGCGGATATTCCCTTCCATAACTAACAAGCTTCTTGTGGGTCATGGCCATGTATTACAAATCCCGGTGCAATAAAAATAATGTACTAAACACGCAGCTCGATAGCTCGACAAAGTATAAGCGTGACAGAAAATACTTCTCTTATACAACTATGTTCAACTTGTTATCGAAATCGCAGATGGTCAGCGAACAAAGGTTAGCTGACATTGATAACGGACCATTTTATGATTATTGTAGTATCTGTTGCTTTGTATCAAGAAAGGTCACGGACCATAGTATATATTTGTTTCAAACTAGACATTAACCACTTATATCAGCTCTTAAGGACTTGTGTCATCTGATGCATGTTTTGATGGATAAATTATACGTGTACACCTTAGTATTGTAGAATGGGTTCTTATTACTTTTAGCCACTTCACTTTCCATGAGATGTAACAATAAAATAATTTTAATAGCATGTCTCTTTTCTAATAAGAAGTACGTAAATATGCCTACGTCCATTTCACCTTTTAAATAAATACGGAATATTACGCTAGTCAATTGTTCCAAGAGTTTGTATCACTCGAGTGGCTTGTGTGATGACGTATCACACGAGAGGCGGAGCCTCGAGTGTGATGCGAAATAGCACACCCTCCAAAATACGTTTTTAACACATAGTTTACTGCTAAAAAACACCAGGTCCGACATATCCTTACAGAGTTTAGATAAAACTATTGTGTTTTGTCACAGAAATGACGTCAAACGATGTACTACGTAATATATTTCGTAATAGGGTATGTAAGTCTCGTCATGTGACCACCGATATTTGTATTTTCGGTGCGTGTAATGTGACGTCATTAAATGGGTCGAAGTAGTCCGGCTAGTATGGTAATACGGAATTGGAAACAGCGAGTAGCGTAATACGGGATTTTTTTATTTCAACGATTGATACAACCTGTATTTTGTTAAAAGCATTAAACATGTATATAATAAACGTGTATATTACTATTTACTCTTATGATATCAATTGCCTTCATAATGATATGTATTTAATCTGTTTACTTTATATAAACAATGATATGTATTTATTAAAGATAATATGGTGCAATACCCATGTATGCAAAACGCAATTCTTTTATCCATGGCATTCACTAAGACAAGACAATACAATTTTGAATTTAGACTTGCACAGTGTGCATCGTCTTAGCTTTAGATATTTCACATACAATTATGTCACAGAGATAAATAAGCAGCATCGTATACGGTTACGAAACGGCTAGGAAAACTACTTGTAATATATGGAGGATTACTATGTAAACTTAAGTAACAACATAAGAAATATTATTTCTTAGTCGGAGCTTTGTTTAAAAATTTGGATAGTTTAATCAGTTCAAATGTAAAGTTGTATAAAGCAATTGATGGAATTTATAAACAGAAGGCCTTATGTTAAAACAGTGTCTTACCAACGTAAAAAATTACATTTACAAACACAATGAAACTCATCTTCGACATCATATGGAATAAGTTAAAAAGCATTATATTTGATCATCTTGACATATCTATGAATTATTAGTGAGTATCTTCCTAACTCGCCGTTCTATTCTCAAATTAAATGTTCCATTTCCAATTCAATTGACGTTGTTTTACCCAATATCTCAATTCAGTACACATCCAACAAAAGCATCGAATAGCTGGCATTGTGTTTCAAGTCAAACACTGTACATTTGTTAAATAAAATATTCATAGCTTTAAGTGCTTGTCCACATACGTATTTTTTATTTAACTGATTTTTTTCAGTATTATTAAAAACGGTTCCCAAATCAAGATCATTAAAATCATTTACTACTTCTATTTGCTGACCTTTAACCGTCCATGTTTCAGATGGAAATAAAAACCATTACTTGAATCGGTTTTTAACTTTAATCCCCAGTATTATAGTAATTTGGTAAAAGATCCAAGTGTTTCTGCACTTCCCTGGGCGATTTACCGATTATCGCAATATCATCTGCAAATATCAACAATATCAATACAATGTAATCAATACTTAGACCGAAAGATGCGTCATTCTATACAAAAATTTGTAAATAAGTCCTCTAAACATAGTGAAAACAACAAATAAGACATAACTGCACCTTGCCGTAAACCTACAGCATAGTATAACTATTCCGAATATGATGAACAACGCTTATCACGTTACTTAACATTTTAATACATAATTTGTTTTATTATTTTCAGCCGTTTACCTTCTATGCGGCTTTGTATATTTTAAGCCATAATGCTTTTCAATTGACAGTATAAAAGCATTTCATGATGTAAACGTACATAACATAAAGTTTGTTATTTTCATTTACATGTTTTGCACAAAGGCATGAGGACGTACATAGCGTCAATTGTTAAGCGCCCTTTACTTAATCAAAAAAAATTCTAATCTATTGTTAAAAACTGAATTAAATATTTTAAGTACACAACTAAGAAAAGTAATCCCTCTATAATGGTTCATATCAGATTGATCACCCTTCTTATGTAAAGGGATTTTAATTTATTCTGGGTTTTTTCTCGGGAAAATTACCAGAGTTCAACACAGCATTAAACAAATCACATCTATGCAACGCTTAAATATAAATACATTCAATAAAATGTTCGTTTTTAAATAGCTTTGCTGCGTTTCAATCGTTTTACAGACACTTTAACCTCATCTCATATATGGCTGATCTAGTTCGGGGACAGACACTTTAACCTCATCTCATATATGGCTGATCTAGTTCGGGGACAGACACTTTAACCTCATCTCATATATGGCTGATCTAGTTCGGGGAAATGTGAATACAGACACTTTAACCTCATCTTATATATGGCTGATCTAGTTCGGGGAAATGTGAATACAGACACTTTAACCTCATCTCATATATGGCTGATCTAGTTCGGGGACAGACACTTTAACCTCATCTCATATATGGCTGATCTAGTTCGGGGACACTTTAACCTCATCTCATATATGGCTGATCTAGTTCGGGGTAACCTCATCTCATATATGGCTGATCTAGTTCGGGGACAGACACTTTAACCTCATCTCATATATGGCTGATCTAGTTCGGGGACAGACACTTTAACCTCATCTCATATATGGCTGATCTAGTTCGGGGTAACCTCATCTCATATATGGCTGATCTAGTTCGGGGTAACCTCATCTCATATATGGCTGATCTAGTTCGGGGACAGACACTTTAACCTCATCTCATATATGGCTGATCTAGTTCGGGGACAGACACTTTAACCCCATCTCATATATGGCTGATCTAGTTCGGGGAAATGTGAATTTGGCAAATTGAAATTATGAGTACTGCAAAATTGTTCAGCCTCATCATTAACACAATCAAACTAACCATCACTTATCTTTGGAAGAGTGTTATGTGATTTGACTGGTGTTCCATGTTTGTGTAGTTTGTCACGTGAGTTTACTGGTGTTGTGGATTTTATGAAGTTGGTCACTTGTGTGAATTGATGTAGATCATTTTATGTAGTTTTTTATGTGAGTTGACTGGTATATTTTTCTTTTATTGTAGTTTTACAAGTGAGTTGATTAGTGTATTGCGTTTTATGTAGTTTGTTACGTGATTTTACTTGAGTTGCTGGTTGTATGGGCAATCTGGTGAAGTGTGTTATGTGAGCTGAGTGCAGTACGATGTTTTGCCACAAAATTGACTGGTGCAGTTGATTTTATGAAGTTTGTCATGTGAATTGACTGGTCTAGTGGAATGTATATGTTCGGCACGTGAATTGTGTATTGTGTTTTATGTTGTTTGTAAAACATGTAGAGGGTTGTGTGAGCAATCTAATAAATTGTGTTTAGTGAGTTGTCTTGAGAATGATGTGTGAGCAATCTAATTAATTGTGTATAGAAGTGAATTGTCTAAAGAATGGTGTGTGAGCAATCTAATTAATTGTGTTTAGTGAATTGTGTGTGAGCAATCTAATTAATTGTGCTTAGTGAATTGTCTTGATAATGGTGTGTGAGCAATCTAATTAATTGTGTTTAGTAGTGAATTGTCTTTAGAATGGTGTGTGAGCAATCTTATTAATTGTGTTTAGTGAATTATCTTTAGAATGGTGTGTGAGCAATCTAATTAATTGTGCTTAGTGAATTGTCTTGAGAATGGTTTGTAAGCAATCTAATTAATTGTGCTTAGTGAATTGTCTTGAGAATGGGGTTTGAGCAATCTAATTAATTGTGTTTAGTGAATAGAATTGAGAAATCTAATTAATTGTGTTTAGTAGTGAATTGTCTTTAGAATGGTGTTGTGAGCGTTGATTTGTAGAATGTATTTTATTAGTGATATAGTAAGATGTTGGCTGTGCGTGTTCTATGAACTGATTGATGTAGCTTTGTGTGTGTCCTGTGTGAGCAGTCTGGTTTATCTTTATTAAAGTTATTTTATATGTTTATAATAAGGCAAAAAAACACATGATATTGTGAATGCAGGAGATTTAAAGAAACAAAGGTCATATTCTATTCGTTAATGTGTTGGCGACGACATATATACATGTAATCAATAACAAAACACTACCACCAACACATACCATTTGCGTTTAGTCGTTTTTTAACCAATATTATCAGGACTTATCTTCTGGTAAATGCATTGAAAGTTTTATAAACAGCCTATGATAAGCATTTTCAAGCTCGGGTTCGATGAGGACCGCGACTCGTTGACCTGCAGATGTTCGACCGCAAAAGGCTGAGCATATCGCCGGAACAGCGCTGTTATCAGCGGACCGCCTGCCCCTCATGACCGCCCGCCGAGACCCAGAGATACGTGGGCGCGATATCAGATCCTCTATAAAACGAGTTGTATAATTAAAAGACCATCACTTTTTTGAAGTCCTATAACCCTGTCGTTACAATGAAGCTCTTTGTTGTTTTATCGTGCCTGGTGCCAATGCTGAGTCTAGCAGGTAATGTTCACCATTTGGTTTGAAATATAGCAAGCAAACGTTGGAATATGAACGCCGCTTGAGTGAGTATATATCTGACTATGCAAAATGATATATTTATCTATTTATTTTATTTTTTCTTTATCATTAAATTTTTTCGAACTATTTACTGGCTTATACATTTTAACTTTTGAAATATGCAAGAACTTAGATATGAAAGTCTTACTAAAATAAAGCTAACAAAACAATTTAACATTGGAACCTCAAATTATCGTTGAACAGAAACAGCATGATTCTCGCTCTGAGAAAATGGGGCTATATTCATGTGCGTAAAAATTATCAACCGATTAGCCTGTTTAGTCCGCACAGGCTAACCAGGGACGACATTCTCTTCCAAGTATGGAATTTCGCGAAAACATCATAAAAGCGGATAGTGACATTTTGCGCACATGCTTTAAGCCTCTTTTCCCCAGAGCACGCCCCATATATTGCTTTAAAATGAACACTCACGAAGGGATATAACTCACAATTCAGGGTCCGAAAGAAAACATGTGCATATTTAATTAATATCCATCATATCACGTGAAAATCAAATAATAAGATACATTGATCAAAAAAACGAAAATCAACGGAAAATGAAACTTTTATGACATAAGATTGATGGTTGTTTGGAATTCTGGTTTTCGCAGTTTTTGTTGTTATTTTTTTTCTAGAGACCGTTTAAAATACTATTCCAGTCAACGCAATAAACCCATCGTATTATTTTTATGAGGTTGTTGTTCACCTCCATAAGATGGCATTTACATGCGCGTACTGGATTCAATTATATTCAAAAATGGCCTTTCAAATAATGCAAAATATGGTTCCGTTAACATGCATTTTCTCCAAAACTGTAATAAATCTTACAAATCTTACAAACATTCTCGATGAATAAATAACTTTAATGTTAGAAAAATAACAGACCAGCCATTAAGCCATTTATTGTAATGCAGCCAAATAATAAGTTATACTACATGCAAAACAATTGTAATTACCTGATGTATCAATATCTCTCAATATATCTATTTTGTTCTTATAGTGTTGGTGAAGAACGCCAATTTCAATTATAAACATCATGATGTACGTGAGTCGTAACCCAAATTCTAATATTGTATAATGTAATTTCACGCTCCAGGTCATTAGTCAATACGCCGAGGGCATACTTTCTACATTTAATTTATAGATATATTAACGATAAATGTATATATAAAGTAATCTGCTCGGGTAATGGTTGATTACCGAAGTACCAATGATAAATAACCTAACGTCGTCGTCGCTCCAAAAGGATATTGTAGACTTAATGTGTCGTCCCTCTTTGGTAGTGGCCGCCACTGCGCCAGACTGGCTCGTCTATCAACCTATGAGCACGTGCACAAATCTGGACGAAAATGGCTGCTACACTTGTAAAATGTGCATGACAAAAGGTAAATGAGTTTTGCTCTATAATTGTTATTTTATGTTGTTAAGGATGAAGCTAAACATTAAACTATGTAATGTACATCTTTAACACATGCGTTCGAGTGTGGCCGACTAGCTAGAGCTGCCTCGCTCTGGTAGAGCACGTGCGTCGCAATCTTCGCATATTACTGTAACATGAACCACGACTGAACGAACCTTTTTTTCTTTTACAAAAGTTCACATCACAAACATGTCTGAATTTTATAGTATGTGCAATTTGTTTGTGTTTGTCTAATCTTTTTTGTTCAACATTGAAACTTAAAAACGTTGTCTTGTTTATATCTGGAACAAAATTATAATTATACTTCATGACAAAGTAACAACTGCCTTAGCGCACAGGTTGGTCTTCGGTTATAATTATTCGTAAGCAGATCTTGTATTCATCTTGCTCTGGACTGGGGTCTGAAAATTCGTACAGTCTCATACGATCAGTACGTCATGAATCTGACGTCAATTATGGCCTCATAGGATCAGTACGTCATGAATCTTACGTCAAATAAGTCTGACGTCAATTAAGGCCTCCTACGATCAGTATGTAAAGAATCTGACGTCAATTAAGGCCTCATACGACCAGTACGTCATGCATCTTACGTCAATTAAGGCCTCATACGATCAGTACGTCATGAATATGAAGTCAATTAAGGCCTCATACGATCAGTACGTCATGAATCTGACTTCAGTTAAGGCCGAATACGATCAGCACGTCATAAATCTGACGTCAATTAAGGCCTCGTACCATCAGTACGGCATAATTCTGACATCAATTAAGTCTGACGTCAATTAAGGCCTCATACGATCAGTACGATATGAATCTGACGTCAATTAAGGCCTCATACGATCAGTACGTCATAAATCTGACGTCAATTTAGGCCGAATACTAATTTCATATTTAGAACTAATTCACGAACCTTGGCATGAATATCCGAAATTTACATCAGAGTGATTGAAAGACGAATGTGAAACAAACTACAAACCGCAGCCCCAAAGACAATGAATACATGTCAAATAAACAGCATTGAACATTGACAATACTAAAGATTCGTATTCATAATAAAACTTACTTTCTCATATTGAAAGAACCGGTGTTATTATACAAGTATCGGTAGTTAACTTGGATGGCGCCACGCCTCTACAACTAAAATAAATACAGCTCGGGTACCAGAAGGCGCTACACGTGACTCATGCACAGCTTCCTTGTTTCAGTGACGCCCGCGACCACATGCTTACCGCCCAGCACCCCCGCCCCTCAGGTGCAAATTATTCACGAGCCCTGCACATGCAACTCGGGAGGCGCCACTAACGGGTAAATATATTATATCGCGTACCGTTTGGTTCAAATAAAAATAGGTGTACACGTTTTTTTTCTGTTGATTGCGTCATTGTTTTGCGTACAGGTATCAGACGAATGTACATAATAAATTAGTATTAATTCTTGAAATTATGATGAAAGCTCAAATCCATATGCGTTTTTTTCTTTGATGAATATTTATTGAACCCACAATTATTTTGTTGAAGTGTTAATTATTTTATTTAAGTGTGTTTTCGTGGAGGTTTTATTTACTTTGAAAGACTTGAAATATGTAAATTTCCTCTGTTCAAGCGTCACTATTGTTCAATTCAAGCGTCACTATTGTTCAAGCCACACAATTACACATGGTGCCTTTATTGAATCATGCTTTATAATTGTATTGGCGTGTCTATTGTAAAAGGCTTCACTATTTTACATAATGTCAATATTCCACATTCTGACACTTTTTGTTACAATCATCACTGTAGCACACGACATCACTATTTATATACGTGACATCCCTGTTATATATACACAGTAACTTTGCATATAGCGTCAGTATTGTACACGACGTCATAATTATAAATGGCGTAACAAATGTACATGAGTTCACTATTAAACATAATCTCACTGTCGTACAAGTCGTCAATTTTGAACACGGCTTTACGAGTGTATGTTAATTTCGTCACTATTGTATGTACATGGTGTGACAATTGTAGTACTATTGTTGATTGTCTCTGTATTGTAAACGGCGTCACTTTTGCACATGGCGTCACTTTTATGAAGGCGTCCCTTATGTACAAAGTGTCATTTTGTTTATGGTATAATTATTGTACATACAATGAAATAATTGTACAAGGCGCCACATGTGTACATGGTGTGGTATTCGTGCAAGGCGTAAATATATTAACTTCCAGTCATCGGAAATCAAAATGAACAACGGCATAATATATTGTATTTAGGTGTGTTTAAGTCCGTATTTGATTGGTTTGCACAACATTAACCAATTTATAATATTTTCTATTAAAATACAAGGAATTGCGTAAGTAAATTTCGATACATTATTGTTTATATTTCGTGGAGAATGTCTTAAGGAAAACAGCGCCAGATCAAGTCGTTATCAGAACAAACCACATGCCAACTGCAGTTTCTTATGTTATTATGAGTCGCGTTCTGAGAAAACTGGGCATAATGTATGTGCGTAAAGTGTCGTCCCAGATTAGCCTGTGCAGCCCGAACAGGCTACTCAGGGACGACACTTTCCACTTTTATGACATTTTTCGTTAAAATGAAGTCTCTTCTTAGCAAAAATCCAATTTAGGCGGAAAGTGTCGTCCCTGATTAGCCTGTGCGGACTGCGCGGGCTAATATGGGACGACACTTTACGCACATGCATTATGCTTAGTTTTCTCAGAACACGACTCTTATCAATTTTGAAAAGAAACAATCGGGGTAACCAAAAAAGATTAATTTTAGAACAAACTCTATGACAAGTGCTTTTAAAAAAGAAATCTTTAATTAAATATTTATTTAAGTAAATGCTGTTATGATTAAATTACACAAATAAAAAGAACGACTCCGTATTTGAAATCGAAAACTGCCGTAGAAGAACGTGATTGATCAATTTAAGCAGTAGCTCGTGACTTAAATTGTACAATCGATTAGATTTTTTTTTTCATGAAGTTCTTACAGTGATTATTAAAATTTACAAAATAAATATGAACATTAAAATTGTAAGGTGCATGTTACGCAAAATGAATATGAAAAATACATTTCTTGTTTTTAAATGTATTCCTTACAAAAAAGTAATTCTAAAGTAATTTCACAACGGTCGATAACAAGTTAGTAGCACATCTAATTTTACTTACACTGAATATTTACATACAGTCAGCCGTAAAAGGATTGACCAACCGATTCCTGATATTGAATGATAGACGGCGGGGGGGGGGGGGGGGGGGGGGGGGGCGGAATTTCTGAACGGAAAGGTTGTAGATTCCTTAAGTTGTTGTATTTCCCGATTAAAAAATAAAACAAGGCTGGTTATAAAAAGTGTTAGTAAAATGCGCAACCGCAAAACCAAATTCAATTTACAGAAACTGCATCGATAATTACCGTGAATATTTTTCCGTTTAGGTTTTGTTGTTTTCTTCAAAAGATTTCAGAACGTTTTTTTAATCAGAATGACAACAACAACAACGACGACAACACAACCGACAACAACAACGACAACACAGCCGACAACAACAATGACAACACAGCCGACAACAACTACTACAAAGGCAACAACAACCCAGTCGACTGCTGCCACAACGGCCGCCCAGATGAACCAATCAGGAAAGTCGGATTCCCATCAAGGCACAGCGAATAACAACACAGCGTCCAACTGGACTCAGGTATAAGTCCGTGAAGCTTAAAACGATGTCTTCAATGCCGCGTTGCTGCCTATTTATTTTAGCCTCGTTCTCGGCAAACTGAGCTTATTGCATTTGCATAAAGTGTCGTCCATACTGTCTAAATTTGGACGTCACTTCCTGCTTAAACTGGATTTTCGCTGAGAAGAGACTTCCGTAAAACGCAAAAAGCCCAGTTTTCCAATCGCGACTCGAATTATTTCCTGCAGGGTCCCTACTGGGAGTACACGTCCACGTCCACCGTGACGACGGAGGGCAACAAGGAGACCACCGTCACCGTAAACGTCACCACGGCCGACGGCGTCGAGGTCAACCGCACAATAGAGACGACCGTCATGGAACACGGAAAGGTCACCGGCCATAACGTCAAGGTTCGATTTCTACAAAACTTTATTACTATTATTCGTATTCTAATTATTATTAATAGTAGAAGTATTATTATTATAGATTTCTGTAAAGGACGGATTGCTCTACCCTTTCAAAAAATTTACCGTTACTGGTAGACCACATTTTCCGTGAATAGAATGCAATGACGTTTTCTCTGAAAATCTAGGAGACCACCATAATTTGTTTCGGGAGCCATGTGGGTTGTTGACTTCTGATAATTTGTATCCCTGCTTTAGACCATTGATTCGAACGTGACGGTTGGAAGCCACGGCGGTCACAATAGCTCCCAGCACTCGAGCGGAGGCGGCGGCGGAAGTAGCAGCTCCACCATGAACACGTCGTCAGGACAATCGGGAACATCCGGTAACAACTCATCAGGCACCAATGGGACAGGTACATAGACGTGTTTTGGGTTAAGGAAATATCCGATTGATGATGTTTAACTAGACATCGTACGCGGCCATGTGATTTACAAGAAAAAATATATTATTTTAAAATGATATTTCATTGACTCAAATAGACAACTCTCCCACAGTGGTATCCATCTCGTGAGCTGCCGGTCACTAGGCGGACACCTTATCCACTGCGCCTTGGCGACCTCGCCATTTTTGTTATCAATAACAAATATCTTTAATATAACTATCGTAAAAAAGAGTACTTTCATTTCAAAGAGGCATTTTGATTAATGAATGAAAGTGTTCGTCCAAAAAAATGGATATCGTATACGATTTATGATTGCAGTAACAATTTTAGTAGCATGTACATAGTGACTCAAGTTCGCATGATTGTTAAGAAAGGTGCACTTATTAAACACTTGGCGACTCGTGAAAATATCATTTTCCAGATAACTCCTGAGTTGCCATCTATAATCGACGGAAAATAACATCTATCCTTAATCTCCTATCACCGGTGATTTTAAATCTACTGAAACCAATACAAATGTTCTATATTAAAGCAGTACTATCAGCGTGTATATGCTATATTAATCCTTATTGAAACAGAGATTCACTGTTAACATGAGAGATGACACGAAGGACCACCTTTATTTTATCGCCCCTGGAAAAAAGCACACACATTTTACATTACTTACGACAAGGTGCGCGATTGAAAACAAAGCCGTTCTGGAAAATGCAAAAGTCAACGGAAAAATTATTTCCTTAAAATTTGCATACATATTTTGTGTAACATTAAAAAAAAAACAGACTTTGCAATCTTTTTTTTTATTAAACAGCCTTCTACGAAACCGACCGCCATTTGGAAACGTTATAGATCTGTTACACCGATTCTAAGATAAGAAAAAAATCATAAAAAATAACTTTTAAAAAGTTGACATCACTTGTCAGATACACTAAAAAAAAAAACAATATTCATGTAAGGACTGAAAAAAGAGCATTTGAAAAAAAAACGAACGATGTTTTTTGTTCAGTAAATGCAGGAAACAAATATACATTTTGACTGTAGCAAAATGCATATACAAGTTATTAATATACTAAAGTCCTAAAGAGGCGTGCATGTACCGGCGAAAACCTCTTTCATGTAAATGAACCATCATGTTTCTATACAGGAGGCCAAGGGGGTTCAAACAGCTCAACATCGTCCACGAGCTCCAGTCACTCGAGTCATTCCGGCAGTAATGGAACCAGTGGCGGCAGCACATCGTCAGGGTCGAGTAACAACAGTAACAGCACCACCGGTAATTCAACATCCGGAACTTCTGGTACGTCGGGAAACCAGAGTAACGGCGGATCTTCAACAAATAATACATCTTCTCACTCTACATCGACATCATCTTCCTCTGGCAGTTCCGGTAACCAGTCTGGCTCGGGCAGTTCCGGTGGACAGGGCGCCTCTTCAACGGCTGCTCCCTCCTCCTCTAGTTCCGGTTCTCACTCCAGCTCCTCGCAGTCAGGTGGCTCCTCGAGGTAACCGGTCCGTGTATATACCGTCTTTTCCTTTTTCGTTTAACATTCGAAACAACGAAACACGAAAATCAACGCATATAAGTTCATATTCCGATTTTCTAATAACCGAAACTTTAACAAAATACGAAAACAAAATTAACTTCTTTATATCGTTTTTCGTTGTACTTATTATAAAACAAAAAACGAAATTGATTCCCCTGTTCATATTTCGTTTCAATTCATATAACAAAAATAAATGTTTGAAAATTGGAACGGATTGTTTGATCCCGTTTACCGTTCTTGGTTTGAAAAAAACGGTATACGAAAAACGAAAAACGAGTGGCGTTTGCGGGACGTGCTGCTGTCTTGGGGAGGTAACTCATTAGTTGCTTTTTGTGCGTATTTTTCTCCCTTACATAAGACTTAATCACTTATTTCCATCAGCATGGCTTCCTATGTGCTTTTTTCGTGGAGGTAAAGACACGCCCGTAAGGGACAGAGACCTGGATATTTTCAGTTGTTTTTCCAGGTATTGTATTTTTCCAATTTGAAATGGTCATACTCTTGACATCGAAAGGTTTTCCAACGTACCGGTATTTCATGCCGATCCAGCCGATTAGATAGGGCTATAATTAGCCTCTTATGACACTTCTTGTTCTTTGCCCCTATGCTATGTAAATTCAGTACTTATTTTACAAAAAAACAACTCGTTTTAATCCTATTATCATGGGGGAGTTCCTTACATTTTAAGAGCTGCAATACCCCGTCCCCTGAGTCCCGTATTCCTATTTTTATTACCCGTTAGACCCGCATGACATTTTAAGGACACACTAATCGGCGGCGACTGCTAAAATTTCCCTATGTTTTACTTTTAATGTCACCTTACATAATAGAATGTCAAAGCTGTATTAGTACAGCCACTATTGAAAGAAAGAACAGGACGAAAGAAGAATAAATTTAAAAAAATGTTTTAATCATATGGAACGGTAAAGTGCACGGTGTCTAATATATAATTTCCAATTCGTTCGATTAATAACAAATACATGTTGCATTTAACAACTGCATTGTGATATGTCTAGCGATTTTAGCTCTAAAACAAGAGTTATAACCAAACACCTTATATGAAACCGCTTTGCGCTTGAAGAAAATGAAATTAACTTAAATATAATTAATAAATGTGCCAATTTAATAACTTATTAAACATCATATTTAATGTTCCCGAAAGAGCGCCCAAGATTAAGTTAATGCTAACAAGATATATACATTCCAATGATATTATAACACCGTTTAATCTTTTTCCTATAAACGTTACGTTACTTAAAAAAGGCGAATATCATGCGTCACGCCTATAGAATCTACTTGCACTCGTTGAAATGTTCCGTTTAAGACCACAGTTGTCTCCTAAAATGAAACTCGAATGCCATTATAGAAAAAGTGTTTACATTTGTAACAATACGTGTATGATTTGCTGAGTCAATGATATATATGAGGAGCGCGCCATCAACCGTTCGATTGCATGATCTGTTAAAGTACATTTATTAGTCGAAAAGTGTATTATTTTATTCGTTGTATACACATCCAGTTCATTTTAACAGTCCTTCAAAAATTGGACAAAATCTGTACACCAAACAAAAACGTTATTAAAAATAAATAAATAAATTTGTAACAACGTCAGAGTTGTAACTTATAATATAAAATCCATTGACATAATATACTATACTTAGCGTTGATTTTTCTGTTATTTGAATGATGTGTTCTCGCAAAGAATTTCAAATAATTTTATAATTGTTATAAGCAAATTTTCTTTATTCTATAAAGGGAGCACCAAATATATTCATGCTGATAAAATTTAAAAAGAACTCAGTGCGTGAACCGATAGCTATATAACAACATAAATTGTTACATTCGAGACCAGTGTCGCACCCTACATTTGCAACTTGTTGCAAATCACTGGTTCGATGCAAGAACTGCATGGACACCTGATACGAGAGCCCACCGCCAGCCAGTTACACGAAGTGTATGAGCCAGGACGGCACATGACGTGCCATGACAGGGCTTTATGAGACCGTGCATGCTCGTAGGAATAATTCACCATACTAATTGAATGTACATGTGTATATATTTAGCAATAATGTGGATTTTTATTTCATTTCTTAAACAGATATGAATACAGTGTAGTAAATAATTCGATTTTTGTTTATTACTTGAAGAGAAAGGCTACGCCGAACAAAGATATTTTATTGTGCAATGATTATTGTAATGCATGTTATACATTAAATCAAATCCAATGACTTGAAACAAAAGACTAGTTCCATTAGACTAGCCAAAAAAGCTGTGCCAAGACTCGTCTATTCTTCCTCTATAATACATGTAATAGTGAACATTTTATTATTCAAAATAATAGTTTCAAAGGGAGGAAACTGCGCACTAAGATTAATCATGAGTTATCATCCAAATAAAGCTGGGCAGCGCCCCTCGTTTTCCGTTTTCCGTGTATCGTTTTATCAAATCAAGAACGATAAATGAGAGCAGGCGCTTTGTTTCAATTTTCAAATACTGATTTTTTTTTAATTGAAACGAAATAGGAATAAACATACACGTTTCGTGTTTTGTGTTGTAATTAGTAAAACGAAAAACGATATAAATAAGTCGATTTGTTCTTTGTTTTTTGTATTTGTTTCGGTTATAAGAAAATCGGAATATGAACTAATATGCGTTTATTTTCGTATTTCGTGTTGTCGAATGCAAAACGAAAAACGAAAAGACGGTATGTACACGGACCGTAACCGCTCTGGTCGTTGTTGCTTATGTGTATTTGAAAGTTTACCTTCAACCTTTATTGTCGCACCAAATGGGTTCTGTGCTTTCAAAATCAAAAACGTTAACATGTTCTCTCGTAAGAATTCCACCAACCTCGTATTCTCAACATAGAGAGGCTTACGGGGTTTTTGGCGTAGCTGTCTAGGCTCACGTTTGACCAAGATTTTAAAAATATTTATTCTGCGGGAACATGGAACGTCAATATTATGACAATTAAAATGTTATGTTTGGTCTGTTTTCGCGGCACGAATAAAAATGACGATGCTGACATAGTTGCTCAAGCCCATCATAACATTCATGTACTTTCATGATGAGCACTAAATGGCCCGTCTGTAGTGTTAAGGTGTTGTTATTTGAAAATTGCAAACTATAGAGTTTTTAATGTTGTATGGTTATCAATTTACGTATTTTAAATCAATTGGCGGGTTCGTTATAGCTATAGCTATGATACATAACCACATTCGGCATTCACTGTTTGACGGTTTAATATAACTATCTAGAAAAGAATAAACAAAGCTTAAGGTGTAATCAACGATGTATATAAAATAAACATGAACACTGAGTTAATACCTTTTTAAAGGACATTAAATTAGTAACACTACTTCCGGTTCCAGTGCCGGTTCAACTTCCGGTATGTCTGCAACCACGCACGAGGCACACACGAGCCAGCACACTACCACCCCGAAACCAACGACGACGAGCACTCATGCTACCACCACCACAACCAAAGCCACAACAACCACAACCAAACCAACGACAACTACAACCAAACCAACGACAACTACCACCAAAGCCACGACAACCACTACCCAAGCCACCACAACCACAACCAAACAAACGACTACAACCAGCAGCAACTCAAGTTCGAGTTCCTCCCAGCAGTCTGGGTCCCATTCCAGTTCAAGCTCAAGTAGTTCCAGCTCACACCAGTCAGGGAACCAGCAAAGTTCCGGAAGTGGATCAAATGACAGCAACAGCAGGTTAGTCAGCTTTATTGAAACGGCTGTAATCTGGTGTGAGAGGGTACCATGCCCAGGGCCAAGTATCACAATCATACTTAAGTCAATATTTTGACTAAACTTTGGGAATTTTCTCATTTTTGACACGAATTTGACCACCATGCCGAATTTGGTGTTCATGAAAGCTTTTTGGGGGTGTTGAGTCTGACCCAATCCAGAGTTTGAGGAGTATATGTACATATTCTTATAACTGAGATTTGAGATTGTTCGTGAGGTGACAGACACTCTCAATACCCGGCTAAGGGGATGCTCAAATCTTATATTCTGAGTGGAGCTAAAAATTGAGAATGTTCTCCATACTAGGCACTGGTTTCACAACTGTCTTATGTATTTTGTAAACATAAAAAGTACTTGATAATTGAAACTGTTCAAGAAGGAATTTAAGTATTAGCTGAGTAAAACATTAATAAAATATTATTCACATTTCCAATTCAAAATATGAATCCATGTTTTTTAAATCATATGACATGCCAGGTGTGTTTATCATAATGAAACAAAGTGTAGCTCATATAAAAAGAAGCAAATATAAACAATAGCTCTTTGTAAAACGTGAATGCCCCCATCCCTACCCACCCCCACACACAACAACTTGCAGCTCAATCGCCACTACGTGCATTGTGTAAAAGATTAATTGACTAGACACACGCTAAATATAACCTCATGTCGTGTGGTCCTGTCTCCGCTGCAGCTCCGGCGGCGCCACCCAGCACATGACCCGACCCACCCAGCCCAACACTCGCCCCACGCAGCCCACCACCAAGCCTCAGACGTTCACAAGACCGACGGCGCCGTCAACAACCACGGCAAAACTGACCAGAGTGGGTAGCACATTATTGGCTTACAATTTCAGTTCGAACTACTCTAAGCTTAAAACTGTTAAGCGAAATGATGCCTTCATAGTGTTTGATTTCATCGTCTGACTCTGACAGGATTTTTGCAACTATTGCGCACGATTTACATAATCTTTTCAAAGGATGGTAAAAGTTCGATCGCCAATGTTGTCGATTTGATGTGATTCTTAAATAACCTTCCTTATTTCTGGTCGATCATGGATGGATACGAATAAACATTAATGGCTTATCGAAGCTCGGATAACTGAGAGCGTTCTAACAATTATCATATAGATATTATTTTCCGTTCGTGTTAAGTCGAAATAAATTGTGACTATGATAGAATACTTAGATATATAAAACCATACTTTAGTATGGTGCATGATACGTTTTGCTTGAGTAACATAAAGAAAATGAAGTCCAATTATAAAACAAACCATTGAACGGCTGTTTTTGCGAAATATAAAAGTAAAGAGTCGTTATTTTCCTGTGACGGTAGACATGTTAAAAAATGTTTAACTAAGTAAAAAGCGGTTCCAATGAAGCTCCCATATAGTGCTCAAATGTGGCACCGAAAAAAAACCAACCCGCGGGTCGAAATAATACCCGCGGATCCAGGTAAAAGTTTCTGCTAACGACACCGGTTCGAGTCGCTGTTTATGACGTAGAAGATTATATTCTGTATCATTTTGAGCATTGTGTTCTTATTCCAAATGTTCATATATAAATAGATATGACGTATGAGCATTAACGTCGAGAATTATTTGTTATTCATATCCAAATTATGGCGACGTTTCAAAACGAAACTTTGATACTAGTATAACAAATTTAAAAAAGATCTAATTCAAAGTTGTAACAGCAAACAGCAAAAAGAGCTTTAACAGTGAAAGTTGTTTTGGCCAGTCCCCTTAAAGCTCAAAGTAAAAGCTTTTATTTTAGTTTTGCTTGACGAGATGATTGTTTTTCCTTGTATCGCCATTTCAAGTAAAAGATGTCTAAATAAAGTCATTCTTGACATGCACAACTAACATTTGCTGATTACGTCCAACAAATACTGTATACCTCATAAATACATATATGCTCTTCAGCGTGTCATTCATAATTAAATAAATCAAACTAATAGAAGAAGTAACATTTTATATAATATGACGTGACAAACAGTTGAACTTATGAATATTGTAAATCTAATGAAGTTTTATTTAAATTAACGTTTTAAATACCCGACCCGAATTTTCTCGGGTAGTTTTCTTTTGACACGCCGAACTGAGCGGAGGAATTATTTCGGCCCGGTTGAGCCCTACTCCCAAAGGACGTTGGAAATTGCATGTTACTCATGTCTTATACGAAAGATTTGTGTTTGCCAGCCGACCCAGCCGCATCACGTGACCACTCCCACTACCGCCAAGGCCGGTAACCACGTGCAGACGACAACTGTGGCGCAGGGACCCACCACCACCTGGAACGGTGAGTGCGGTATACTTAACCCATTTATGCCTGGCGTCTAGAAAAAAGGCCTTGGCAAACAGCATAGACCCAGATGAGACGCCGTATGAAGCGGCGTCTCATCAGGGTCTGCGCTGTTTGCTTAAAGGAATTTCTGTAAAAAATATTCTAAATATAGAAATTAACATACTAGACATCCCTAATTTTGGAAATAAATTGATCCAATTTAGAAGGATGGGAGAGTCCAATAGGCATAAATGGGTTAAGCTGTGAAGCAACAGCATACGAACAATAATTTCTTTTGAAAACAAAACAACATAAGTCATTGATGTTGATTGATTGTATTCGCCCGTCACAGTGTGTGTACTTAAATAACTCAATTACGCGTGACGTGCGTCCTGTTCTGTAATCTGCAGGTTACTTCAGTCGTGTTATGTTTTGTGATATGTGTTGTGTCTTTGCTGCCTCTGCAGGCATTTGCCCAGACTTCCCGCCGGACTGCCCGCCCACCGCACAGTGCGCCACCTTCGATGAGAACTACTGTCCCATCTGCGTCTGTCCCAGTAAGTATCGCCGTCAAGGAATACGTTTAACCCATTTATGCCTAGTGGACTCTCCCATCCTTCTAAATTGTATAAATTTATTTCCAAAAAATAGGGATGTCTAGTATATTTATTTATAGATTTAGAATATTTTTTACAGATATTGCTTTAAACAAACAGCGCAGACCCTGATGAGACGCCGCATCATGCGGCGTCTCATCTGGGTCTTCGCTGTTTGGCAAGGCCTTTGTTCTAGACGCTAGGCATAAATGGGTTAATAACGCAAAAAGTTATTTTAAAATTTTATTCCACATATTCGATATTAATGACTAAATTTAAAATAAAATAGGATGATGTTTATTGTTTTCTTAACTATTAAATCTTTTCGTGAGTTTTAAGAATTTATTTGTTACTTTTCAGCTTCCGGGAGAAAATAACTTTAACGATCCACCACAAACCATGCATCCTGTAAGCCATCTGGGCCTATTGCAGCGCTTCGTAACATCCAATGTGATGTGATAAATAGAACCTTGATAGCAAGAAATCAATTGAGTCTGTGAATTTATTTACCAATAAAAATATGAATTGCATATTTATTCTGCACTGAATGTGCCAGCTGACCTCTCTCTCGTTGCAGGTAGGGTGCCCCATTTGGGGGGGGGGGGGGGGGGCACTAGTTAAGTCGTGTGTTTTAATATATCAAGGCTATGTGAGTTGCTTTCTTGGAAAACTGGGCTTAATGCATGTGCGTATAATGTCATGCCAAGTAAGCCAGTGCAGTCTGCATTTGCTAATCAGAGATAATGCTATACGTTCTAAGAAATTCGCATCTAAACGAAAATCCGTTCTAGGCGTAAAGTGTCGCCCATGATTGCCTATGCGGACTGCAAAGGATAATCATGGATGACACTTTACGCACATGCATTAAGCCAAGTTTTCCCAGAACAATCATATAATCATCTTGTGATTAGTTAGTAGTACTACTAACCAAGTTATGAGCTCCTATTTATCTGAATTCCGACATCCTTTAAATGCAGTTGCGTGTATGTAGACGTATGAATTATAGAAGTAATGAAGCGTTACCTTCAGACACGCTTCAAAGGTCATGTCATACGTGGGTATTATAAGGAATATACCCCTATAAGTGTGCACCCCGCACTCGTTTGTACAGGCGCTTCTCATCTACGTAACCCCTCAATGCCTGCTCCCGGCGCATGTAAGCTTGATAAGAGTTCGCAATACCGGACAGTTGAGTTTCCCGCCCCGGGTACCCCCCCCCCCCCCCACACACACACACACACATACCCACACGCGCGTGCGAGCGGTTCACAAGACGAGTCCAAAAGTGAATATCAGCACAAATAAAATATCTGGAATTTTCCACTACAATTCAAAATTCGTCAGAACTTGTGTTAGTCAGGTAAGGTTAATAGGTAATGAGTGCTGATACACACTCTGCGGAATCACACGATGCCACAGCCTCAGGCGCGGAAGGAGCTTATAAACACACACTCACTAACGTGTATCCAATGAATGAATTTGAGATTATGTGATCGTTACTGAATTAAAGAATGAATGTACCTATGTCAGGACTAGTGCATTCATGGGATGCTTATATTCGGTCTTATTTGTATTATATAAGAAATTAACCCATGGTGATCTTCGTTCATACAGTCTTCGCACAGTTTGTACGGTTTTAATTGCATTTGGAGAACACATGAACCCATATCAATCTATGTCCAAGCAACCATCATGGTGAAATTTGAACGAACAAATATACTGTTTAGTATGGTGTAGCCGTCTAACAATAGTGGTTTCCGATTTTTTCACCGATTACATGCAACGAAGAGGCTCAAGCCGTGTCCATTTGCGTATAAACAAACCGACAGGTAAACGACAACAGAAATTGGCGTATATTTTGCATAATTTTCACCATAAATATGACGTTTTACACTATACAATTACGTTATCAACGCTTAACTTTCATTGTTAATATTGGAAATGATCTATTTTACAACATTTTCGACGGAAAGTATCGATATATTTAAATCTTCTATGGCCTACTTTTTGATCCGATTGAACCCAAACTTTACAGGCCAAACTTTAAAGTAGGAAGTTGACATTTCGAAATCAAAAAGTTTATAAATATAGCAATGCTTTGACGTGTTTTAGAAATTTCGTGGATTTGAATCAAATTTAGACTATAAAATAGCCGTTTATTTAAGCTTTTTTATTTATTCTTTGTTATGGTGTTATTTCATTTTTATTTGTAGACATTGACTAGTCATCTAGTGGTTTGTTTGATCATTCTGAAGAAATTAAAATTTTACAAGAATATCCACTCATTGTGATTCAGGATTATATTATAATAAATAGGTAACAGGGCTCAACATTAACAGTTGTCCTATTGCCCCTGGCAAGTAAATGTTGGGTCCGGGCAAGTTATTTTATAATCTAGTTGCCCGCCCAGGCAAGTGCAAAAAAGAACAAAGAGCATTAAATTTTGTCTAAAATAAGACTTTAATTGCTGTTATCATTTTGTTAAATGTGCAGAAGTAAAACAGGTTTTGTGGTGTATCATTTTGATCTTTATTAAAAAATATGAGGTTTGCAGTTAATGTGATATTTCATGTTTGGGCAAATGGCTTTACGTTCAGGGCAAGTAGATTTTTTAAGTACTTGCCCGGCAGGGCAAGTTGGGTTTTAGGTTAATGTTGAGCCGTGGGTAACTTTTTAAAGTGATTTATTTATGTCCATTATTAGTAATAATACCATAGGCGCTTGATGTCAATGACGTTTTTGTTTAATTTATTATTCTATTTATTTTTTAGTTACCCGTTGTTTATTATAATGCATACACATACTAAATTATTAAAAATATTCCGACAAAACGTCATCTTAAAAAAAGATAGTTTGACTATGTTAGTATGTACATAGATATTTGGAATACGTGGGCTCGCTTCCTACACGGGGAGCAATCTCATTATCTCCTCAATAGACACTAAGTTCTGGTTATTTCCCAGGAAACGGACTCAACAGTGTTCATATCTGCCTATAATAGGCCTTCCTGTAATAGTCGGCAATTGACTGTAGGAAGTACGAAGTAGAAGTAGAGAAGAACAATTTAACAAATATTGACACAAATATGAAAATAATATATTTGAAAAATTGATCTGACAACAACACATGTAGTATTTCCGGGTACGTTTTAGTATATTGTCCGTAAGAGCAGGGTTCGATATTAACTTTTTTTACAGCCAGACCATCGGACCAGCTCCTTAAAATGTACTAGCCCGAATATGATGTCTACTAGACCATAAATGACATAACAAATAAACACAATTGTGTCGTGTAACTGTTTAATCAATTATTTATCAGTAAATAATTAGTGAACACAAGAAAGTCATTTTGATGCAAAGAGTAAAAAATAAAATAAAACTATTTAACAACATAAATTGTTTGCTATCATTTCACTGTTTATCACCAGTTAAATAAATGATGTCTGTACAGCAGGTGACATTTATTCAAGGTCACCAAATTCTGGCCTCCTTGACCGCTGTGCTCCATGCAACCACAGCTCCAAGGCCCTTTTTCCAGCATAATCTGTGTCGGTTTTACCGTCGGATTCTTCTTTATTAACTTATTTGTCGGATGAAAATCCAATCTTGAACAAAGCCATTCTTTAAATAACATTCTCTCGTCTGCTACGCCAAAATGTTTACATTGATGATACCGATTGTCAATAGAAGTCGTAAAAACATGATGTAAAGTTCTAAGACACTTCAGAAAATCATTAATATTCATGACAACTTGACCAATGGAAACAAGCAATTTCTGCGGGAAGCTCTCCTTCGCGTCTAAAAATAGCGATGAATCATGTGAATTCTCCGCGTTTATTTATATACGCTAGTTTTGTTCTGATGTAAATAACGGATACGAGAGTTATTTTACACATTAAGAGAAAAAGGTTTTCGGTTAGGTATAGTTATATGAATCAGTATAGATTTGTTATGTAAGACCAGTCGGACAAGCTAGCCCACAGTTTTACTAGCCCGACCAACGATCTTACTAGACAATGTCTGTCAGACGTGCCTTAGTGTCGAACCCTGAAGAGGAATACATTGTAGTATACTTGAGAGTAACCGGGGTACTTTTAAGTAGTACTCGAGCTGACAATGACCAATCAATCAAAGGAACAAATATTGTGAACTTTGTATTCATGTCAATCTTTTTACATCCACTGTAGTAAATATTTGATAAAAAGGAAGTTGACATTACTTATCAACAACTGTATAATAATGATGTACTTGTTTTTTTAAATATTATACAACCCTTTCAAATAGTTGTTCCTAATCATGACTTACCGGTATAAAAAACAAAATAAGAAATTATCAGATTCCTTGACAACCTATCTCTGAACTAGGACATTATTCTGGTGAAATGTCATTATCAACATGTTATCTACTGTAGTTCGTAAGTTAAAATAAAAAGATGTCTACAGGGATACTTTTATTGGGCACACACAACTTAATAGTAGTAAAATCGTTATTAATTAATTGTAAAAGACATGAAGTACCGCTTTACTCAAAAGCATTAGCGATACGAGACTGTTGTGAAGCAATATTTATAGGCTAGACTACTAGCCTCCCACGAGAGGATCAATCCACAAAAATCTTTTTAAATTATTTGCAGCATTATATTTATTTTATAAACAAGGCTGTTTTCGGAGAAAACCTGAGGTATTGTCATAGCCTGCTCGCCGTCCGGCGTCATGCTAAAACCTTTACATTGGCTCTAAAATCAAAGTGCTTCCACCTACAACTTTGAAACTTCATATGTAGATGCACCTTGATGAGTTCTACACGCCACACCCATTTTGGATCACTAGGTCAAAGGTCAAGGTCACTGGGACCTCTTTAAAAAAAATCTAACAAGCTTTTGCAGCCAAGAGTGGCACCCGTTATGCAGTGCTCTTGTTATTTTTTTTTTCAGTAATAAAACATCGTTCACATTGTTTTTATAAATGTATATATTCTTGTTCAAATACTGCCGATATGCTCTGCTTATTGCTTAAAAAATATGCAAATAATTTTTTTTTGTTAATGGCAGTCATATTTCTTCCAAATAACAGTCTCAAGGTAATAGCGTGAAGTGTATGGGATCGTCCAGTAGTTCGTGCAGCAAGCCCAACATGTCCTACCCCACCCAGCCTGGGAGCTACCCCAAGGCACCACAGGCCGGCTACCCACAGCAGGGGGCGTACCCTGGGGGTTCCTACCCACAGAACCAGTACCCGTCTGGGTATCCCTATCAGCAATCCCCTTATGGTGAGTAGTACTGACACAGTTTTTTTTATCAGAGTGGATTGATTTAAGATTCCACCACCCATGGAAATAGTTATTGCTTTGGTCAGTCATGAATCTAAGTCTAAAAAATCTAAAATCTGAATCTAAAAAAAAAGCTGGCCTTAAACTGACCTTTTCAAATTACAGACCAGTGAGTAATTTTCCATTTCTGTCAAAATTAATTGAAAAATCAGCACTCTACAGATTAAACAAACATGCTAGTGAAAATGATCTTCTCCCTAAGAACCAGTCTGCCTACACACAATATCACTCTTGTGAGTCGACATTGCTAAGACTTGTTAATGATCTCCTAGCTGCAATGGAAAACCAAGAGGTAACAGCACTCGTTGCACTTGACCTTAGTGCTGCTTTCGACACCGTAGATCATGACATACTCTTAGATGTCTTGAAAAGTCAATATGGCGTTTGTGATGTGGCGCTGGACTGGATGGAATCACACTTGCGGCCGCAAAGTTGTTGTGTAAGTGTGAACGGATGCATGTCAAAACCACGTGAGTTGAAATGCAGTGTCCCACAAGGAAGTTGTTTGGATCCTTGGCTCTACCTCACCTATGCATGAACAATTTTTGACATAGTACCCCCTTCCATCTCTGTCTATGGCTACGCAGACGACCATACTGCCAGCAAACGTTTCAAGCCGATTCTATCGGAAGAAACTGAAGCCATCAACAAACTCTGAGAATGTGCACAAGAAATAAACAAACGGATGAATAGTAACAAGCTCAAAATGAACACTTCAAAAACTGAATACATAGTGTTTGGAAGTCACCCTGAATTAAATAAGTGTAACACTCAGGACATTGATGTATGTGGTGACAAGATCAAGCGACAAAGTAGACTAGCATAAGATATTTGGGCGCATTCTTGGACGAAACCCTGAACTTTAAGGAACACATTAAGCGAAAGTGTAGATCTGCAATGCTGAATAATTTCAAAATAAAAAGCATTCGTAAATACTTAACACAAGACGCCACAGAAACACTAGTTCTCTATTTAGTCATTTCCCATTTGGACTATTGCAACGTTATTTTGTACGGCATCTCCCAGAGTGAATTGGCAAAATTACAGCTTATTCAAAATATGTGCGCAAAATTGGTTTTGAGCCGTAGAAAGTGACAGTTCAAAACAATCACTTCATGACCTGCACTGGCTGCCAATCAAGGCTAAAATCGAATTCAAAATTCTTACATACATGTTTAACTGTTCGATTGGTAATGCCCCTGCCTATTTCACCGAACTTCTATCCACGCCGATTTCTTAACACAATTTTAGATCATCAGCTTCATCAATAGGCTGTTTCAATGTACCTTTCAACAAAAAAAGATCATTCAGTGATAGAAGGATCAGCACTGTAGGTCCAAAACTATGGAACAACCTACCTTTGAGTTTAAGACAATGTACTTCAATAGACACTTTCAAAAAACAACTTAAGACATACTTGTTCGGTGACTTTTTTGCATATTTTTAAGGTAATACGCGATGTACCTGTGTATGTTTTTAATTTGTGTTTAGATTTTTTTATTTCTATTGTACAACACCATTGAATAGGTTTTATACGTAGAAATAGGCGTAAAATCAAATGCTCAAGTTTCAAGTTTTCTAAGTGATATTCAACAGTGTTTCAAAAGTGCAGAACATGTAACTGTCAGTGTGTTTATTGCAGTGTTTTCATTTCACCAGTTTTAGAATGGGCCGGGTTCCTTCGAATAGGGAAAAATCGCGTTGTTTTGACTTTAATGGGGTAATAAGTGTTGTACTTTTTCACCAACAAATGCTTTAAAATTGAGTATCAAAGAGATTTCAATATTACATTAACTTAGGTTCAACTTATAAAGCTTGACAGGAGATAAACTAAATGTTGAGACTAACTTACTTTTTTTTTTTTGGAAACCTTCCATTGGGATTTTAAGGTCCCATTAGGGAGAAGTATATACATGTACTTTTTCAATTGGGAATGGGTCCTTTTACAGGCCCCAAATTTGAATGAAAAAAAATTGTATTGTAAGTTTCTCAAATGACATTTATATTATGTATGATGGTTGTTTTTTTAAAAATAGTGGCACGAAATGTTCTTTGAGCACATCGTTGTGGTTAAGTTCGTGGTCAGAATGGACAAGCTTTTCTTGTGAATGTCACATGTCAGGAATGAAACGTTAACGTGAAGCTGTACACAAAGCAAATATGTTTTTTTTTTCAGGATTATTAACGCACACTTTTATTGTTATCAGAAGTTATATGTTGTGTCACAATAAATTATTACATATTTAATGAAAAAAATATTTATACAAAAAAAACACAGACTTAAAGACTCCATCTGCCAAGTAGTGGGTATGGTTATCCTAAACAAAAATTTTTTAGCTCATCTATTTTTTGAAAAAAAATTATGAGCTATTGTCATCACCTTGGCGTCGGCGTTGGCGTCGGCGTCCGGTTAAGTTTTGCGTTTAGGTCCACTTTTCTCAGAAAGTATCAATGCTATTGCATTCAAACTTGGTACACTTACTTACTATCATGAGGGGACTGGGCAGGCAAAGTTAGATAACTCTGGCGTGCATTTTGACAGAATTATGTGCCCTTTTTATACTTAAAAAATTGAAAATTTTGGTTAAGTTTTGCGTTTAGTTCCACTTTTCTCAGTAAGTATCAATGCTATTGCATTCAAACTTGGTACACTTACTTACTATCATGAGGGGACTGGGCAGGCAAAGTTAGATAACTCTTGCATGCATTTTGACAGAATTATGTGCCCTTTTTATACTTAGAAAATTGACAATTTTGGTTAAGTTTTGTGTTTAGGTCCATTTTATTCCTTAAGCATCAAAGCTATTGCTTTCATACTTGCAACACTTACTAACTATCATAAGGGGACTGTGCAGGCAAAGTAATGTAACTCTGACTGGCATTTTGACAGAATTATGTGCCCTTTTTATACTTAGAAAATTGAAAATTTGATTAAGTTTTGTGTTTAGGTCCACTTTATTCCTACAGTATCAAAGCTATTGCTTTCATACTTGCAAGATTTATGAACTATCATAAGGGGACGGTGCAGGCAAAGTTATGTAACTCTGACTGGCATTTGGACGGAATTATGGGCACTTTATACTTAGAAAATTGAAAATTTGGTTAAGATTTATGTTTTGGTCCACTTTACCCCTAAAGTATCATAGATATTGCTTTCATACTTGGAACACTCACAAACTATCATAAGGGTACAGTAAAAGGACAAGTTGCATAACTCTGGTTGTCATTGTTACGGAATTATGGCCCTTTTTGACTTAGTAACTTTTAATATATGGTTAAATTTTGTGTTTCGATCCACTCGAAGTATCAAGGCTATTGCTTTCAAACTTCAAATACTTACATGCTATCATGAGGTTACTGTACCTGGCAACTTGAATTTTACTTTGACCTTTGAATGACCTTGACTCTCAAGGTCAAATTATTAAATTTTGCTAAAATTGCCATAACTTCTTTATTTATGATTAGATTTGATTGATACTTTGATGAAACTACTCTTACCTGACATACCACAATAGATCATCTCACAAATTATCACCACACCCTCACACTATACCCCCCCCCATTTTTTTTTTAAAACGGTTATGTTTGAAATACCGTCCAACCATCCCCCCCCCCCCCCCCCCCCCCCCCCCCCCCCCGATTTTTTTTTTTTTTTTTTTTCGCTTTTTTGGAAGATAATGTAATAAATGTCCACAACCCCACACTATACACCCCTCTTCACTCCACTCCTCCCTCCTTTGTGATTGAAAATGAGAGTCCCTTCACCTTTTAAAAGAAAATAGATGAGCGGTCTGCACCCGCAAGGCGGTGCTCTTGTTTAAGCTTGGCCTAAGCTTGTTATTTTAAGGCATCATTTGTCCATCTGAAATACAAATGTATTTAGGATTATTACGATTGAGCCTCAGGTGACACATTATTTGAGCTTTTATATGTGAAAACTGGGCTTAATGCACGGGAGTAAATTGTCGTCCCAGATTAGCTTGTGTGGACATCACTTTCCGCATAAACTGGATTTTTCTTTTGAAGAGACTTCCATGAAATGAAAAATTTCATTAAAGCAACAAGTGTTGTCCCTGATAAGCCTGTGCGGACTGTACAGGGTTATGTGTGACAACACTTTAAATTACAGACATGCATTAAATGATAAAACCCCATCTTCCAAGAGCGATACTCCTATTATATAGTTTGTTGTAATCTCTCTTACAGATCAGCCTATGGCACCTCCACCTTATCAGGAGGCCCCACCCCCCTACGCTCAGAGTCAACAGGTAAATGAGGTTGATTATTATTATTGTACAGGGTTCTTCACAACTAAAAAGCCTTTTCCCCGTTTTGAAATGGAATTTATTTTCTATCCCCCGCCAAAGGTGGAGGGATATAGAATTGGTGTTGTCCATCCGTCCGTCTGTAGAAAAAATTATTTTTGACAGGCGATATCAATTCAATGAATTTGCTTGTTTACTATTGAAATTAAAGCTGTAAAAAATTTAAGTCACAAAATGGGAAAATACCTACTTATAAGCTCTTTTCCCCCAAAAAATTAAACTTTGAGAAAGCCTATAGAAGTGAAATATATCAGGAAAGCGAGAAGATTTTTATGTGAATATTTACTATTATCCCTGCTGTATGCAAAAATAAGTATTAATCTTAATTGTTTGCCAATTAAAAAAAAATCTATAAGGTAAACTTTCAACATTGAAAGTGATCTTGTCAATAAATATTAACTCTCGCCAAGGTGACCGGGTTTTAATCCCTGGTTGAGAGGCATGTGAGTTTGCATGACTGTCACCCTACCGGACAGTGGGTAGTATTAGTGGGACAATTCAGGGAAATTGACAAAATTTAACAGGATAAAAATGTTAGTCAATAAATTTTAAAGTTTATAAATAATGTAACAATTAAATGATAAAACTATCATTCTCAGCAAATTCCGAGGAAACTTTGTTTCCATAGAAAAATCAGGGTATTTAACCTCCAAATGTCACGGTCTAACCTTCCAGAATTGGTTCTCAGATATCATGGTAAACTTTTCAAGGACTAATTCACAGATATCAAGGTTAACTTTTCCAGGATTGGTTCACTGATGTCATGGTAAACTTTTTTCAGGATTGGTTCACAATTATCAAGGTAAACTTTTCCAGGTTTAGTTCACCTATATCATGGTAAACTTTTCCAGGATTAGTTCACAGATATCATGATAAACTTTTCCAGGATTAGTTCACAGATATCATGGTAAACTTTTCCAGGATAAATTCACAGATATTGTGGTACACTGATCAAGGATTAATTCACAGATATCATGCTAAACTTTTCAAGAATTAGTTCACAAATATCATTGTAAAAATTTCCAGATTTGGTTCACAAAATTAATATCGTGGTTAACTTTTCCAGGATTAGTTTGCTGATATCATGGTAAACTTTTCCAGGATAAATTCACATATATTATGGTAAACTGTTCAAGGATTAATTCACAGATATCATGGTAAACTTTTTCAGGATTAGTTCACAGATATCATGGTAAACTGTTCCAGGATTAGTTAACAGATGTCATGGTAAACTTTTGCAGGATTAGTTCACATTTACAAATGTATCATGGTAAACTTTTCTAGGATAAGTTCACAGATCTCATGGTCAACCTTTCCAGGATAAGTTCACAGATCTCATGGTAAACTTTTGTACGATTAGTTCACAGATATCATGATCAACTCTTCGAGGATTGGTTCACAAACATGGTTAACCCTTCAAGGATTGGTTCACAAATATCATGATGAACCCTTTTAGGATTGATTTACAAATATCAAGGTTATCCGCTCCAGGATTGGTTCACAAACATCATTATCAACCCTTTCAGGATTGGTTCACAAACATCATGGTCAACCCTTTCAGGATTGGAGAACAAAATTCACGGTCAACCCTTCTAGGATTGGTTCACAGCAGGTTGTATATTTCAGTACCCGCCCTCCAGCAGTCAGTACCCTCCCTCCAGCGGTATGGCCCCTCCCCCTGCCTCCTACTACCCCTATCAGCAGATGCCCCAACCCCAGACTGTCCTGGCTCCTGGGCTGTTCGACTCCGGGGCGAGGTTTGATGGTATTTCACAACAACGGGTTCCAGTGAGTACTAAGATCTTTCTGAAAATGTTTTTTTGCATTTTTTTAGATATGGTGTGCTTTGAAATTATTTAGTTTTTTGTTTTACATAAAACTAGTTGCCAATATTGACTACCTGTATTTTCTGTATAAAATTATATTCATTAGATAATTAATGAGAGACACATATATTTAATGGATAATTAGTTTGTGGGTACATGTGTAATTTCTATAAATAAGTAGAAACAATTCAAATGTCACATATGTTCTATTTTTTTCTTCTTTTAGAACAAGATGATTTTAGTATGAAAATTGCATTTTTTATAGAAATACAAAAATTAACAGTATCCTTAATAAAAAAACTGTATATTTTATAAGTTTAGTTATTTGATAATGTACAAGCTTGTTAAAAAGGCTTTTTTCTATGTATGCAAGTGGATACAAAATTGACAATATACCAAAAACATGCAATTTGTGTTGTCAACTTTAAGCTCTATACATGTACCAATCTAGAGGCCACATCCTACCTTGATGAAACTTGCTCCGAATGTATATCTTGACAATATCTAGACAGAATTTGAATCTTGGTCATGTGCATAGAAAAACTGGGTTGCATGTTCAAATCTTATTGAAAAAAAAGTTTAGAGGCCAACTTTTTTTTCTCAGTCTAGTCAAATTTTCTATTTTGACAGTGTCCAGGCCAAAGTGGAATCTGGGTCATGTGTGTCCAAACTAGGTCACCAGGTCAAATGCTAGATAATCTTTGTAACTAGTTTAGAGACCACATTTATTACTGAAACTTGATGAATTTGGTCAGAATTTTTATCTTAAAAATATCTAGAATGAGTTCCATTCTGGATCATGTGCTCCTAAAAGCTAGGTCATTTGGTGAAATCTTAGAAAAACCTTGTAACCACTTTAGAGGCCATATGTGTGACTCAATCAGGATGAAACTTGGCTAAAAAGGGTCAAATTGAAAAAAATATCACCACTCTAGTAGAAACATGTATGACTCAAGCTTGATTAAAGTTGGTCAGAATGTTTACCTTGACAATATATCGGCCAAGTTTAAATCTGGGTCAAATGCATCCAAAACCAAGGTCATCAGGTCAAATCTTAAAAAGACATCTTACACTCCAGAGGCTACCTTTATGATTCAGTTTTGATAAAAATAGGTCAGAATTTTTACCTTGCCAAAGTAAAGGCCATGTTTGAATCTTGGTAAAGTGGGATTGAAAACTAGATGACCAGGTTAATTCTTCATGGATTGGTGATTGAAAACTAGATGACAAGGTTAATTCTTCATGGATTGGTGATTGAAAACTAGATGACCAGGTTAATTGTTCATGGATTGGTGATTGAAAACTAGATGACCAGGTTAATTCTTCATGGATTGGTGTTGATGGAAATCAGGTGAACGCTCAAGGGGTTTTATAGGCCATTTGTGTTTTTAATGCACTTAAGTCATTTGTTTACCTTTAAAAAGAGTCAAACTGGCAACTTTGATTGACTAATCATGTCATGATGTCAAAATGATAACGTCATTTTACTGCAAAACAACAAAATTTATCCATAATTTTCTATGTTATTTTTCACTGTTTCAAACAGAGAAATTCAAATTTTAAATCCATATTTCTCTATGAAACAATGCGAGCATCCCTCTTGTAAAACAGGGTTTATTTCATGTACTTCAAGTGCCATGCTACATCAGTCAGTGCAGTACCACTGGTAAATCAGAGTCAACACTTTCACCCTAAACATGATTTTTTCGCAAAGAAGAGACTTCGTTTTTACAAAAGTGGTGTCCCAGATTTGAACTGCACATGCTTATATGGGAGGACACTTTACGCACATGCATTAAGCCCCTGTTCTGCCAAAGCGAAGCTCATGTCTATTTTTTCCCATCTAGCCTCCTCCCCCAGGTGTGATGCCAAACCATGCCCAGATGGCAGCCATGCAGGGCCATCATGTGGTTGGTACCCAGCAGTCAGCCAACTGGTTCTCTGGAGGAAAGAATGACGGAGGCATGAACTTTGGCTGGTAGACACCAATAGGTACGGATGAATTGGCCCTGTTGATTTTTTAGCTCCACTGGCCAGAGGCCAGCAGGGCTTATGTCATGGTCCTGTGTCCGTTGTGCATCCGTGCGTGTTTCTGTGCATGTGTGTGTTAACTTTTTCTTTAAACATCTTTTTCTCCTAAACTACAAGTCGAATTCTGATAAAACTTCTCACAAATGTTCCTGGGGTGAACCTCTCCCAAATTTGTTCAAATTATGCCCCTGGGGTCAAATTTGAAGCCGTCCCAGGGGCCAATAATTGGAACATATACTTATATAAAGCCTATTTTGTGCAAACTTTAAAAAATCTTCCTGTCCATAACCATTGGGCCTAGTGCTACCACATTTGGTATGTAGTGACATTTAATAGTTCTCTACTTTGTTTGTTTAAATTATGCCCCTGGGGTCAAATTTGACCCTGCCCCAGGGGTCATAAAAATGAACATATGCTTATATAAAGCCTATTTTGTGCAAACTTTAAAAATCTTTTTGTTCATAACCGTAGGGCCTATGGCTACCACATTCGTTATGTAGTGACATCTAAAAGTTCTCTACTTAAGTTTGTCAAATTATGCCCCTGGGGTCAAATTTGATCACAAAAATAAGACCTATTTTGTGCAAACTTTAAAAATTTAGGGCTACCAAATTTGGTATGTAGTGACATCTAATAGTTTCCTACCAAGTTTGTTCAAATTAAGCCCCTGGGATCAAATTTAACCGTTCCCCAGGGGTCACAAAATTGAACATATGCTTATATTGGGCCTATTTTGTGCAAACTTTAAAAATCTTTTGTCTATAACCATTGGGCTTATTTCTACCAAATTTGGTATGTATTAAAATCTTAAAGTTCTCTACCAAGTTTTTTCAAATTATGCCCCTGGGGACAAATTTGACCCTGCCCCCGGGGTCACAAAAATGCACATATGCTTAAATAAGGCCTATTTTGTGCAAACTTTAAAAATCTTCTGTTCATAATTATAGAGCTTAGGGCTACTAAATTTTCTATGTATTGACATCTAATAGTCCTTTAAACTTTAAAAATCTTCCTGTCCATAACCATCGGGCCTAGGGCTACCAAATTTGGTATGTAGTATCTTATAGTTCTCTACCAAGTTTGTTCAAATTATGTCCCTGGGGACAAATTTGACCCTGCCCCCGGGGTCACAAAAATGCACATATGCTTAAATAAGGCCTATTTTGTGCAAACTTTAAAAATCTTCTGTTCATAATTATAGAGCATAGGGCTACTAAATTTGCTATGTAGTGACATCATATAGTCCTCTGCCAAATTTGTTCAAATTATTCCCCTGGGCTCAAATTTGACCCTGCCCCGGGGGTCACAAAACTGAACATATGCTTATATAAAGCCTCTTTTGTGCAAACTTTACAAATCTTCCTGTCCATAACCATTGGCCTAGGTCTACCAAATTTGGTATGTAGTGACATCTTATAGTTCTCTACCAAATTTGTACAAATTATGCCCCTGGGGCCAAATTTATCCCTCGAAGGCTCCCATTAAAAAATTGTTCAAGAAAATTTGATTTGCTATTTATTTTTATTTTTCTTCTCAAACTATTAGTTTATCAAAATACACTTGGAATAACTTTTTATACGCCCGTATAAAATACGGGACGTATTATGTGAAACCCCTTGGCGGCGGGCGGGCGGGCGGGCGGCGGGCGGCGGGCGGAAGGCATCACTTTGTCCGGACTCTAATTCAAATTGTATTCATCCGATCTTCACCAAACTTGGTCAGCAGTTGCATCTAGTTGATATCTAGGCCAAGTTCGAATATGGGTCATGCCGGGTCAAAAACTAGGTCATAGGGTCAATAAGTGCATTTTCAAAGGGGCCACTTTGTCCGGACTCTATTTCAAATTGTATTCATCCGATCTTCACCAAACTTGGTCAGCAGTTGTATCTAGTTGATATCTAGGCCAAGTTCGAATATGGGTCATGCCGGGTCAAAAACTAGGTCATAGGGTCAATAAGTGCATTTTCAAAGGGGCCACTTTGTCCGGACTCTATTTCAAATTGTATTCATCCGATCTTCACCAAACTTGGTCAGCAGTTGCATCTAGTTGATATATAGGCCAAGTTCGAATATGGGTCATGCCGGGTCAAAAACTAGGTCATAGGGTCAATTAGTGCATTTTCAACGGCGCCACTTTGTCCGGACTCTAATTCAAATTGTATTCATCCGATCTTCACCAAATTTGGTCAGAAGTTGTGTCTAGATGATATGTAGGTCAAGTTCAAATATGGGTCATGCCGGGTCAAAAACTAGGTCACGAGGTTACTTAGTGCATTTCAAGCATTTAGCATGGTGTCCGCTCTCTAATTGAAGTAGTTTTCATCTGATCTTCACCTAATTTGGTCAGAAGTTGTGTCTAGATGATATGTAGGTCAAGTTCGAACATGGGTCATGCCGGGTCAAAAACGAGGTCACATAGTGCATTTCAAGCATTAAGCATGTTGTCCGCTCTTTAATTGAAGTAGTTTTCATCTGATCTTCACCAAATTTAGTCAGATGTTACATCTAAGTGATATCTAGGTCAAGTTCAAATATGGGTCATGCCGGGTCAATAACTAGGTCTTGAAGACACTTTCAAGCATTGAGCATGGTGTCCAAAACCTTCGAACGGGCGTATCTTGTGACAGTTTGGCACTCTTGTTAATTATAGGAGATAAATGCATACATGTTGAGCGTGAAAGGTAGACCAACATGTTAACTATCCATAAATGTTAACCCTTTACCAAACGACACATTTTGGACTGCCCCAAATTGAAAGAGACGTGGCAATCCTAGTATTTTTTAAAAACAAACATGACAGGTAACCAACGTCAGATGAAAAAAGTAAAGGAAAGTTAGGTCAAGCTAAATGTTTGTCACGATTTCTCTTTAAACCTCACGCCATATGCAAGTAGTGTTGCCATGATCGCAACATCTTGATGAATTATTATTCATTTTTTTGTCTCATAAACATTTACTTAGTTTAACAAACAAGCTCTACAAAGTGATCATTCCTACTGCCTTTCGGCACCTCATGGACCTGAAAAACTCGTAACTTTATGTTTCCTCAGGCAAATATCTTCTTTGTACAATTAACAATTTCTTCACCACGTAAACAATCCTGCTACACTCACTAATGCCTCAAGAATGAAGTCAAGTTCAGGTGATCTACGTCATTAGGTATTTTGCATATGTCATGAACTATTTAAGTAACAGACACTTTGAAACCTACCAACTCTTTTTGGAATTTTGGAAAAGATTCATGATTGAATGAAGGAACTTTCATTAATCTTGTAGAACATGCGTAGATTTGATCTTCAGCATCTAAAAATATGTGAAATAGAAAGAACGACAATATCTTTTGGAGAGATAAATGTACCTACGTTATAAGCAAAGGACCTGTGCAACTATTCCCAGGCTTTTAGTCTGTTTAGTTAACACCGTAGTAACGTTTTCCATATATAAAAATGCTCACCCTTCCAACTTTAAGCGCTGTTGGACGAGGGATAGAAAGAGAAAGTCACATGCTGAAGTACATTTCAACCAATGCACATTGCACGCTTTTTTCGCATAAAAGAACAGTTGAGCGATACAGGGCCATCATGACCCTCTTGTTTTTTAACCAGGTTTTCCGAAGGAAAAAACTGGTTATTAGATTGGCGAATGCGGGGGGGCTGGCGGACGGGCGGAACAAGCTTGTCCGGGCCATAACTATGTCGTTCATTGTCAGATTTTAAAATCATTTGGCACATTTGTTCACCATCATTGGACGGTGTGTCGCGTGAAATAATTACGTCGATATCTCCAAGGTCAAGGTCACACTTTGAGTTCAAAGGTCAAAAATGGCCATAAATGAGCTTGTCCTGGCCATAACTATGTCATTCATTGTGAGATTTTAAAATCATTTGTTCACCATCATGGGACGGTGTGTCGCACGAAAGAATCACGTCAATATCTCCAATGTCAAGGTCGCCACGACTAAAAATAGATTTAAAAAAAAAAAAACTTAGAAAGGGGGTTAATTTTGTTTGGTCATTTCAAAAGTTCAGTTTGAGTTTTCTCCCTTTATCAGATTTTTTTTTCACAATGAAAACCTGGTTTTGTGACAATTTTGTGTCCCTTGTTTAACTCATTGATTGAAGTTAGATTATATATTAATGTGAAACATTTCTGAGCTATGTCCCCGATTTATTAATTATGTCCCCCTTCGAAGAAGAGGGGGTATATTGCTTCGGTCGGTCGGTCTGTTGGTCGGTCCGTCCACCAGGTTGTTTCCGGATGATAACTCAAGAACGCTTGGGTCTAGGATCATGAAACTTCATAGGTACATTGATCATGACTCGCAGATGACCCCTATTGATTTTGAGGTCACTAGGTCAAAGGTCAAGGTCACGGTGACCCTAAATAATAAAATCGTTTCTGGATGATAACTCAAGAACCCTTAGGCCTAGGAACATGAAACTTGATACCGTAATTACTCTATGTTTCGGACACTCTAAGTTTTCGGACACCCCTTTTTTAGCAAAAATAATTATTTTTCGTGACTCTTAATATCCGGACACACGAGTTTTAGTCCATAATTAATGTCTATAAGTTTTTGGACAGTATATTTTTCAGCGCTATTTTACCAAATTTCGGTCCTGTTTTCGATATCTAATGACACTTCGATTATGGGGTTTTACAACCAGATTAACATCAAAAACCATGGCAGGGGCAACGGACCATTACATTTGCGTTATTGGGTAAATAACCTTGTAAACCGGTATTAGACAATGGTTTGGCCCGATAGCATAAGCGTTATGACAGGGGTAGTGCTAATTAGCAGTTCAATTATCTACTGCAATGGTACTTCCCCTTCTCAGTAAAATAACTGTGACAAAAACTAAACGTTTCAAAGTGTGATGCACCCTATTACAAGTTTTACGAACAATAGAAGGTGTAACAACAACTATCGGAAATGAACACACACAGAATTATTACATGTAATTTGCTTTTTTATCTACCGCAATGGTACTACCCCTTCTCAGTAAAATAACTATGACAAAAACTAAACGCTTCAAAGTGTGATGCACCCTATTGCAAGTCTTACGAACAATGGAAGTTGTAACAACAACTATCGGAAATGAACAAACACAGAATTCTTAATTTGCATTTTTATTGCATTAATTACAGGTTCATACTAGCGAGTATTGGTACATCATATGCTCATCTTTGAACTCGTTGGTCAAAGTACAACCTTGTAGTAACTTACTGTCAAATAAATTAAGCATTTAACAGTATTCAAAATGCAGTGCAAACATATATAACTGTAATTTATACTAAACGGCATGGTATTTTACAAGCGCGTGCTATTACCGGTAGTCGTTGATACAACTGACGCTATTTTCAGACACTTCAATTTTCGACTCTAAGTTTTCGGACACCTGTATTTTGTAAATATTTTTCGTATCTAATTTTTCGGACACGAAAAAAATTAATTATTTTTAAGTGTCCGAAAACATAGAGTAATTACGGTAGGTAGATTGATCATGACTCGCAGATGACCCCTATTGATTTTCAGGTCACTAGGTCAAAGGTCAAGGTCACAGTAACCCGAAATAGTAAAATAATTTCCAGATGATAACTCAAGAACACTTAGGCCTAGGATCATGAAACTTGATAGGTAGATTGATCATGACTCGCAGATGACCCCTATTGATTTTCAGGTCACAAGGTCAAAGGTCAAGGTCACAGTGACCCGAACATAATTGTACATTGATCATGACTGGCAGATGACCCCTATTGATTTTTCAGGTCACTAGGTCAAAGGTCAAGGTTACAGTGACAAAAAACATATTCACACAATGGCTGTCACTACAACGGAGAGCCCATATGGGGGGCATGCATGTTTTACAAACAGTCCTTGTTTTTAACTCATTAATTGAAGCTATATTTTATATTAAATGATAATCATTCTTGGGCTGTGTGCCCCAAGGCATCATTGAAACAGTGTTGCATGGGTATTAGCGACACAATAGAAAACATTCTAGTAGACACTTGTTAAGAAGTTCTTATTTGAGGTAATATCAATCCATCCTTCACCAATAGTTATTTTAAATACTAAAAATTGTACTCTGTGAAGTTAAAATTCGACATCAAACTAAGAATGGTCATTATTTGGATACTTTTCTCAAGCAAACTATCCATCTCGTTTCATATTATTGATGTATGTGTGTGTAATAATATATGCCTCATTTTGTGAAAATTGGGCTTATTGCATGTGCGTAAAATATGGTCCCAGATTAGCCTGTGCAATTCACACATGGTATGAAGGGATGACACTGTACGCACATGGCTAAGCCAAGTTTCCCCAAGTGTAAACATTGGGCTTGTTGGTGAACAAGTGAATTATGCATCGTCAGTCTTGAAAATTGTAAACTTTTGTGCTTTTTCAGGATAATCCTGCATCTGTGATAACAAACAAGAATCAACCAGCTTCTAGTGTACAAAGTGCACATAGATTTTTCAGTTTATGGATAAAGGGGCAACGTCACAGTAATGGGCAATGAAAACACAATTGATCAAAACTGACTAACCTGGTTTCAATTTTATTTATCTTTATATTTCATGGTTTGATAATCGTAATGCCTTTATGAAGTTTAACTTTTGTCAATTATTTGTTGTTGTTTATTTTCTTTTGATTAGGCAGACTAAATAAAAATTGCGTTACATTTAAAACTTCCCTGATATGTATTCTTAATTCCAACAACTTTCTGCAATTTTCAGTTTTCTTTGTTTATCACTTACAGATTTATAATTCTATTTTGTAAAGATTGTTTGAGGGTGTAGGTGTTTCTGTGACAATGGAATGTGTGTAGACTCACTGAACATGAGAATGTCTAGATGTGATTGATCTATCTAATTTTGAGTCTGTGAGCTTCAAACCTGTTTTTAACACCATCTGTTAATTTATTGTTTTCTGTATACCGTAGTCGCGTTGTAACAAACGAAGTCATTAATTGCTTCAAGAAATGTGTTATCTAGGTGAAAGCCACGGAGCAAAATAACCTAGGTAGATGTTCCGTGTTGATTTTTCATTCCACAGTCCGACCATTTCGTCGGTTGAACTTACATATATTTTATATATAAAAAACATTGACAGTAAATGACTCACAAACTTACCTGGATTATACCTCTTACATGAGCGTATGAATCTATTTGTCTGTTATTTTTTACAAAGGATATATGACCATTTATGTGTTTAGTTCATTCTGTGTAATATTGTTTAGGCTTATACTGTTTTAAGTCCAGCTTACTCATAACAGCTTGCCTGATAAAAGCTATGTATCATACTATTTCTGGTAAAAGTGATGGCAATGTAATAAAGTATGTATTAATATATTTATTTGGATGTAGGCAGGACCTTTTGTCAGTATTATCATCACGTTTACGTTACTTTTTTGGTCTATTGTCCATGCGCTAATATGTGTTACAACGTCATATTATACATAAAAGAATCTTAAGCAGTTTTAAAAATTGTAAATACACAAGTGTAGTTGTGTTTGTGACTAAATGTTTCCAATAAAAAATCATTTCTTTAGTTGGATTTGTTGTTTATTTCATTACGCAGGTAATTTTATTGACATTTCTGGTGCATTACAAAGTCAGCCAAACTTAAAAGCACTCTGTTTTGGTCCCTGCATACCATTCACGACAGCTTGTTGAACTTAAGTTGTTGCCTTAGGGTCAAGTTCGCTGTTTACTTCAGTTTGTATTATTAAAATAAAAACATGATGGAAACATATTGAAGTAAACATTATTTTGAATTTAGCATATACTGTGCTTTGTTGTTTTTGTTATTTTCTACCAGATAAAAATGATGTATTTAGAAAAAGTGTTAAACGACGATATTCACAAATAATATTAAGATTAAGAAAACATAACTGTTCTACAAATTTGGAGATTTCATCAACGTCTTAAGTATCTTTCCAGTTGAGCTCTAGCATTCGCATAGACATCATTATACAAATGGTATTAGTTGTAGTAGACATCATTATACAAATGGTATTAGTTGTAGTAGACATCATTATACAAATGGTATAAGTTGTAGTAGACATCATTTTACAAATGGTATTAGTTGTAGTAGACCTCATTATACAAATGGTATTAGTTGTAAATGTCTCGGTAGACATCATTATACAAATGGTATTAGTTGACATCATTATACAAATGGTATTAGTTGTACATTTCTCGTTTGCACGTAAGCTTGACAATGAAAGAAACTATTGAAGATGCTTTGCGAATATTGCTGGTGAATTTAAGTAATATTAGTAAACCATTCGGACATTGATTGTTCCCTTCAAACAAAACATGATTCAATTAATATGTCGTATAAGTGACCATTATTTCTGCATTATTGCATGCGTATGACGTACTTAGGACACGTGGCTCAGTAAATTCGAGTTTGATAGACGGGTAAATTGTACTTGAGCAATCGAAGCTCAGTTTTCCCGTGCATGATTTACTAGTATATAGATTTAACACTGGTGCCTTAGGTAGCCTATCTAAAACACATCGGTAAAAGTATTTGTCCGATCGGAAAAGAAACATCGTGTTTTGGTTCCAACATCATAAATATACTTATTTAGATAAAAGTAGGTTTTGAAAAATGACTAGAGCATTATTCGTATCCCAATATTCACCGTTTGATAATGTAAACGTTTTGCGACAACAAAAGTAACAGGCTACGGTCGCCATGGTGTAGTGGATATGGTGTCCGTTTTGCGAATTGGGTGTCGTGGTTTTGATTCACACTGTGGGAGCGTTCTTTATATTTATTATGAAATAACGTTCAGCTATCTGAAGGTTTTGAAATAGACATGTTTTAAATAAGATGCCTTCATATTTAATAATATATTATTCGTTTTTACTTGCATTATCTTATTTGTACTTTAAAATTTTATCTGTAATTAACATATAAGTAATCAGAAAAAATATGTGTGACAGTGTCCGTGTGTTTGTATTTTTCAACATATCCCACATTTCAACGACTGTGCCGACACCTTGGCGCCGTTTCTCGCTCAGAAAGGCAGCTTCAGACGTTCAGTCATTGTCAGGTTGTCGGGCATTTCGTGCAGAGGCACCGCTCGACCACCGTTTTGTCGGACTGCGACCGGTGACTTGCATAATAAGATTACCTTCCAAATAAAGTCAGTTTTCAACACATGACCGACGACTTGTGCTTAAACAGCTTGAAATACGTTATCATAATTTGTCGTACGACCGCTTGAGTTTGTGGCAAAACAGAGGCATATATAGAAATCGCGCGGCGCATTCAGATACAAAATTGCCGATGCTTTAAACATCCTTTAAAATTATTATCAGACCGATTGTTTTTGTGAGTTTTTTTTGTAATAGTTGGTGTATAGGTATTAAAGGGGCCGTCCAACAGATTTTGGTATGTATTAAAGCCTGTCATTAACTACTTTAAATGCTTTATATTGATAAATTTAAACATTTGAACTAAAAATCTCCAGTAAAAAATAAGTATACAATTTTAAAAAAGAAGAAAAAACGTTAACCTCCACAGGGCTCGAACCACTGACCCCTAGAGTCATGGAAGCTTGGAGTAAAATGCCTCCCGATTTTACCACTCGACCATCCACGTTCACATCAAATGCGTAGGTATTTTTTAGCTATATAAGCAATCCTCGTAGTTTCCCAAAATATCGATTCGCGTCGAACGACGCTCTAATCTGTTGGACAGTCCCTTTAACAGATTAAAGTTTCAAAATGAAGTTTCCAACGTAATTGTTTTCGTTCTCCTAAATATGTCGTCTACATCAGCTTTGCCTTACACTGATACCCGTGATCTTGTATACAAACCATAACTGTCGCTAAAATTAATGCCACGCTACCATGCTGTATCATAGTTCAAGCTGCATGTTTGCGCAGTGGTTGATAAACGCGTGTCTCTCCTAGGAAACCCGGGTTCGATCCACGTTCCTGGCAGCATGCTAGTTTGGTTTGGGGTCACCATACTGCTTATGATGGGCTTCCTTCGGGTACCCATCTTCCAGCCACAACGCAAGACCACACCAATATTGAAAATCTTTCAATAACAACGAAATACCGGTAGTTGGAAAATGCAGCTATAATTCAAAATTCGTTCCAACGTTCATGAGTAAAGTACGTTAAGTACGGTAGGTGGGAGTGCTGGGGGTCTGGGGAACACTCGGGGTCCTCATATTGTCCTGGTCGACACATTTACAGGGTGCCGACTGTCCGGGTATGCAAATAAAAAGCACATAGTGTCGATTGTCCGGGTGCCGTTTGTCCGGATACCAGGATAGATTACATAAACTTCGGAATATGCACACTGTATCCTAGACAGCAGGTGACGAAGTTGCACTTTCGGTTCTCTGAATTTACTAGTGGCAAAATGTAGGTTTTACCATATCAATAATCCGAACTAAGCACATTCGCGTTCTAGAAGCATCATGTTTGACGATAACTCTCGTCTGAGACCCCGATTTCCACATAGAAGCCACCCGGGTTCGTTTAAGTAGTTCTTCCATGTACACATCCTGTCCTCTCTGGGAAAAGGTCTTCATCAGGTCGCATCCAGGGCGGAGGTTGTATGAGCCGTAACCGCTTATTATCAACCCCGGGATTTCATTAAGTATTCTATACGTCCCGTGGGATTTATTAAAATTCCTCATCCCACTTCTTTATAAATTCATAAATTGCTGTATTGCATCAAAATGTTCGTGGCGAGAAAAAACAACAATAACAAACAATTGAACAACATAATAAAGCAATATATATTGTACTAAGGCTGTGGCAAAGAACAGAAAATCAATGGCTCTGCTATTTTTTTATTTGTATGTTTTTGATAATTACGTGCTCGTACATTCAACATAGGTGTATAGGTAATGCGCTGAAGGGTTTTCAGCAACAGAACATACATAAAATGCGTCTTACAAGTATACGTATCTAGGCTGTTATAAATAAAAGGTTTAAATGTTGGTGTAAAACAAGAAGACAACTAGCAAAATTGAAAGGTTATTTAAACAAACAAACTGCAAAAATCTCACCTCAATGTTTTCTGGTATCATTTGAAAATGATTATACTCATTCATGTTTTTTGTGTAACGGATATGGGTAATTAACATATATCATTTAGCTCACATATCTCATTTAACTCTGTCTGAATGATAACTATTAATAAAGGATACTATTTTGCAAACAACTGCTCCTCTACACCGTAAAAAATGAACATGCTTTGATTTTAATTGTTCATCAAACACGTATAGTTAAAAAGTAAAGTATAAGCGTTTGCACTTCCGTTCCTTTGTTAGTTTTCGATTAATGATATATGTAACGATTGTCTGAAACTCAGAGACGTTTATATTCTGTCAGACACATTGTCGCGATATCAGATTCTGTCAGACACATTGTCGCGATGCCAGATTCTGTCAAACACATTGTCACGATGTCAGGTTTTGTCAGACAGATTGTAGCGATGTCAGATTCTGTCATACACAGTGTCGCGATGTCAGATTTACCAGAAACGTTGTCGCGATGTCAGATTCTGTAGGACATATTGTCGCGGTATTCGGACGAAACACATGATTACAGAATAACAGAAAAGACAAAGATACAATTCGAAAGTTATTACAATGATTATCTGATAGCATTTATTATAATTTAAGTGATTGCTGAAATGATTAAAAAGGTAATCACAAAAATCAATCAAAATACCCCTTGGTTATTTAATTATAAAAGGATAAGATCCAACATTTAAAAGATCACTCAAACTTGTGAGTCGCCCTAACAGATAAATTGTGTGAGGCTCGACGAACATTTTTTATTTCTTTTGTCTGATTGGGAAGGTATTATGTTCTTGTCCGAACAATCAGCTAACCTGTAATGTGGACTTTGCCGTACAATTCAGAAAGAGGGGTGTAAATACCGTATCCTCGCACTCTCCTCGCGGGTACATCGGCTAACTTCACAAATATTACTATCGGTGGTATCTTGTTGTGTCAGCGTGTCAGTATCCCTGTATATTGAGATCAACGATACTTGCAATATATTCTGTATGCTTGTTGTGTCAGCGTGTCAGTATCCCTGTATATTGAGATCAACGATACTTGCAATATATTCTGTATGCTTGTTGTGTCAGCGTGTCAGTATCCCTGTATATTGAGATCAACGATACTTGCAATATATTCTGTATGCTTGTTGTATATTGAGATCAACGATACTTGCAATATATTATGTATGCTTGTTGTGTCAGCGTGTCAGTATCCCTGTATATTGAGATCAACGATACTTGCAATATATTCTGTATGCTTGTTGTGTCAGCGTGTCAGTATCCCTGTATATTGAGATCAACGATACTTGCAATATATTCTGTATGCTTGTTGTATATTGAGATCAACGATACTTGCAATATATTCTGTATGCTTGTTGTATATTGAGATCAACGATACTTGCAATATATTCTGTATGCTTGTTGTGTCAGCGTGTCAGTATCCCTGTATATTGAGATCAACGATACTTGCAATATATTCTGTATGCTTGTTGTATATTGAGATCAACGATACTTGCAATATATTCTGTATGCTTGTTGTATATTGAGATCAACGATACTTGCAATATATTCTGTATGCTTGTTGTGTCAGCGTGTCGGTATCCCTGTATATTGAGATCAACGATACTTGCAATATATTCTGTATGCTTGTTGTGTCAGCGTGTCGGTATCCCTGTATATTGAGATCAACGATACTTGCAATATATTCTGTATGCTTGTTGTGTCAGCGTGTCGGTATCCCTGTATATTGAGATCAACGATACTTGCAATATATTCTGTATGCATGTTGTGTCAGCGTGTCGGTATCCCTGTATATTGAGATCAACGATACTTGCAATATATTCTGTATGCTTGTTGTGTCAGCGTGTCGGTATCCCTGTATATTGAGATCAACGATACTTGCAATATATTCTGTATGCTTGTTGTGTCAGCGTGTCAGTATCCCTGTATATTGAGATCAACGATACTTGCAATATATTCTGTATGCTTGTTGTGTCAGCGTGTCGGTATCCCTGTATATTGAGATCAACGATACTTGCAATATATTCTGTATGCTTGTTGTGTCAGCGTGTCGGTATCCCTGTATATTGAGATCAACGATACTTGCAATATATTCTGTATGCTTGTTGTATATTGAGATCAACGATACTTGCAATATATTCTGTATGCTTGTTGTTGATGTACGTGTGCCTAGTATACATACAAACTGATGACGTAATACGTGGCATCATTCTGTCGGTCAAACTAACCGCCTTACGAAAAACATGTTGTTGACTTATTGTTGTTTCCACTATCGGGACCGTAGGCCTACTTGTAGAGGGAGCTACATGAGAGTTTTTTGGGATCGCCTTTTGTTTGTCGTCATCATGTAGCTCGGGAACACTCTACATATCATATTTATTGTCAAATTTTCATGAACACATTTGTTTACACACTATCTTGGGCGATGTCGGAACTGGCTTGCGTGAGGTCATAAACTAGTTTAATATATCAAACTGAAGAACAAGCTTGTTACCATTCTAAACTACAGAATCCGGATAGTGCCATCTATAATCTCGCCCTTCTTTCATCAAGGGCGACACATGGCACACGAAGCGATACAAGATATATTGCGCGACAGTCGCGGCGACGCACGATATTTTGCGAGACAGTCGCGGCGACGCACGATATTTTTAACACGATATATCGCTTTTTGGGCTACCTACACAATGGCCATATTCTTGCATTCTGTGCTATATACACGAACATGTCTAGCTGTATCCGGTATCAGGGGAATCACTCAGAGTGGTTCGACGTCCTTCGGGGCACGAGGCAAGGTGGACGCAGCTCCCCGTTGCTCTACTTACTCTACATCAACGGGCTTATCAGTACCTTAGAGAAATCTGGGGCTGGTATCTGTGTGTACGATATTCGGGTCAGCTCACCTACAGTCGCCGACGACATGCTGTTGCTGTCATACTCTGTTCATGGATTAAATGCAATGCTTGAAATCTGTAGCAACTATTCAAAACAGTGGCAGTACCAATATATCTCGAGCAAATGTGCAGTCGTTGTTTTTTAATGCACGCTTGAAGGGAGAGACAAACCGAATTTTCAAACTCGGTACTCACACAATCAAAGAGGCATCTGCCTACGTTCACCTCGGTTTGAAGTGCGACCCGTCTCTACGTGCTACAGGAATGGCTGATGACGCGTGCAACAAGCTTCGAGGGACATATCTGAGTATCGTTAATAGTGGAATATCTCCCCTTGCACTCAATCCATCAACATCTATAAAAGTCTATAACTCTGTTGTGATACCTAAAGCATTATATGGCTGTGAACTGTGGACTTCAATAAGTGCAGAGGACATAATTAAGCTAGAACGCTCTCATAGGTTTTGCCTAAAACACATACAGGGTCTGCCACGAAACACTGCAACTAACTTTACTTTATGTGCTATCCATGCCGTGCCTATGAAGACAATAGTTGATTACAGAAAGCTGGTTTTTCTAGGACAACTCTGTAACCTGCCAAATACATACATGGCCAAACATTTGTTTAACAGCAGACTCTTGTATTATGAAAACTTTGACAAACAACACCATGGTTTTATTCCTGACATACGTGCGTTATTATGCAAGTACGAACTACACCACATCCTGGATCAATACATTGCAGAAGGCATGTTCCCGGTGAAAAGTGTGTGGAAAACCATGCTCCGCCGACACGTTACACAAACAAGGAATGTAAATCTGTTTCAAGAGTGTTCAGAGAAGTACCCCTTTCTTGGCTCAACAATATAACGGTCTGACGGAGTGTGTGGTTTATGGACTATCGCCAGAAATAATCCTGAACTCTCCTCTCTATGTAGTAAGACCATGCGAGTAATTGGGCGACTTACTATGCCCGCGTATATAAATACATGTGCACTTTGTAATGGAGTGAATTTGAATATAGTGCACCATCGTATTCTGCTCTGTAATATGAATTCTAACATTCGTGAACAGTTATGGAATACCATAATAGACACAAACGGACTAAGTGCTTTCAACCGGATGTGTCGCTCTAGTCTTTCTGAGCAGTGCAATTATATACTCCGGATGTTTCTTAATATAAACTATGACAACCTCAATCATACAAAACTTTCATCACTAGTCTGCAAAATGTTTTTACAGTAGAAAACTCACTAAATGATTACATTGCGATTACATTAACTTATATATAGTATATACAGTATATTTAAATAGTTTTTTTCAGCCAGGAATCGTCTGTCTAGCAATTTCGTGTTTCGGTGCTAGGCTACAGATATCCTGGGGATATATTTAACTTTATATAATGATCGTGATATCACGATACTCCTAGCTCCCTGTCTAAAATTTCGCTTTTGCCTCCTAGATGGGACAACTTTGAGACTCTTCTACGTAACATAACACAGTTTTAATAAATAATATTGTTTATAAAGTTCTCTTTTTTTGCTGATGTTGATATTAACATCCATATATATCGTTTATGTTTGTATCTATCTAACCATTGTTTATATATAGTTATATTGTGTTTTGCTCTTCGTGTCTTGTATATGGAGGAATAAAAGTATATATATATATATAACACTATCCGGATTCCGTACTAAACGTCACATTGATAGTCTTCGTAAACTTGGTGAGGACATTTGTTATAATGATGTCTCAGTTGAGTTCGTTCTGGTTCGTTTTTCTTTTTATGGCTATAGTCAAAACTTATTAACAATATTGACGTCACATTGTAGTCAAATATTCATTAAAGTTGGTAAGAACAATTGTTCTTATCGTCGCTGTTCTTCGAAAACCGCGTAAGTCAATTTTTACAACTTTTCAATAGGCAAAAAAAACATTTTTAAATATACTTATTTAGATAGTCTAAAAAAGGAACAAAATATTAAAGAGAAAACTGCGTAAGTCCATTTTTAGAATTAAAATGACAACTACAGGCCTTTATATTTTCATAAATAAAAAGTATGCCCATTTTGACATAGACTATCTAAATTAATATATTTTAAAACTTCAAAAAATATTTAAAAAATGTTTTTTGAAAAGTTGGAAAAATTGATTTACGCAGTTTTTGCAGAAACAATTAGTGCACCAATGAGTGTTCAGGATTTTCTCACGTGCTCATAACTATGCCTTCCAATTGGATATTAAATCCTGGCCCCGTGTTCACAAAACATTTTTTGCAATTGAAAATCGATTTTGCTTGTCATTGAAAATGGATTTCCATTGTAGTTGATAGGCAAAAATGGAAATTGATGTCAGTTAAAATCGATTTTCGATTGCAAAATTGTTTTGTGAACACGGGGCCAGTATTTTCGCAGAAAATGACCCGTGAACCAGCCGTTCTTATAAAAACAAATAACAATTTGCGCCAAATTTGACTTACGCGGTTTTCGAAGAACAGCGACGTTATGATAGCTTGATCGAGTTTAAATAAATTTGGTTCGCCGCAAAAAAAAAAACATTGCCGCAGTTTAGTCCAATCTTCATGAAACTTGGTCTGAAAATGTTTCCTAATTGCATCGAGGCCGAGTTTGAGACTGGGTCATGTGAGGTAAAAAAACAAGGTATTTTGGTCAAATTAAAAACAAAAAACGTGTTAAGACTGATGTCAAATATAATCAGTCTGATACTTGGTCAAAACATTTCTTCTAATGATATCTTAGCCGATATATCTTGTTAAAAAAATACAATTGAAAGTTTCCGACAACTGCTAGCCATCTTGGATAAAAGTTTGTTCTTCGAAATTCTTCTTCATTTTATAGGCTCACTTGAACACATACTGCTCATGAGGAATGTTGAGGTTACTGCGATTTCCGTCGTTCGTCAATCCGTTCGGTGCGTGCGTTAACCTTTTCTTTAAATGACTTTTTCTTCCTAGCTCCTTGACAGATTTTAAAGAAACACAGGAATGACCCTTGGGTGACCCACTTTTAAAGTTGTTTAAATTTTTCCGGTCAATTGCATGCGAAGGTCATCAAAGCCAAAAAAAATTTTTTTTAATGCAATCTTGAATTATTTACTTCCCTAAATCCGCAAGGGTCAGTGCTTTAATATTTGCGTGAAGCATCGTATAGTGGTCTTTTACTAAGTTTAACTAAATCATGCCACTGTGGCCAAAACCGGCCACGCCCGAAGAGTCATATGATTTATAAAGACATAAATAGTAAATAACTGTGACAGTCTTTAATGTAACCTTAAGGTCAGGGTTTTCATTTTCAGTGTGGTTCAGTACAAAGTTTGTTCAAATAATGCCCTCTGTGTTCAAACTGGCCATGTGACGGGGTTCCTTGGTTTCCTTATATGTATTTAGGAATACCGATAACTTAAAATAAGCTTCTGTGAAACCGCAAGGACTAGAGGTTTGGTATTTTGCATGTAATATTAACCAGTGGTTTTATACAAAGTGTGTTGAAATCATGCTCCTAGGGTCAACACCAGTAAAATCGAATGTTCACAAGATTTATATAAGATTTGACACGGCGTTTATGCATAAATAAGGTGTATTTTTCCCGACAGTTCATACAACGATGAAATGCAGAAAAATGCTATTCAATTCTTATAATTACAACACAAAATGATCTTAAGCTGAAATTGTATCGAGGTTAGGGTCATAAAAGTCCTTTTAAATCTAGCGTATGAATCTATTTTTAGTTTTGGTTTCATCTCCGTCAAACGGGTATATCGTTGAAGTTCGCGCAAAACTTAAACGTCATTTCGTTATCACTGGGGGCTGACGAGGTCAAAGCGTAGTCCGTTTCGCTACGACGTCGAGTATATGTTTTACTACGAAAACATTGTTTAAATACACATGACATCGAGAACGGATAAGTCGAAAATTGTGTTTAAAACATGTAAGATTATGATTTTGTAATAACAAAACTCTGAATTTAAGCACAATGTCATTTCATAGGTCTGTTACATCAAATTATAATCCAAGATGTGTCTGGTTTATGCGGTTAAACATGAAATAAACCGCTGATTTATCAAACCGAAGTCAGGTTTCACTTTTAAAAAATGCAATTAAGGTTTACAACTGTGTTTAATTGACACAATTTTACAATTTCCATATTGATCTATGTATTGTTAAGCCACTGGGGTGTTTAGAAATGTGTAGGGTGACCCAGTTATCAGAAATAAAGGCTACATATTATTATAAGGCATGATCATGTCTCTGACAGCATACGTATATGCCTCGCTACGACAACGCTTTAGCGTGCATGCGTTTCTCACAGAAGACGTATTGGTTATCTCTCAAAGGCAAAATAAAGAAGAAAAAAATTAATACAGAGTCATGGAGTGGCTGGATGTTTCCTTTGAGACAGAGGTAGTAACAACGGCACAACATGATCCGAAGCGCACAGTCGACATGGTAATGCACATTATTATGATATAATTACATTCACGACTAGGCCAAAGGAAACGATTAAAATCGAAAATCCATATATAAGATGACAGTTGAGAGTCGAGAACCTAATGTCGTCGGTCTCAATAAAAATGACGCATCTTCACCTTTTGACAATCCCTTATACGTTCATTTTGATAGAGACCGACGATAGGTTTTCAGCATACGGTACTCTTTATCAAATGACATTCGATTCTCGTTATTCCCAACTCGCTTATCTCGAAACTCTGCTTATGTCAAAGTAAATCCCATGTTCCAACTTCGATCATTATTTATCTCATACGGATTTTGATTTTTACATTGTATATATCAAAGCGATTTTCTTGAAAATCGGTAATCGTCAACTAATTTTGAGGTGAATTTCATGTTCGTATACATGATTGTACCTGTAAAATCCACACCTGTAACAGCCGTAAGGTGTGGAAAGTAGGACCCCAATGGCACAAATCCGCAATTGCATAATCAATATATTGTTGTAAAGTTGTGGCAGTGGGTTTGTGTCACATGTTATTGTTAACTGCGTACATGACGGCCGGTAAATTTACTTCGTGTTACAATGCGGTTAAGGCCCAGTCTCACTATGATGCCGGCGGAGCCCCAGTGCGTGATCAGGCATCTACCGGGATGAACCGGGGCCCTACCGGGATGAACCGGTGCTCCACCGAGATAAACCGTGGACGACCGGGGACAACCGGTGCTCCACCGGGAAAGTATTAAAATGTTTAATACCTCCGGGATGAACCGGGAGTCACCGGGTAGGACCGGCAACGACCTGCGTGGCACCTGGAACAACCGGGACTGTACCGGGAACAACCGGGACGGCACCTTAGCTCCACCGGGGCCCAAAACCACCCCGGCAGAGCTACGGCAACGCCCCGGTGAATGCCGGCAGAGTCCCTTTATAGCTACGTTACATAAGTAAACCGGTGCTCTGACGGTACCGTCCCGGTTGTTCCCGATGCAGTCCCGGTTGTTTCCAGTGCCAAGCCGGTTATTGCCGGTCCTTCCCGGTAACTCCTGGTTCATCCCGGAGGTATTAAACATTTGAATACTTACCCGGTGGAGCCCCGGTTGTCCCCGGTTAAACCGGGGCGTTGCCGCAGCTCTGCCGGGGTCTGATGCCGGTATAACCCCGGTGAGTGCCGGCGTAGTGACGGTATACCGGGGCTCTGCCGGGACTCTGCAGGCTTTCACCGGGTTCAACCTTTTCGTTTGGATGTTCATGCGCACAGTGAAGCACGGCATCTTTTGCACTGGGAAATGGCAGTCTGCAGTAACTGAAAACTGCATGTGATATGTCCAGAAATGGATACAGAAACTTCGTTGAGCAACCTATACATTATATTTGTACTTCGTTGCGCAACCAATACATACTCTGTGCGAAACCTTTAAATAAAACGACTTGTAATTTCCTTCGAAACAAAGAATTTGCATAATTAAAATATATGTTCGTAACCTGTTTTGTACTTTAAAATGTGTAATGTACACTGAATCGAAGTAAAATGTAGTTTTATTTAATTTAAGTTACCGTAATTGGCTATTTTAACAGAATAACCACCTTATGCATTGCTTCAAATCAAAATATTTCGATTTTAGCTCAAAATAAGCTTAAAGGTTGCAACTACGCGCATTTGTTATTAGTTTGTTATTGAAAATAAGTACCTACCATTACTGGATGTTCCGTTCTCTAATCCATAAACACCAGAAAATATGGAACTCGCCTGATTAGGTAGTGTATTTACACCATGTTTTCGTAGTAAAACATATACCCGACGTCGTAGCGAAACGGACTACGCTTTGACCTCGTCAGCCCCCAGTGGTTATTGACCAATATAAAACAACGCCATTAATTTTCGCGCAAAACATGACGTCATTTTGGCAACTTGTTTATGACCAGAAAGTAGCGTCATAAATATTCATGTTTAAATTTGCATACGAAGTGGGTTCATCGGAAAAATGAAAAACCGGTCACGTGAACAAATTATCCAATCAGAATGCAGCATTCATATGAAAGTGACAGAAGTTGTAATTATAAAGAATTGGTAGTAAATTATAGTATCTCGTAAGTACCTGTTATCGAACAGCACCTATTATCGGACGTTTTGTTTTGGTTCTGTATGCACATGCGCAAAAGTGCGCATGACGTCACATTGATAAACAAATGGTCGCACATGAAGTCCATGACCTACTTGCCTACTTAGCTTGAAACAAATGCGCCAAAAACAGGTTAAAGGGATGCATTTATTGTTATTTACACCGTTTTATGTGTTTTTTGCTATTACTTTTTGAATGCATTTATCAAAATGTGCATTTACACACCAAAAAGCATATTTCCGTTTGCAATTTTGATTGCAGCAGACGCAGATTTTTTCGCCAAGTCCGGGTCACGTGATAGTCATGTGACTTTGTATATACTGGAGTAGTATTTATGAAGTGTCGGGTAAAAAGCCATGTTTACATCGGCCGCCATTTTGTTTTGTCTGCTAGAGGTGACAATAACCAGGGAATCATTGTTATAAATTCTTGAAGGAAGTTTGCTGGAAAACTTTACAGATAAATCATTCAATGATTGAACTGTTAGTCATTTGTTAAAACAAAATGTTTTTGTCATTTTAAGTGTTTCAATTTTAAGGAAATTTAACGTAATTTCTTAGCTGTTCGATAACTGGTTCGTCCAACATAAATGATTTCCAAAACCTTTTGTTATTTCAAATACAAGGTACATGGTCTTACTTTTGGTGTGTAACATAGTATGGTGGTCGTTTACCATGTTTGTTTAAATCATGACCCTTGGGTCAAATTTTGCCCGCCCTAGATACTGTTTTTCTATATATATCGTACGATTACCGTAAGTCGACCATGACCTAATTTCGACCACTTTGTTTACATAAAGAACGCGGCCATTTGGATGACGTCACACGCAAGCGCTCCGAGTATTTCGATGAAGTGACATAACTACGCTTATAAACAAAAACAAATAAAAACAAAATGAGGAAAAAACAGGTAAAATTGCATTTCAGAATAAAAATTTAACGAAAATTACACAAATTTAACTATATCCCATACATTTTATTGGTCCTTTTTATTAAATTCCCTCAAAAATTGAAATGTAAAGAAGACGATCTTAACATAACACTTTCATTGACAGCGCTTCATATCGGAAATAGTAGTAAATCGTTGTAAATTTAAGGCAAAGTTTTGGGGTTTTTTTAAATTGGTTTTCAGACCTCTTCTTAATGGTGATTTTTTTTTACTTGTTTTCTTTTTAGGCTTATCCAAAACGACTTTTGTAAAATGGGCACAGTGTGACAATAGAGCCTGCAACCACTGGGTACACCTGTCATTTTGTACAGAAATAAAAGTCATCAGAAGAGCTGCAACATTTATGTGCCCATGCTGTGCTAAAGAAGATTGAAAATTGTTCTTAAGAAAAGTGAAAGAAACTTGTTCAATTGTATTTATAAAATATTGAAAACATATTTAATATGTATTGACTGTTTTAGTTCTTGTTAAAATTGTTCAAAGAAGCGAAGTTAAGTTGGCCTAATCCATTACCACTAGAGTGCTGTCCCTTTCCTGGATGTGACGTATCGACTTAAGGTAAACAACGCGCGGAGTTAATGTTCTTGTAGTGTGTATGGAACTATCGGCTTTGCGTAGTAAAACATGCTGTAAATAATCATTTTTGACATTGATTTAACGGGAATTAAATAAATCTCTGAAGGTAAATAGTATATTGCTGCATTTTGTTGCGTAAATTTAGAAATTCTTTTACTTGTTTCCTTAACCGGTCGACTTACGGTAATTGGAGGATATATTAGGGAAAATCCTTTCCCCACAAGGCCCAGAGGTTTATTATTTCGTATGTTACATCGTATAGTTTATGTATGTAACATCTGATCTGCTCAGTTTGTTAAAAAGATTCCCATTGGTTAAACAAGTGCCACGCCTTGGAGGGAAAATCTATCTAATAAATTTTGCTCTAAAATCCCAATGTGGGATTTAATATTTGGTATGTAGCATGGTATACTTTTCCTCAACTTATTTTGTTTATAGCATGCCCCTTTTATTATGGGAAAACCTAACCACGCCCAATAATCACATGATTTATAAAGACGTTAAGAGTATATTATTTTTAGAATTGTATTCTCTGAAACAGCGAGGGCTATATTTTTAATACTTTATGTGTCTTATGGTGGTTATCAAATGAGTATTTTTGAATTAAGCTCAACGGGTTAAAATTGACCCCACCTTAAGTGTTACTTGTTTCTTTAAATATTATTTTTATATGAAAATCTTTTATTGGGGTCTGTTACTGTCTCATACCATATAAAATATGTGTAATACAGACAAACAATCTAGATTAAAGCTATAGTTATATCACAAACATCCACAAACATAGCAGTTCAGATTCTAAATGTATAATGTCTTTGCGTGCACAATTTCTACATAGAAATGTAAGGTCAACAGTTGTGTGTTACACTATTAACAGATCAAAGTCAACGTCATTGTTTCTAAAACTGATGGCAATTGGTGGTACTTTAAATAACGTAAGTAAGGATCGAGACTTTGTGCACACAATTTTTGTGTAGGTATCTTACATGCTGAACTAGCGAGGTTTTGCACTTAGGGCCATAATAATTGTTACTGAAAATAAAATAAAAACACTTGTAAACTGTTGTTTAATTGGAGCTTTTGTTGACAAACGTTAAAATAAGTTGAAAATTCTTGTTTTTAGATTTGGATATGACAGGCGGCATATCACAGGTGGTTTCTAGAAGTTTTAACTCATAAGTATGAGTTTTTAGCCTAAGTTTTGACACATTTTTGAGTGTGGAGTTTTATCTCAAACAAAGTAGAAATCAGAGGTCTGATCTTAAACAAATGTTTGAAATATTTTAAATGAAGTGTCACCTGTTATAAACATGGACAGCTCGTTAAATGAAATCAGACGATGTGTAACTTCCGATGACAAAAGCATCATTTCACCTGAATACATTTATCAAATTGGTTTACCTGTATCCCTCTTAATTATCAGCAAAATGATTAACAATTGTATACAAGGCATTTTCGTAACTTTAATATGGACTTTGACTTCAGTATCAATTTTGTTGATACTGAATACAATGAGTATTTCGAAAGCTTTAAGATAATGAGGTTTATAAACTTTATACACTACTGCAGTATTTAAAAATTGTGTCTTCATGCTACACATTCTGATGTCAATAACACTCATTTTATAAATAAAACGAGTCAAAACTATAGTTAATACATAGCTTGTTACTCAAACGATAGTGCACAATACCCATTCAACATGGAAAATTCTGTCAATTCTGTACAGACAAGTTCAGATTTTGTGAAGGACTGTGTTTGCAGTGCTTGCGAAAGTACAAATTATGAAGAAAGTGCTGATATTTTTTGTGAAACATGTACGAAGTTTTATTGCGGAAAATGCATTAATCAACATGATCAATTATTCAAAAACCATTCCAAATTCGGGAGAGGGGAAACAAATAAATGGCCTCTCACAAAGAAAATGGAGGATTTGCTTCTGACATGTGATATCCACAACAAGAAACTAAACATGTTTTGCCAGGACCACGATCGGCTATGCTGCTCTGATTGCGTTCTATTGAATCACAGGTAGGTGACGCACAATCATAAAATAAATTAAAAATAATTGAGGTAATATAAATGCTGCAGTCATACTCATCAATCAAATATCTTTATAATGATCATTTTACACCTTCTCTATGAATTAAAATGTGCAAAAATAATTATAGGAGGAATTAAAAGAGTGCATATATTGTTTTTATGCCAAGTGTTCTATATATTAAGGGTTTTCACTGGTAGGGTACTACTGTATTTATTGAAAATATTGCCAAAGTTTTCTTTTTCAATTTGTTAATAGTTAGTTAATATTAGGAGACATGACGGCGATTCTTGTATGATAAGTTTCGGGACGTTATAATATAATGTATTTTAATATATTATTTACGCCAAGTTTGAAACATTTTTTTTGTAAATGATGTACTTTAACCAAATATGTTATACGTCAAAATGGTTAATTTGTTTATGATGCTAAATGTTTCTTTTTCAGACAGTGAACCAAGGTGGCTCTAATTTCTGAGTCAGTCAAAATGTTTTCATTCGATATGCAACAGTTGTCAATCAGCCTTCAAACTATTCTTAATCAACTTAATATGTTTAAAAGGACACAAGAGGCAAGCATTAAATGCGTTGATGTATCGTACGGAGAAAAACTGCAAGAAATCCGAGACATGCGTAACAAATTGAATGCTACTTTGGATGAGCTTGAAAATACAACCTTGAAAAAACTGGATGAAATAAGGAGCACTTTGCAAACCTCTCTGAAAGAAGACGTTGAAAACTGCAGAAGACTGAAGGATAAACTGCAACAACTTAGTGAAGCTGTACAGAACCTGGGTGAAAAGAGCAATAACGAAATTCAGTTCACAGCCTGCAGGAAATGTCTAGAAAAAATACAAGAGTCTGAGACCTTTCTGAAGGAAAACCCTGTAAAGGGTCTGAATACAATGAAATTCCAGGCAAACATTGACATTCAGCAGTACCTGTCTAAAAACTCATGTCTGGGAAGGTTTGTAGTAATGAATCCAAACCAGGTATTGACAGTAAAGAGGAAGTCCGAGTATAATGTGAAAAGATCGAATGACACTAGTTCGACTTGCTTCATCGTAGGTATTTGCAGCCTTCCTACTGGCCATGTTATTGTTGTTGATCATAACAATAAAAGAGTAAAGCTTTTTGATCAGCAGTTCAATTTAGTTAGTTACTTCGAAATGTCTGGTCAGCTAAGGGACGTTTGTCAGATTACATCCAGTGAGGTCGCTGTGACTGTTGAAAGTTGTGTGCAGTTCATCTGTGTGAAAGACGGACAGCTTGTTAATGGGGGAAGGCTTAATTTACGGCATCGTGCTGTCGGCATTGCCCATCATTATGGACAGTTATACGTCACCTCTAGCACTGCCCTGTACCACTACACTATGTCTGGGACACTTGTAAAAATGCTGTATGAAGATACAGGAGGTGGATGTAGAGGTATATGTTTTTTAAACATGTAATAATAAAACGCATACACAGTGCATTCATGTACCGATATTTAAATCCAACAGAAGGTCTAATAGAAACTCGTGTGAACTATTACAAAAGTAAGTTTAGTTTTGTTTGTGCAATGAACAAAAAGATTTATGTATTTAATCCTGATTTACCTTTATTTTAACATGTTTAATGTTTCACAGTGTTTAAGTGTGCAGTTAGTCCTGCTGGGGACAGGATCTATGTCACAAACTGCAACCAGCACACGCTCCTCACACTGGCCATGGATGGCAACCTGATATCCACCTTCACTGACACTGGCCATGGATGGCAACCTGATATCCACCTTCACTGACACTGGCCATGGATGGCAACCTGATATCCACCTTCACTGACACTGGCCGTGGATGGCAACCTGATATCCACCTTCACTGACACTGGCCATGGATGGCAACCTGATATCCACCTTCACTGACACTGGCCATGGATGGCAACCTGATATCCACCTTCACTGACACTGGCCATGGATGGCAACCTGATATCCACCTTCACTGACACTGGCCATGGATGGCAACCTGATATCCACCTTCACTGACACTGGCCATGGATGGCAACCTGATATCCACCTTCACTGACACGCAACTACAACAACCATGGGGTGTTCATGTTACCAATGAAGGGCAGGTGTTGGTCTGTGGAAGCAGCTCCAACACTGTAATACAGGTGGATCGTGAGGGCAGAAAGAAGCTTGCAACGCTGCTTTCACGGAAAGATGTTAGAAGACCGTTGTCTGTCTGCTCCTATGATAATATTGACCAGATCACTGTGGGACTAGACTTAAACAACAAAATTATTGTTCTGGAACGCCAATAGCATTTTCTGTTGAATATGTATATATATATAATGTTGTTAATGTAATTGACGATTAGTTTTTGAGTGACACCATTAACAATATCAGTCTAGACCACGTACTGGAAGAATCCTAGCTGTAAACATGTACAAACTGTTTATTGTTTTGTAAATAACTATAAAATATTTAATTTGCAATTAAGCTTCCTTAACCAGGTTTCTTAAAGAAGTAGCTTACATGCACGTGTATGATAGGATTGCAAATTGGGCAAGCTGGGGCAAGGTGACTGTTACTAATGGTAGAAAAAAAGGTTTCCATTCAACAACTTAAGTTTCCATGGAGGTTATGCGTTGTATTTATCTTTTTTTGGGTGTAGGTAATATATATATATATACACCTTTCTTGCTAAGTTAAATGAAACCAATTTAATTTATTTGTAAAATGGTTTAATATCTAGTTTCTTTTCATGTTAACGTTTGTGGTAATCATTAATAATTATTTTGCTTTAAATTTACATATGCTATATATTACCAATAATGTTATTTAACTTCATATGTGTATTTGTGGTGATAATATCAGGGGACTGACAAATGAAGAATAGTCGAGCGTGCATGTGTGTGTGTGTGGGGGGGGGGGAGGGGGGGGGGGGGGCTCTCGTTCGTCCAATATTTATGAAACCTGTGAAAACCAGCCTATTAAAACTAAGAATATATATATTCAATAATTTCTTAAAGTTTGAGTCGAACTTGGCATTAACGACCTCTTGTTCAATAGTTCTTTATGAAATAAATTTTACGTTAACGCCATTGGTAGCTTTATAACAATCCAAAACAGAACATTTTTCTATTGGATCATAGTATATTCTTTATTCTTTACCCATTTATGCCTAGTGGACTCTCCCATCCTTCTAAATTGGAATAATTTATTTCAAAAATTAGGGATGTCTAGTATATTTATTTCTAAATTTAGAATATTTCTTACAGAAATTCCTTTAAGCAAACAGCGCAGACCCTGATGAGACGCCGCATCATGCGGCGCCTCATCTGGGTCTACGCTGTTTGCCAAGGCCTATTTTTCTCGACGCTAGGCATAAATGGGTTAATTGAACTTAATTCTATGAATGGGTTGGCGAATAAAGGCCTCGGACTCGTAGGCTTGTGCTAATTTCTATGGGCTAAACATTAGGTTTTTACACTTAAGTTTTCCACCATTTTATATCTGAAGTGTATTAATGTTCATATACACGGTTATGTGTTAGAAAGGTTACTGATATAATTTCAACTGTCCACAGTAAGTTATAATTTGGTGCCTAGATCGAATATTTTTGTTTCATAAAGTACTACAAAATAATTTGTATTCGTCCGCAGGAAAAATCGCTGTTTTTCAATGATGACAATTTTGTGGAAATGTAAATTTGTATATTCCAGATTTTGGCAGATAAAAATCATAATTTACGTCGATCGTTTTCCGATGCGTTTTTAATTCTTTCCCGAAAAAAATCGCGATGTGCCGCGGGAATGACTTAGGTTGTCTGTATTGATCATATGCCATTTATTTCGTGCATTGTTATGATATGAAAGTAACGAGTAATGTTTATTGCATGTAAATTAACTAGGTAACACGTCATTTTTTTATTTAATTTATTAATTTCGACCCGCTGCGTGTTGTCTGTTTATGATTCAACATCCCTGAAAAACATAACACAGACGCTGGGCAAGATGGGTTTAAACATTTAGCGCTAGGCTCATCCTTAATAGTACATAAACAAAGTTAACGGCATCGAAACAGTTTTACAAGAAACTGTCAGCTAAATCAGAGGGGGTAATCACGTGATAGTCAAGCTGGCGACGCCCATGCCGAGACAGTTATACCCTTACTTACTTTTTTCAATTTTTTAATGACGCTCAATTTCGAGACAAAAGGTGTAAAAGGTGATAAGCGTTTATTTTGTATTAAAAATCGCTTTATATCTCGACTTTACTCCCCGCACATTTTCTTACTGGAGCTATAATTTGGTCATCCCGTAAAGAAATTTCGCAGCGAGTAAAGTCGAGATATAGATCGAATATGAATACAAAATAAACGCTTGTAACTTTCTTGCTGATATGGCTGGAAAGTGAGCGGCATTTTAAAAATTAATACAAGTAATAAAGGGTATAAAACTACAAAAATACCTGCCTCGGCATCGACGTCGCAATCTTGACTATCACGTGATTACCCCATCTGTAAGTACAAAGATTAATGTACTAGTTACCGTTTGTTTTGTATCTGACTTTATCTGAATTACAAAACAACCGCAGCAAGTGTGCGTGGATTACGTTTGATATGAATGTATTTTATGGCTACGGTAATATGGTCTGTAAAATGTTAAAACGGAAATAATTATTAGTTGGAAATTTAACCCGTTTATGCCTAGTGTCGAGAAAAAAGGCCTTGGCAAACAGCGTAGACCCAGATGAGGCGCCGCATGATGCGGCGTCTCATCAGGGTCTGCGCTGTTTGCTTAAAGGAATTTCTGTAAGAAATATTCTAAATTTAGAAATAAATATACTAGACATCCCTAATTTTGGAAATAAATTGATCCAATTGAGAAGGATGGGAGAGTCCACTAGGCATAAATGTGTAAAATTCGAAGATCAGTCGACCAACGCAGTCGATACATTTATATCCCATAAATAATAATGATTTTACATTTATTAATTCAAAGTTTGATTCCTGCAACTGTATGCACCAGATTTCATTGAATAATTAAGTCTTAATACAGGTCTGTAATCTTTATGAAATATATCAGTGTTAGAATTCAGTACACACAAAATATTTTAGCTCATCATAGCAAGGCTTTCTTATCCGCTTTTGTTTACCGTGGCATACCCGTTGTCAAAGTCTCTTTCAAGTTCGCCGTGGCGTTATAGATGAGGTGTCCGCCTAGCGATAGGGAGGTCACGGGTTCAATCCCCACTCATGGAGCATTCTCTAGATCTTCCACAAAGACACCAAGTTAACTTAACCAAAACATTCCCACAATGCATTTTCTAATGACGTAATTTTCGCGCGAAGTTTCACGCTTCGATTTCGTTAACAAACAAAATAAGCAGCGACATGTATTTTTTTTAATCAAATTTATTTACAAATGAATTCACAAATAAATTGTACATTTTAACTATGAATTCATCAAATTATGAACATATAACCAGGGAAATGTTTTTAATGATGTCGGGATTAGCATTATTTAGCGGAATCTCTGTTGCTTCCAACTGCGAGAGGGTGCTTGCAAAGACGCCTATTTTTCTTGTTGTTTTAAGTGATGTAACATATTCGTGGTCGTCGTAACATGCTAGCCTATTCTTCTAATTTGGCTTATAGCCCGTTTTCATGACTGCGTTATAAAATAATAACTTTCGCCAAATAACGATTTTTACACATTCAAAGCACAACGCTGGGTAGATCATTAACTTAAAATTACATCCGAAAATTACTCTGTCTGCAGTCCAATATTGACAAACTTCAACGAATGCGATCCTTTGATATTGTATTTGCTTAACCCATTTATGCCTAACGTCTAGAAAAAAGGCCTTGGCAAACAGCGTAGACCCAGATGAGACGCCGCATGATGCGACGTCTCATCTGGGTCTGCGCTGTTTGCTTCAAGGAATTTCTGTAAGAAATATTCTAAATATAGAAATAAATATACTAGACATCCCTTATTTTGGAAATAAATTGATCGAATTTAGAAGGATGTGAGAGTCCACTAGGCATAAATGGGCCTTAAATGATTTTATAGTTCCGGATTGGGTTTTGTAAAGTGCAGAGAGATAATATGGTATATAAACACTTTCACTGCATTGATTTAATCAAGATCGAGGTTTTCATCCACCACAATGTTATCATAAGAGATATTCAAACATTGAGCACCGCTCATATTGTATGCAATTTAGTAAACAATTATAACCCAATGTTAATCTTAAAGAGAGTATGTACGATTTTGTCAAATATTTATGAATTTATATAAAATGTGTAAAAAAAGTAAGCCAGATATTTAATTCTGAAATCGAAGATGTCTGTCGAATTCGCCAGCATGTATATCATTCATGTACGATGTGAATCTAAATTTAGTTTCAATGATCATTTTTAGATTTGAGCTTTAGCTAACGACTAATGTAGAGAGGCAGTTTTGCAAGTCAGTCTGCTTTAGCTACGCTTGGCACGACAACTGCAAGTCAGTCTGTTGTAAGCTACGCTAGGAACGATAAACACTGCCTGTCTGCACTACCTGCAGTAAAAGTATGCGGACGACGAATGCTAGGAGCGTCTGCTCTACTACTGCAGTGTAACAGCTTGTAAGACGACATTGGCCAGTCTAGTGTTTATCATTGAAATCTGTACATATTGGCTGCTTTCAGGGAAAACGGGGCTTAATGCATGTCAAATAAGATTAGCCTGTGCACACTAATTAGACTGTGCAATGCGCACAAGCTAATCAAGAACGACACTTTCTGATTTTATGGTGTTTTTCGTTTAAAGACAGCCTCTGGTACTGGGATGACAATTAATGCATATGCATTAACCCCCGTTTTTCCAAAATGAAGCTTAAATTCTCTTTTTTATTAATGATTTGAAAAAAAAACCCATCACATCTCAACCTGTGCTTTAAGACACACTCTTTATAAATTTGAATGTGGTGTGTTCTTTTCAAACGTTCGATATAAAAAGCTATAACATAATTTTGAAAACTGAGTTGCGTTTAAGATTATACAACAGCGAACAACTTCAGTGCCTTCAGCGCGTTGATAATTTCCTGCAAGGATATCTCTTCATACGACACACGAATACTAACTCCGATCCTAATAAAAAGACGAATGCTTCGGTTAGTGTAGGAAAATATGTACGAAATATCTTCGTCACAACCGGCTCGGGGCGCTAATTTGTCTTTGCTGCATTTTATGAAATTCGTCTTTAATGTATAATTGTTCTTGCCTATTTTGTGCTATTGTAACATATTTTTTTCAATATATTACAATTTAACGCATTTAAAAATCGTATAATCTCAATTTAAGTACGGTCACTTGAGTTAAGAAGATAATACAATTTCATAGCGGTTATTTACTAGTATTTTATATGCTTTGCCAAAGTATCGGTCATGAAGCATCTTAGAATCGTTCTTTAATAAAAATATCATCTCCAATTAAGTGTGTTAGCCACCTATATCCTTGATCTTTCATGAACGTCATTATTTTGTCTCTATGTTGATCCGTTTCTATGGTGAAGACATCAATGTCAATTTGGTTCCAGTCTATGGACTCCAGGATGTACAATTCCGCGCCTTCAACATCCAGTGAGAAGTAATCCACCTTTCTCGTCCCAATCACGTCCAGAATGTCCAAGAGGCTGTAACATTGAACGGTAACGGCTGTGTTGTACGTTTTGTCATTTTTAAAGTTGGCACGTTCGCTGTTTATTCTATACCTGTGTTGTGCAGTCATGACTGCATCTGCACTGGAAATCATACCGGCGATAGTAAATGTCAAGGACGTATTCGTGTATCCAAGACAACAGTTGATAGCATAACAGTTTCTGTTTACAGAAGCTATGTAAGAAAACATGTGGGGATTGGCTTCAATCAAAAGTCCCGTCCAGTTGTTCTTCATTTCAAAAAGTAATGTGTTTGATAGAGACTGTCCTTCATACGCTCCGATTTCAACAAAAAACCCATTTCTCTTCGACCCAAAGTGATTGCTAAGGTACTTATCTTGCCCATACTGCGAGAAAGAATCCTTGTTCCGTAGATCTGGGTGCAAATTATAACTGCCGTTCCCATGTATCAGTACCTGCCGAATACGATCGCTGACAGTGGGTGTGGAATTTACTCTCTGATCGGAAGATGCTTGTCCATCTGCCTTCAAGTCGACTGGGTCCCAATTCCTTCTTGGGTTTGTTAAGCTGTACACGTTTTCCGTTTTAGTCCGCAACACCACCACTACGACATAAAAAAGAAATGCACAAGTACAAAATCCCACAGTAAACGGCTTCCATGCGTTGTGTAACTTGTTCTTAAACATTTTAAATTACACAAAAAAACTTCAATGGGGTGTATTCCAAGTGGCAAATAAAACACAATTATTCGAAAGCATTTAAAATTACAAATCTAGTTAAGTGGCGTGTAGTTAACGCGTGTGTAAGCGGACCTCGACTCATTCTACCCGCCTAATCGAACAAAAGTTAGCGTGCCAACTACAAAATAACTACTGAAGCGTGATGTAAAGAAATGCAATTTACATTGTCCTGCAAAAAAAGAATTGACTTTGTTTACGTACTTTTGTGTGGTATTATTTACAAGTTTTATTATTTATATGAACAATTGTGGTCTTAAGAACCATTAAGAATTATCTAGCGAAATCAGGTGTACGTGCCTATTTGTACTTCTTTTTTGACCTTGCAGTCAATGATAACCCATGAAAGTGCAAGCACTTATTTCCAATGGAGTTCTTTGTTTTTTGACGAAGAGACAGCCAGCAGAAGAGACAGTATTGAGATACAAGGAATTTGGGTGCGATACCCTAGCTCTTTGCGAATAGATCCCTTGGTTCTTTAACGTGCTCAGTGTATAGCACCGATACACGCGAGAATTACCTGGGTTTCATACCAGTATATCTCTAGTTGTGTGGGAAACACTTGAAGCATTTCTGAAATTTCGAGTGCCCCGGCCGGGAATTGAACCGGGGACCTCTGGAAGACCAGTGTGTTACCACTAGACCACCGCACCACCTATGTACCCACATTAAGCAAATATAACAATTCATATACTTTTTTCAATCATCTGACAGGCGTCGCCAATCGCTTATAATGTGTCACTCAATCAACGCAAACAGGAAGAATTTTGATACAGGCGGATATTCGTTCTCACGTTGTTTTGACAAACCGGACATTCGTTTCTGCTTTATATTTACAAATCGGACAATGGTTTCTACATTGTTTTTACAACCCGAACATTCGTTCCGACGTTATTTTGACAGCCGGGCGTTGGTTCCTACATAATTTTGACACACATCATTGGTTCCTACCATAAGATGCAACACTTATTAACATAGTATACGCCGACCCACCAGCAAATATTAAAGATCGCGTATTACATTGTATTGTCAGTATTTTGATGGCAGCAAGTCGATGGTTGATACCGGTATCGTGCTAAGTGCTGGCCACCGAATTCGTCTTGGGCATTAGGGTGTGTTGTATTTGTTAAAAAATGATTTTATAATGCCGGTCTGGGTCTCTTAAAGTGTAGAGGGATTATATGGCGAATAAACACTTTCACTGGATTGATTTAATCAAGACGATTTCAGACTTAACCTTTGAGGTTCCCATCCACCACTATGTTTTCATAAAAGAAAGTCAAACATTGAGCACCGCTCATATTGTATGTAATTTAGTAAATAATTATAACTCAATCCTAATCTTAGTACGGTCACTTAAGAAGATAATACAATTTCATAGCGGTTATATTTTTTATTGCGGTAATGAATTGGTTATGTGCCATTCTTAATATTCAAAGCTCGGCATATATCAAGCACTCTAGTCATGATTTGTGACATGTATACACAATTCTGTTTGTTTCGGTACGCCAAGTAGACTTGATTTCGGACTTTTTATTGCATGCTCGATACATGTATTGACGAAAAGCAAGTTCAAATAAATCGATAATTAATTAAGGCGTCTTCTGTAGATATAAAATATTGTGCGAATATTGAAAGTGTGTCATCAAATAATATATTTAATATTGATTCCGTATACAATGTATTTATTTAAGGGACAGAGTTTCTGATCTATTATGTTTGACATGTATTTGAACATAACGCACAGCTAGTATGTTTGTATAATCAACATTTTGAACGTGATCATTTCGAAGATACACGAAAATTCGAGTGTACATCATCAAACTATTTTAAATGTTCTGTAATTTTGGCTTTGAACTGGTTGTAATGGTCTGACAAATCTGAAGCGATTTCGTCGTCAGTCATTTCCGCAGACTTTACGCAGATAGACTTTCCTGCGTGTTGTTTTCTCCCTAACTGCGTTCGTCCGAAAATAAATAAAATTGTTTCCTTACTTGCCGTAAGAACAACAATGAAAGCCATAGTTCTTTAGAAGGCTTTACTTTCATTCGTTTCAAATTTAAAAGCATATGTAATGTGATTAAACCATTTTGTCGTGAAAAAACCCCCCAGCTGATCAGCTACTCAAACACCAAAACACAGTGCAAACACAAAATCATATTCATCTATATCTCATTCACATTAAAGGCATTAACCTCCCCCCCCCCCCCTCCCCCCCCAGGGGCATCCACAGATAAAACCAGTTTGACCTAATGTTAAACAAGAAATATCTTTAAAAAGATATTCTGCGTGTATTTTCTGTACCACTTATCGTACAAAACGTTCTGTAACAGTGAAACGTTTGTGGGTTATAACATTACGTTTCAGGAGTTATATTCAAAACTTGACATGCTCTTCAACTACACCATGCTCTTTAATTACACAAGTATATCATACTCAACTTTATGTTACGTGATTTCACATGCCAATGTGCATGCACTTATCATTTTTCCCTTTTGATTATTGTTTTTTCTCTAATTCAATAAGCTAAGGCATGTTTGTTCGTTAAGTACGGCAATAATTTCATGATGATTCTTGAAAGTAGGCATGAGCACATATAGCCGGACCCGTGTCGTAAGAGCACTTAAATACGTGAGTTCGCCCATGAACACATGGTAAGGTTAACTTAATCTCCGCGATATGACCTAACATGTGTTGAAAACAGCAAACAATCTCAAACAAACGAATGAATTATCAAACATAGTATGTGCACTGAAGTGGCTCTGTAATTTCTGGTCCCACCAATACTAATGATAAATGGAATTGAAATGAGAATAACCAAATAAATGAAATAAACTATAAAATTGAACATAAAAAAAACAGATCTGCAAATATTATTTATCAGATTTTTTTTCCAAATCATTTAATACACATAACTACACGCAAGGCATATAAAACACTCCGGACTAAAATAAATATAAAACCAACAGCACTTGCAACTAACAAAAGAATTGAGAATAGTTATACCAAGATAATATGCATAAATCAAATTTGCTCTTTGAGTTGTTATTAAAAACATATACTTAAAATTAGCCTAATCCTGTGATAACACCTTTGTAAGTGACTTTCTAATGACTCTGTCCGTCTTATTAAAGATAATTCACGTGCAATATTACGCGTGACCTACTGCAGCGTGCCAAAAATATTCATGCTTTGCCAAAGTATAGGTTTTGTAGCGTCTAAGTTGCGTTCTTTACTAAAAATATCATCTCCAATTAAGTGTGTTAGCCACCTATATCAGTGGTCTTTCATGAACGACATTATTTTGTCTCTATGTTGATCCGTTTCTATGGTGAATACATCAATGTCAATTTGGTTCCAGTCTATGGACTCCAGGATGTACAATTCCGCGCCTTCAACATCCAGTAAGAAGTAATCCACCTTTCTCGTCCCAATCACGTTCAGAATGTCAAAGAGGCTGTAACATTGAACGGTAACGGCTTTGCTGTACGTTTTGTCATTTTTAAAATTGACACGTTCGCTGTTTATTCTATTCCTGTGCTGTGCAGTCATGACTGCATCTGCACTGGAAATCATATCGGCGAGCGTAAATGTCAAGGACGTATTCGTATATCCAAGACAACAGTTGATAGCATAACAGTTTCTGTTTACAGAAGCTATGTTAGAAAACATGTGGGGATTGGCTTCAATCAAAAGTCCCGTCCAGTTGTTCTTCATTTCAAAGAGTAATGTGTTTGATAGAGACTGTCCGTCATACGCTCCGATTTCAACAAAAAACCCATTTATTTTCGACCGAAAGTGGTTGCTAAGGTACTTATCTTGCCCATACTGCGAGAAAGAATCCTTGTTCCGTAGATCTGGGTGCAAATTATAACTGCCGTTTCCATGTATCAGTACCTGCCGAATGCGATCGCTGACTGTGTGTATGGATTTTACTCTCTGATCAGAAGATGCTTGTCCATCTGCCTTCAAGTCGACTGGGTCCCAAATCCTTCTTGGGTTTGTTAAGCTGTACACGTTTTCCGTGTTAGTGCGCGACACAACCACTACGACATAAAAAAGAAATGCACACGTACAAAATCCCACAGTAAACGGCTTCCATGCGTTGTGTAACTTGTTCTTTAACATGTTGAATTACACAAAAAGTTCAACGGCGTGTATTCCAAAACGCAAATAAAACACAATTGTTCGAAAGCATTTACAATTACAAATACAGTTGAGTGGCGCTTACTTAAAGGGGCCTTTAACGTTTCGGTAAATTGACAAAATAAGAAAAAATGTTTCAGATTAGAAATTTTCGTTGTAGTTATGATATTTGTGAGGAAACAGTAATACTGAACCTTTACCATGCTCTAAATTATCCATTATATGCATCTTTTGACTATTTAAAAACCTGCAAATTATAAAGCGTTGCAACGCGTAACGATTGGATAATTTGGAGAGTTGTGTTGCTGTCGTTATATTTTGTGATACTACGAAAATTGCTTATAAGTATAACATTCACCACTCATTGTATGAACGCGGATGGCCGAGTGGTGTAAGCGATAGACTTCAGGGGTCAGTGGTTCGAGCCCAGTTGAGGGTTACTTTTTTTCTTTCTTTAATTTTATTCTTGTTTTTTACTGGAGCCTTTTAGATCCAATGTTTACATTTATCAATATGAAGCACTTAATGACAAACTTCAATAAATACCAAAATCTGTGAAAAGGCCCCTTTAACGTGTGTATAAGCCGACCTCGGATAACCCGGCTTATCGAAAAAACGACACGTGATGTAAAGATAAAAACAATTTACATTGACCTGCAAGTTAAAGTTTGATAAGCATTGGCTTTGTTTACGTAGTTTGTTGTGGTATGTTTACAAGTTTCATGATTTATATGAACAATTGTGGTCTTTAGAACCAGCCCCTCGTTCATTTCCAAAATACCTACGTGACTCGGACTCCAAAGAAATTAAATGGATATATTTTTAGTTTGTAATTTAGTAATTTCCTTTACAACTGTATATATTAAGTCAGGTCGCGTTTTGGATGTACATGTACCTGCTTTTAAAGCTTGCAAACGCTGAGCGAATCAGATATTATTACGTAGTTAGATAGTTCATGTGTTTCAAGTTCGTTCAGCCACGTTATCGCGCAGTTAATTATGGCCAATTTACATGTTAATATATGCAGGTGTTATGTATACTTTATTTTTTTCGTGATGGATGATAGCAATTTTGGGTGTTATTTACTACATATGCGTCGCCGGCTACTTGATGCTCGTCATTTTTGCTTCCGTCGGTATATATTTGGATGTAATTGAAATAGTTATTTGTTATGTGAGTTTGGGCATGCAATAGAGCCACTATCTGGGTCGTTGTCAGATTTCTTAACCATAGTCGTAAGTTGAAAGTCGATATCAGGTCTTGAGAGTGTGCTTTGGCTAAAGAAAGAGGCACTTGCGTTTTAATATCATTAGTCTGGTAGTACCTGCCTAGCTCGAATCGTTCTGCGCGTAAGGGAGTCCGAAGGGCGTGTTTTGATTTCTTTTAAAGTAAGCTTGATTTAAAGCTACACTCTCATTAATTGGAAGATTGCTTTTCAGAGGGGCCGTCCGTGCGCGGAATTTCAATTGGTTAATTTCTCTTTGTTGGCTAAGTCACATCGCGGAACGCCCTCGGGGCTCCAACATGGGTGTTTTAAGTTGAAATCTCCAACAATAATATTATTATCTCTTTTATTCATTTTTGAAATATTTTATAATACTTTTTAATGGTATCTTTTGTTTGTGCATATACCCATATAAAAAGATATAATTGGTGTTTAGTCAGATACAGTGTGATGGCACACGATTTAATGGGACATTCCTGATTTGTCTAATTCGGCAAAGGGAATGCCCGATTTAACATATATTGCTACCCCAGTGCCCAGATGTTTTTAGTTGTTCGCGATAGCGGACAACTAATATAGAGGGAGTTTTGCAAGTCAGTCTGCTCTTGACTACGCTAGGAACGATAACCACCGCATCTGCCTGTTTATACTTCACCACTGGAACACTGCAGACAGCAAGTGTATGTGTGTATGTAATCAGTTTTGTTTGACAGCTTGTGCGACGACATTGGCCAGTCTAGTGTTTAACAGCTTGTGCGACAAAATTGGCAAGTTTATCATTGGAATCTATACATATTTCAAGATAAACTAGGCTTAATGCATGTGCACACTGATTAGCCTGTGCAATGCTCACAAGCTGATCAAGGACGACACTTTCTGATTTTATGGTGTTTTTTCGTTTAAAGAGAGTCTCTGGTACTGGAATGACAATCAATGCATATGCATTAAGCCCTGTTTTCCAAAAATGAAGCTTTAAGTATCTTTTTATTAAAAATTTGAAAAAAAAAGATAAAGGTGATAATAACTTCAAAGTAACCTCGCTGACAAGGCAAATACACAAAATCAGTTTTGAATCAAATAAACAACCAATGAGTTCTTAATTTTTACCTTGTGGCATTTTTTAGTAAACATCTAAAAAAAGACCTTTTCACAGTTTGTCATTAAATGCTTATTAATGATAAATTTTAACATTGGATCTTAAAAGCTCCATTAAAAACAAGAATAAAATTAAAGAAACAAAAAAGTGACCCTAAACTTGGCTCGAACCACTGACCCCTAGCTGGAATAAAAGTCTATCGTTTATACCACTCGGCCATCATTGCTCATACAATAAGAGATGTATTTGATACTTTATATGTATAAGCAATCATCGTTGTATGAAAAACATAACGACAACTAAAGAACTCTCCAAATTATAAAGTCGTTTAATTCTGTCAATTTTCCAAAACGTGAAAAGGTCCATTTAATGTCTTCAGACTTGAAAATTGAATGAGTTCAATACACTGTCAGATCTTACATCATGAATAGCTTACAGGTTAAGTGGTTGCCTGTTCGCCTGGGTCCAGAAGATTTAAGCCCAGGAAACTCAATTTCAAATTTGTTTCACAAGGTGCCTAATCCACGTGACTTTTTCGGCTATGTGTGGGACAATCTGATGTAAACAAAACGTCGATTCAGGTAACGTTTTTGATAATTTCTTCATTATTTCAAAACCATTTTCAAAAAAAAACAAAGACGAGTGCCCGGTCATTGTAAAAAGACACAACTTCGTTAAGTTTGCGCAAAATTAATTAAGTATTTTTTCCAAAAAGTGCAACCGCGTGTTTGAAAACACATGAAGTGAAATGCTATGTGTGGTATATTTTTTGTTCAATCAACAAAAACATTGATTATAATATTGTCGAGGGTTTAAAAAATAGGGCGGACATTGTTATTCTTCATAGATAAGCTACTTACATTGTATGTTTGCGCAAATACATCTAATTCGGAGTGTGTGTATATAAATGTTATACTGCTATGTGTGGGGCACATTTTTAAATGCTATGTGTGGTATACAAGAAGTTGCCCGTCAGTTCTGCATTTAATCTGAACACAGTTTTGTAAGAATCTAGAACATAAACTTTAGTCTGTCCTGAAAATATATCAAATTAACCAAATGTTACATTATTGAATACTGAAGTAATCGTGTAATGATTAAACAATTAATGTTTAACTGAACATAATTCTTATAAAAGCATACATGTTATGTTGAAATATAATGTTTCTTTGTTTTACTTATTGTCTTTCAATAAATATAATGATTGATATTTCTGCCTGATTATTGATTTTGGTCCATTTTTTAATGAATGACAAAGAAAATAAGAGCACATGCTTTAAAATGGGTTTTACTTCTGCCGTTTTTCAGACTTGAAAAGGATTAGTCGAAAGATCTGTAACGCTTTTAAGGTTCGAAGCTGTGTAAGAACAACATGAACACCATCAAACCACACGGAAGGTGATATGTGGTAAGTTAATTATCAAAACCACAGTGACAGAGACAGGTAACCCGCTTCATTCTGTGATGTTTATGGAAAGCTATTTCAACTAACTATGCAAACATACCATTTAACATGTATTTTTGCATAAGCAAAACAAAGTGTGTGTATTGATATGTGTGTATATCTATGGGTTTTGTATCTATGTTATTACTAAAATTGATTAGATGAATATAAAATCTGATTATGTGTGTTAATAAAAGAGGTGTTTCATAACAAATAACAATTTAAATCCAATGATGCTTGTTTGTGGTCTATTCCAATATCATTTCCATATGAACATCTTCGAATCCAATAATGCTTGTTTGTGGTCTATTCCAATTTTATCTCCATATGAATATCTTCAGTATATCAAAATAAACACGTCATTGATAATTAAATTACTTTATAACTAGCATGCACATGTAACAATAGAAATTAAAGCACCAAATACATAAAGAAGTACATTAGTATTTACAAAGAAATTGTAATCAGTCAATATATGAATTTGCAAATCTTGCTATTCAAACATATGAATGCTCCAATTAAGTCATAACAAATGATCATCGCCAAAACGTCTTGACTTGTGGGGGTTATTATACCAACAAACATATTGAATTGCATCAATACTTCATTTACTCAAATTCAAATGAAATCTGAATAACTGAAAATAGTTTGAGATGTTTAATGAAAATACTCATTCGCCCCGGTCATGAAAGGGCGCTGCAAGATCTTGTTACCACTGTACCAAGTAATTAACATTAAATCATATAATGTTGTTCAATTTGTTGAAATGTCAAATTTTGATGTTGTGTTTACTTTGATTGTTTTCTTTCCCTGCAATACTTGCACCATCTGGTAATAAAACAAACAGTCATTTAAACTTTGGAACATTTACTATACATGTTTGTATATGACAACTTTTCATTGATCAAGATATCAGTACGTCTCTTGAAGGTGCTTCCAAAAATACTTTAATCTCCGTGAAAAGAACAAAATACAAATGAAATAAACTGTTAAACTTACCAAAAAAAAAAGCATGCGTGATATATCAGATAGCTCAATAGGATTTAGATACAAATACATGATTTTCCAGAAAAAAAAATGTTATTGATCCTAGTGTCTATTTGTTTAAAAATGCTGTATGATCTCTTTATGCTTATTTAATAACTATCGTTACAGTCAAAAATGCCTACACATTCCTGTTTAAAAACACACAACTAACACTTTTTGTAGTTTTGTTGCAATAATATTCACATGACATCTTGCACAAACAATCCTTACGATTTTGTGTATTAAACAAGTGCATTAGTTGGCAGTAACAATTCACTGAAAATTCAACATTTTGTAACAATCAATTTTATAGAAACAAACAAGAAAAAGTTTGCCCAACGGAACTATTTTCCTGTCCATGCGTGGGTGGCTTTGTGTTTGGAGTTCCCCGACCGTGTTTTGACCTCTCTGCCACACTGTTCGCAAACAAATGGCATTCTAAAAGTAAACAAAATATGAATACAAGTTATCGACAATCATGATAATTTTGAGTAACATGGCCGTCTTGATTATCATATTTAAGGCGCGCAAAACACTACCAACAATGTTTATTGACCAATTTTTGTTATTCAGACAGACTTTAACTATCATTGACGTTAATGTCAATCTTTCGATTCTCTAGTTTTGTTTGTATACCAAACATAGCATTAAAAAAAAATTTGTCCCACACATAGCATCATTACATTTTCATACACACACTCCGAATCAGATGTATTTGCGCAAACATACAATGTATGTAGCTTCTCTATGAAGAATTACAATGTCCGCCCTTTTTTTAAAACCCTCGACAACATTATAATCAACGTTTTTGTTGATCGAATAAAAAATATACCACACATAGCATTTCACTTCGTGTGTTTTCAAGCACGCGGTTGCACTTTTTGGAAAAAATACTTAATTAATTTCACGCAAACTTACCAAAGTTGTGTCTTTTGACAATGACCGGGTACTCGTCTTTGTTTTTTTGAAAATGGTTTTGAAATAATGAAGAAATTATCAAAAACGTTACATGAAGCGACGTTTTGTTTACACCCGATTGTCCCACACATAGCCGAAAAAGTCACGTGGTTCAGGCACCTTGTTTCATTTGGGCTAAAAAGCAAGGCAACTAGCTTTTTCAAAGCTTGAGCAACTCAATCCAATTAAACATAAAATACAAATTGGCGACTGTGGTTCAATAAGGCCTAGGAAATTATTCAATGCCGGCTCACAACAAGACATGATACATTAAAAGTATTAGATACACATAACAGGACATGTACATGATTCTAGGCTTGTTGTTCTTTAGCAAGGCAACCAAAATTCTAAAGATGGTTGCCAGTGCAGCAACCAATTGCGAAAAAAAAACATAATTCATTGTTGTTATTTTGTCTGAGTTATCTCTATAACATAAATATGAGGACAAACAGTGCACACACATCTCGACCTGTGCTTTAAGACACACTCTTTATATATTTGAATGGGTTGTGTTTATTTCAAACTTGCGATAAAAAACGCTATAACATAATTTTGAAAACTGAGTCGGTCTAAGATTATGCAATAGCGAACAACTTCAGTGTCTTCAGCGCTTTGATTCGCTTTGTTTAGATCGTACATGTTCTTGGTAGCCTTTTAGGTTAACTTGCCAGTGATTGCTTTTAAAACTTGTTTCCTGTAGACATATAACATGCACATCATTATTGTTAACATAATGTTGTAACTCATACTTTTGTCATTTTAGTTAGGATTCCCGACCCCTCGGGCGTTCCACGACATGACGGTTAGATTGCGCTTATTTTTCTTAAAGGCAACGTGAGAGCTTAGTATGAATAAGGGGCTCAATAACGACCGTACGCGTAGCGGAAGAATACCGGAAACGGAGGTGCGAGAGCGCTCCATTTGCGGAGTCTTGTGTGAATGAGAGGGGGGGGGGGGTAGAACTATTTCTAGCTATGCGCAGCGGTTTTCTACGAATATATAGGGGCGAATATGCATAGTTCTCTTGTTTATTGGGCTGTTGCATTTGATTACATAGTTGCTTAATGTTGTTGTTTGGGTGGTTGAGTGTTAAGTTGGTGTTTTAGTGGATGTTGTGGTTGTGAGGTGGTCGGTTTTGATGTTGTTTAGTGTGTTGTTGTTTTGCAGCGGTTTAATTATTGTTTTTGTGTTGTTTGTTTTAGTTGTTAAGTAGCTGAGTGTTGCTGGATGAATGATGTAGTTTGTGCAGGTTGTTCGGTCGGTATTGGTGCAGTTTGTTCACAAACATATTCTGCCTCGTTTTCGGGAATATTTGTTTAAGGATAGAAATAATTTCGGTTTCCGATTTCCCAACCAACTGTTCAGCTAATTCTGCCATATTGGGTCGTTTGTTAATAGATTGTAAATCATTATGGTATTGGTTGGTTACTTTCAGATTTTTTGTCACGAATAGTAGATAGATATTTAATGTAAACCGGGCATCCTCTTTGAGCCGCACTGTGTCCCCCGCAACAGTTCGCGCATCTCTTTTCGCTCATCGACCGGCAGGCCGCGTGAGAATGATTATGGGCACTTCATGTTGTTGGTACATACTTTAGCCGAATGGGCGAACATTTGGCATTTGAACATGTGATGTTGGCAAGTAGCGCAGGTTTACATTATGACCGAACATTTTTGTATGCGCGTTTTCCGTCTTCAATGTTATGGTAAGGGTATTTTTTTTAGACCACTATAGACGGCTTCAACGTTTGCTTTGCTTTTTATGTTCTCCTTAATTATACCAATATCTGCGTTTTGAGGAATGCATTTGACGCCCTTTGCTAATTTTGGTTGTTCTATCGAATGCACCGAACGCGAATTTGTTTGCGTTATTTAGTCCGTCTTTCCTTATTTTAAACAGTAGCCCAGATCTTATGTCTTTTAGGGGCCGCACTGTATCGGACCCTAGAATTTAATAACGGCGTCCCCTCTTGTCTTAGCTTTTTTGCGAGGAAAGATAACGCCGTCGGTGCTAACGCATATTGTTAACCAAATAGCATGGGCAGGTTCAGGTTTCTGGGCAACGAAAGGCCCTTAGTTCGGAGGCGGGATATGCTTAGGAGTTTGATTTGAGGCAGGGATGGGGCTGACGCTAGCTGCCTCAAGGAGTTCGATTGGGGTTTCAGGGACGCCATTTGGGCTTTTCATCTTATTAGGGGTGCCTGTCTCCGAGTCAAAGGACAGGTCTTTGACGCGTAAATTTTCCCTCTTTATTTTCGGCGTTTCAGAGAAGGATGCGGCCGCGGCGGCGAAGGACTTTTAAATTTTCCTAACAGCTTTCTTCATTTTTAGTACTGATTTAGATCTTAAGATTTGCCGATAATGTTGTTTTGGCTTTTAATTTTTTTTATTGTATTATATCCCTAATTGTTTCTTAAAGTAAAATGTTTTGTTTCGGGGATCGGTCTGTTATTTTCGGCCGCAATTTCAGCCACAATCAGCCCAAGTACCAGGCTTTTTCGGCCCCATTTATAATTTGAATAAATCGTTTTAAAAATGTTGGTCGATACTCTTTATAACTATGGGATATTGTTTAATACAATATTATATTATCTTTATTAAAGTTACCGGTAATTCCATTTTTAAAATGTTTCTTCTGTCTTTTGCTTCAGGTATGTCGTCGTCGAAATGAGGCGTAACATTGCTAGAGACGGCTTTGAAATAAAACAATCTTCAAATTCATTAATATTACATGTATTTGGATAACTTTAACGTGATAACAATAAGGAATACACACGTCTTAACAATACATTCAATACAGTTTTGTAACACACGCACACACAACCATTTATGTATATTTGGCTTACAGTTCTCACACACAAACACATCATACACAATGGCATACATTTCATTTTACTTTAGTTTTTTTTTATTTTGCTCATTTTAATTTCAATAAAATGTTCAATATTTTTTCATATAAAACTAATTTAAACAACAGAAAACAAATTAGCACATAATAATAATAATAATAATAATAATAATAATAATAATAATAATAATAATAATAATGATGATAATAATAATAATAATAATGATAATAATAATAATTATAATAATAATTTTATTTTACGAAGATAACACATTAAGAAAAAAACATATCTTTTTTACAATGTGGTCTTCAAAAATACATTATTTATAAATATAACTCAACAATGTCTCGCATACTGCAGTCAGCCTTAAAATAATTACAAAAGAAACATAACTATAATAATAATGATAATAATAATAATAATAATAATTTATTCATTCATTAATATCAACATGCAATCACAAGTATAAAGAAGAAAAAATACCCCAAAAGGTGTATTACTCGAGACAATCGACATTCACATCAAAACAAGTTTTGCGTTGGTAGCACATCACACAAATATAAATAAATAAGCGATCGGGAATGCATGCAATGTGTTTGCAAATATCGTCATAAAATAACATAAAAAATAAAAGAATATGTATATAATTAATTTTTGAATTGCCACTAATGAACGAAACTGTATTTTATTTACATTAATATAATGTCCATAAGCAATCAAAGTAACACATTTGGTTCTAATTGACAGCATGCTATTTCCCGACGTGATACGCATGCATCGTGCGTATCCGTGTGTTGATGGTCCAATCTTTTTTCGATCTCAACTCGAATCCATCGCGTGTCCGAAGTCGGGTAAAATTTCAAGTGAGCCTTAAAATTAATCCGGACGACGCCCGATGCTTACCAAAATGACCAGATGACCGCGCGATCATCGGCCGGGCTCCAAGCCGATGAGCGGAACAATACGTCGTCCGCTTATCGGACGGTGATAGGTCTCTATTTGTGACTGAGGTATAAAACTAATTCCATCATCGGACGGCGGACAGCTCATACGTGTCCAGTCCTACCGATGCCTGGAGATCGGACATATCTGCCAGCGACCAGATTATTTGTTATTAAGGCATTATTTAGAGGCTAAACCCATACAAAATGGAGTGATTGTAATACAATTGCCTGTCAATACAGCGTAATTCCGTTAACCTCAGGCCTCTTGAACAGTATAACTCGAGTGGTATCGAGTGTCAGACTTCACCTTCGAGGTCCCCAACCACCACTATGTTCTCATAACAGAGATCGAAGTAGAACATTGAGCACCGCTCATATTGTATGTAATTTAGTAAACAATTATAAATCAATCCTAATCGTAGGTACGGTAACTTGAGAAGATAATACAAGTTCATAGCGGTTATATACTAGTATTGTAGTGCGGTATTAATTGGGTTATGTGCCATTCTTAATATCTAAAAATCGGCAAATATCAAGCACTCACGACATGATTTGTGACATTTAGACACAATTCTGTTTGTTTGGGTACGCCAAGTGAATTGATTTCGGACTTTGTATTGCATGCTTGATACATGTATTGACGGAAAGCCAGTTCAAATAAATAGATAATAAACTAAGGCGTCTTCTGTGGATATAAAATATTGTGCAAATATAGAAAGTGTGTCACCAAATAATAAATATTGATTCCGTATATTTATTTAAGGGACAGAGTTTCTGATCTATTATGTTCTATAATAATTGTATGTGTTTAAACATAACGCACAGCTATTACGTTTGTATTCTCAAAATTTTGAACGTGATCATTTCGAAGATTAAAGAAAATTCGAGTGTACATCACCGAACTAATTTACATGGGCTATAATATTCGCTTTGAACTAGTTGTAATGGTCAAACAAGTCTGGAGTGATTTTGTCGACAGTCATTTCCGCAAACACTAGGCAGATAAACTTTCTTGTCATTTTCTCCATCCGCAAATAAATCAAATCGTTTCCTTACCTGCAGTAAAAGCAACGTTAAAGCCAAAGTTCTTTAGAAGGCTTTGCTTTCATTCGTTTTAAATTTAACAGCATATGTTATGTGATTAAATAATTTCGTCTTGAACATAACACAAACAGCTGATCAGCTACTAACACACACACACACACAAACAGTGCAAACAGAAAATACATTAGTCTGATAAGATCACATTCATCTACATCTCGATCACATTTAAGGCATTCTTACTCGCCCTGGGGGCATTCACATACAAAACCATTTTGACTTCATGTTTAAAACCCTATCGAAACCCTTGTCTAGTCGCCCAACGCCATATTGCAGAGAGCCGGGTCCCACCAATACTAATGATACATTGAATTGAAAATAAACAGATAAACTATAAATTTGAACATCAAAAATACAGATGTGCAAAGAGTATTTATCAGCTAGATTTTTTATTCCAAAAGAGCATTTAATACACATAACTACACACAAAGCCCATAAAACACTCCTGACTAAAATATCTATAAAACCAACAACACTTGCAACTAACAACAGAATTGAGAATAGTTATACCAACATAACACTCATAAATCAAGTCTGCTCTTTGAGTTGTATTAAAAACATATACTGAAAATAAGCGGAATCGTGTGATAAAAGCTTTGTAAGTGACTTTCCGTCTTATTAATGATAATTCACGTGCAATACTACGCGTGCCCTACTGAAGCGTGCCAACAATATTCATGGTTTGCCAAAGTATCGGTCATGTAGCATCTTAGTTGCGTTCTTTAATAAAAATATCATCTCCAACTAAGTGTGTTAGCCACCTATATCCGTGGTCCTTCATGAACGACATTATTTTGTCTCTATGTTGATCCGTTTCTATGGTGAAGACATCAATGTCAATTTGGTTCCAGTCTATGGACTCCAGGATGTACAATTCCGCGCCTTCAACATCCAGTGAGAAGTAATCCACCTGTCTGGTTCCAATCACGTTCAGAATGTCAAAGAGGCTGAAACATTGAACGGTAACGGCTGTGTTGAACGTTTTGTCATTTTTAGCATTCATACTTTCGCTGTTTATCCTATTCCTGTGCTGTGCAGTTATGACTGCATCTGCACTGGAAATCATACCGGCGATAGTAAATGTCAAAGACGTATTCGTGTATCCAAGACAACAGTTGATAGCATAACAGTTTCTGTTTACAGAAGCTATGTAAGAAAACATGTGGGGATTGGCTTCAATCAAAAGTCCCGTCCAGTTGTTCTTCATTTCAAAGAGTAGTGTGTTTGATAGAGACTGTCCGTCATACGCTCCGATTTCAACAAAAAAACCATTTCTTTTCGACCCAAAATGATTGCTAAGGTACTTATCTTGCCCATACTGCGAGAAAGAATCCTTGTTACGTAGATCTGGGTTCAAATTATAAATCCCGTTTCCATGTATCAGTACCTGCCGAATGCGATCGCTGACTGTGGGTGTGGATTTTACTCTCTGGTCGGAAGCAACTTGTCCATCTGCCTTCACATCGACTGGGTCCCAAATCCTTCTTGGGATTGTTAACACGTTATCTGTGTTAGTCCGCGACACCACCAACACGACATAAAAAAGAAATGCACAAGTACAAAAACCCACAGTAAACGGCTTCCATGCGATTTGTAACTTGTTCTTAAACATTTTAAATTACAAAAAAAATCAAAGGAGTGTATTCCAGGATGCAAATAAACACAATTATTCGAAAGCATTTAAAATTACAAATACAATTCAGTTGCGTGTTCTTAACGCGTGTATAAGCGGACCTCGAGTGAATCTACCGCCTTATCGAACAAAAACTTAGCGTGCCAATAACTACCCAATATAACTACTGAAGCGTGATGTAAAGAAAGCCAGTTTAAATTGTCCTGCAAGTAAAAGCATTGGCTTTGTTCACGTACTTTAGTGTGGTATTACTTACAAGTTTGATTATTTATATGAACAAGTGTGGTCTTTAGAAACATTAATTATCTTCATTTATTATCTAGCGAAATCAAGTATACGTGCCTATGTACCCACAGCAAATTCACTGACTTTTTTCAATCATCTGCCAGGCGTCGTCATTCGCTTATATAATGTTTCAATATATCAACGCAAATAGGAAGAATTTCGATACATGCGATATTCGTTCTCACGTTGTTTTGACAAACAGGACATTCGTTTCTGCGTTATATTTACAAACCGGACAATGGTTTCTACATTACATTTACAACCCGGACGTTCGTTCCGACGTTATTTTGACAGCCGGACGTTGGTTCCTACATTATTTTGACACACATGATTGGTTCCTACCATAAGATGCAACACTTGTTAACATAGTATTCGCCGACCCACCAGCATATATTTAAGATTGTGTATTACATTATATTATCAGTATTTTGATGGCAGCAAGTCGATGGTGGATACCGGTATCGTGCTAAGTGTTGGCCACCGAATTCGTCTTGGGCATTAGGGTGTGTTGAATTTGTTTTTAAATGATTAAAGAATGCCGGTATGGGTATTTTAAAATGTAGAGGAATTATATGGCGAATAAACACTTTCACTGGATTCAGGGCCGGATTAAGTTGTTTTATGGCCCAAGGCTGCATATGTTTCGGGGGCCCCCTCCCTCTAGCCACTTCTGTATATTGAAAATTATACTTGATACTACAACTAAAAGATCAGAAAACTTGAATTTGAACACAGTTGACATTTATTTATAACAATACAACTTAGACAATGTATAACTATTTTATGAACTGAAATGTACATGCATGTTACATGTAACAGATTCCAGCCTGTAAGCTTCTTTTACGACAACTGTGTAACCATTCTCATAGCAGAGTTGTCGTTCGTGCCTCAACATACATCTCTGCAACTGGCTCACTGCTAGGAATCTTGGCAAAACACATCAAAGTTATTGTACGCTCTTTCATGGAAATATCTAGGACCCAAGGCATATTATTTTTAACTAATTACCTTAACAACTGCATATATTGTTAATTTATCGACATATTTAATAACTTTTATGAGAACTATTTTCACGCCCATTTACGCAGATAACATCACTCCGCTAAAATGTAAACAAAAACCGAACTGGTGATGAAAAGCTTGTGTTTATCTGTAAACAAATTGAAAGTTACATATCGTGTATGTTTATGTTAAAGATGTAATTATTGCAATGGTAAAACATAAACAGACTGTTTACTTTGGTCAATATTTAAATGTATTCAACATTTCTCATTCACTCAAAATCTTGTTCAAACAGCAACTCATTTTTGCTGCTTCTTGATAATTTAATATTATTTTCTAATAAAGATAAACAGCTTTGTCTCATTGTTAATATTGCAATATGTTAATGTAATTAAATATGTTCACGAACTAAAATTTAATAGCACGCGCCCAGTTGTAAACTTCAAATACTAGATGTTAAAGCACAGCCGATGGGCGCAGCCATTTTAAATATACGCATGCTCATGTGACTAAAAGTCACGTGCGGTGGAAAGTAGTCCGTGAGCCCACGACAAAGTGAATGAAATGAACCGCAGTGTTAGAGAGTGCTGTGTAACGTATAGTTCTCGGATGACTTAATATTCAGTAGACAGTAGCCCAATGCTGTCAACTTTTCCTGACTTATGATGTTCCGTAGATAGTTTTTAACACGTGAATATGTTGAAAATTACATCCTACCTGGACAGTTATCAACTGGAATTATTCGTAAAGCGATCACAAAGTTAAAAAAAGTTGTCTGCAATTTTACGCCATCCAACTTCAACAGTTTACTTATGTGGTTGATGGTTCTGTCTTGGTCCGCTTCTAAGATGGCTTTGAATGAACGAACTCGTCAACATAAGACGCCTCAATGTCATCTGGACTAGATTTCACTAGATGCGTTGCACATTCCCGTAGATCACCCAAGGTGAGAGACTCAAACTCTGTCATGAAACCAAACAGTTTGTCAAGACCAGAACATGCGCTCAACCGCTTGGGAAGTTCAACAATGAGGCAATCAACTATGCTGTAGAATGTGTGAATTAAAAAATTGTCGCGTGCCCTAGCTCCGAAATTGCATCTAGTGTCGTACTTTCGTCACGAAATAGTTTCCGCCGTTTCTTACGCTTTTTCGCATCCTACTTTTCGTTAATTGCAACAGACGCTTTGGCCTTCTCTTCAATGTCGTCAAACGTGACCAGATGATGTCAAGGCCATACGGGCAAGTCGTATAATAAACAAAAAAACGAATGGTTCTGAATGGATATACAACACAGAAAGAAAACAGCATAGTAAATCAAAGCGAACTAAACGGTTACAATTCGACATACATCGGGTGACTGGTAAAATTACACAATAAATTTCTACTGCAATACCGTTAGAGTCGTTCAATGGCGTAAAAAAGAAAGACTAAACATTGGAACACTGGTCTGCCGTTGGGGGCCCTTGAAAATCGGGGGCCCAAGGCTGCAGCCTTATTAGCCTAGTGGTTAATCCGGCATGACTGGATTGATTTAATCAAGATGGTTTCAGAATTAATCTTCGAGGTTCCCATCCACAACACTGTTCTCATAACAGATCGAAGTCAAATATTGAGCACCGCTCATATTGTATGTAATTTAGTAAACAATTATAATTCAATGCTAATCTTAAGTACGGTCACTTGAGAAGATAATACCATTTCATAGCGGTTATATACTAGTATTTTATTGCGGTAATTGGTTATGTACAATTCTAAATATCCAAAAGCTCGGCAAATATCAAGCATTCTAGTCTTGATTTGTGACATTTATACACAAATTTGTTGTTTTTTTTTTTGGTACGCCAAGTACACTTGATTTCGAACTTTTTATTGCATGCTCGATACATGTATTGACGAAAAGCCAGTTCAAATAAATCGATAATTAACAAAGGCGTTTTCTGTAGATTTAAAATATTGTTCAAATATAGTAATTGTGTCATCAAATAATATATATTAAATATTGATTCCGTATATTTATTAAAGGTCACAGTTTCTGATCTATTATGTTCGACCTGTATTTGAACATAACGCACAGCTTTTATGTTTGTAGTATCAAAATTGTGAACGTGATAATTTCGAATATAAACGAAAATTCGAGTGTAGATCACCAAACCAATTTACATGGGCTATCATTTTTGCTTTGAACTGGTTGTAATGGTCAAACAAATCTGGAGCGATTTCGTCGTCAGTCACTTCCGCAGACACTGGGCAGACAGACTTTCTTGCGTGTTATTTTCTTCATCACTGCGTTCGTCCGAAAATAAATAAAATTGTTTCCTTACTTGCAGATCGAACAACATTAAAACCATAGTTCTGTAGAAAGCTTTATGCATCTTTTCGGACCATTGTGTAGTTAAAGTCGTTACCAAAGTACAAAAAGAAAATATCAAGAGTCAAACAATAAAATTTCGAAATTTTGAAAACATAGCCAACGACCTCAATGAAATGTCAATTACAGCAGACAATGTAGATACTTTTGTAGAGCAATTTGAAGATGAAATCTGTAGAATTCTTGATAAACACGCTCCATCCATTGAGAAAAACAAAATTTGTCGTGCACCAAAACCATGGTTTAATGAAAGCATTCTTGAACTAAAACGCAAAACACGCAATCTGGAAAGCATGTGGAGAAAATACAAACAACCAGACCAATATGAACTTTTCAAAAATGCCAGAAATAAATACACTTTCGAGTTGAATGCAGAGAAGCAACGATCGCTTAGTCAACAAGTAATTGATTTTCACGGAGATTCTAAAAAACTCTACAAGTTTGTATCAGAATTAACAGGAAAAAATAGTGATAACCCTATGCCGGAAGGTGAAAGCGACACCGCGATAGCTGAAAATTTTGCCGATCCCTTCCTGGATAAAATTAACAAAATTCGAGATGCCCTTGTAAGTTTCGAAAAATTCAAACCCGATCACCAGGAAGTACGGTTGGTATTCAAATGCATTATTTTTCTCTTTCCGGGATATTGTTTTAGTATGTTGATGCTGCATTTACAAATATAAGTGTATATGAAGTGAAAACACCAAAAATAAACAACGGTTGCGATAGACACACATAAACATAGCATATACTGTTAGATGCGCATAATATCACTTTAAAAAATCTATGGAAACCCTTGTCCAGTTGCCCAACGTCATATTGCAGAGCGCCAGGTCCCACCTATATTTATGATACATTGAATTGAAATGAGCATAAACAAATAAACTTTAAACTTGAAATCAAATAAACAGATGTGCAAACAGTATTTATCAGATCGATTTTTTCCCTAAAAATGATCACTTGATACACATAACTACACGCAAGGCACATAAAACACTCCATACTATAAATATCAATAAAAACAACAACACTTGCAACTAACAACAGAATTGAGAATATATTTTTACCAAAAATAATATGCATAAATCATGTTGCTCTTTAAGTTGTTATTTGAAATATATATTTCAAATAAGCGGAATCTAGTGTTAACACCTGTGTAAGTGATTCTCGAATGACTCTGTCCGTCTTAGACGAATTACGAGCAATACTACGCGTGACCTACTGAAGCGTGCCAACAATATTCATGCTTTGCCAGCCCAAAGTATAGGTCATGTAGCATCTAAGTGGCGTTCTTTACTAAAAATATCATCTCCAACTAAGTGTGTCAGCCACCTATATCCGTGGTCTTTCACGACATTATTTTGTCTCTATTTTGATCCGTTTCTATGGTGAAGACATCAATGTCAATTTGGTTCCAGTCTATGGACTCCAGGATGTACAATTCCGCGCCATCAACATCCAGTGCGAAGTAATCCACCTTTCTGGTTCCAATCACGTTCAAAATGTCCAAGAGGCTGTAACATTGAACGGTCACGGCTGTGTTGAACGTTTTGTCATTTTTAGCATTATTATTTTCGCTGTTTATTCTATTCCTGTGCTGTGCTGTGCAGTCATGACGTCATCTGCACTGGAAATCATACCGGCGATAGTAAATAGTAACTACGGAAGCCCTTGAGGGACATTTTTTGTTACATGTTACGAGTTATTTGTTATTACTTATTAGTTATTACTTATTTGTTATGAGCTACTGTCTTACGCGGCAATCGGCCTTTTTGATCGTCTGCACTCAAGAACGACGTAGGACGTGAGTTTTCATTGATATTGGGAAGGTGATTGTAAGCTAGTGGAGCTTAATTAAAATATAGTTTTCAGTTTATGCATTTGAAATAAGTGAGGAAAATTAAATTTGGAAAATGTCCGAAAGATAGCGAACAAATAACAAATTTGCTAGATCGAGCTTCGTTATCAGCTTGCTTCTGAAGTAGCCATCGTTTTTATCTTTTCATTTAAGTGTGACTCTGGTCCTTCTTTTTGTACTTTATTTATTATCGGCTGGTAAAATTCTGGAAAATGGTCCTCGGCTAGTGGCTGAACGAAATCATAAAAATTTACTGTATAATTACCTAACTCAAGTGTTTGATCTTGCTTACTTGTACGCAGTTTACTTGTACGCTCAAGATGTGTAAAATGTGAAGATGTTAAAATGTGATGCATGTTTATTTTCAAAGATCATCACATAGTTGAGCGCAAGCGTATCCAAGAGGGTGAGAAACTGTTCAGTGCTGCTGCTTAAAACTAAACGAATGGCAAATGCTATATTCATCAAGCTGTGTCTATATATATATCTACAGTTTTATGCGTAGAGGGCGTAGTTCCGTCAAATATTCCAAATTCTGCGAATGGTCTCACAAGAAATGAACTTATTAAAATTTACTTTTTGGAAGGACTAAAATACATGGATATAGTCCTGTTTTTGTTCTGCCACCACAACATTAAAATAAGTGTTCGTCATTTAAAGCGTATCTTACGAAGTTTAAATCTTCAGAGACGCCCTACTCATTTCTCTGCGGTGCGCGATACAATAAATATAGTAAAACAAGAGATGAAGGTTAGTGGAGGGTGTATAGGTTATAGGACCATGTGGAAAGGATCATGGGCTTTCCGTAAAAAGAACTGAAATCATGCAAATAATGAAGCATCTAAGCCCACATGCTACGGAAGAACGAAAAGCACATAGGTTACAACGAAGGATATATACGGTTAAGGGGCCTAATTATTTGTGACACGTTGACGGGTATGATAAGCTAAAGCCGTTTGGCTTCTGTATTCATGGATGCATCGACGGTTACAGTCGCAGAATAATGTGGCTTGAAGTATCATCTAGCAATAACAATCCAGCAATTATCGCAAAATACTTCCTAGACTATTTAAAACATTTTAAACTTGATCCGCGAATTTAAGGGCAGATAACGGAACAGAGAACAGTAAGCCGAGTTTTCTACAACCACTCTTTAGATATAATTCGACGGACAATATGGCCGGCATTAAGAGTTTTATTTCTGGAAAGAGCACCGCAAACCAGAGAATAGAAGCATGGTGGGGACACTTCGGAAGCTTGGAATTCATTGGTGGATCAATTTTTTCAAAGACATAAGGAATTCAGGACTGTTTCATATCTAGAACCCAGTGATACAAGAATGTTTGAGATTTTGTTTCATGGATGCTTTACAAACGGATTTGGATAGAATTGCTCATAATTGGAATTCTCACAGTATCCGGTGCCAGAAACGGTACGCTGAACTGCCTTCGGGAAGACCAGATGTCATGTATTTTGTTCCTGAACTGATAAATGGGTACGACTTTAGGACATGCGTGAATCCTGAAGATGTAAACCTGTGCATTCAGTTGTATGGAAAAGAAAAAGCTTGCAGCAAGAATTTAAAGAGTTAGTCAACATTATACAACCTGGTGTTCGAATTCCGTTCCATCCCTATGAAGCATTGCGACTATTCATCTAGCTTAACGATATTCTTGAAGGCTACACATTTTAGAAATTTGATTTACATAAGTCAATTTGTTAGTACCGTTTCGTTTGGATTGCATATATGTTTTCGCCTTGTTCACGATGCTGTGTTGTTCTGTTGATATAACTCAGTAGAAACGTCATATAAAACGTTGAATTTCATCTAAATGAAGTCGGGTAAATGTTTCTATACCCAACCCAATTCATACACTTGGAACATCGTCCATGGGTAGCGTTTAACAATCCTACGAAAAGAACGCAACAAGTATGCAAAGGTTATGAATGCTTTTTTTTAAGAATTTTATTTTTATTCTGTGAAAAATATGAAACTGTTGTTGTACATGAAAATTGCGCAATTAGTTTTTTCCTCTTTATCGACAACCCTGCAGAAAAAATATTTAAAATGCCAAATTCTTGTGAAAGCGTCCGTGCTAAACTATAAATTTTACGACTGCCGTATTATCTAACCCTGGGTTAACATAAAATAACTAATTATAGCAAAGGGAATCTACGTCTCTGCTTAGAGAAATATTGTATTTGTCTAAATATTAATTTTTCGAGTACGTACAAACTTTAAAAGCATATGACTACATTATAATTGCAAAATTTGAAATAATATTAAACCCACTACAGGCGGGCCTAATGTACGAATGCCTGACAAGGAATGTTGTACATGATTTGTCGTTCGTCCCTCCATCACAGTCTACGGTTTTGCAGACGACCACATCGCAAACAAGCGATTCAAACCTACATCTTCTTCTGTTGAAAGAACTGCCATTCAAGAACTTAAAAGGTGTGCACTCGTTATTAACAACTGAATGAGAGAGAATATACTGAAAATGAACGTATCAAAAACGGAATTCATCATGTTCGGTAGTAGACCCCAATTAAATAAATGTCAATCTAAAGAAAAAGATATTGCTGGTGACACTGTTAAAGCAGAAAAATGCATACGGTATTTGGGTGCATATTTAGACGAAACACTAAATTTTAAAGAACACATCAAAATTAAGTGCCGTACAGCCATGTACAACTACCTTAAAATCAAAAACACAAGGAAATACTTAACAAAAGAAGCAACAGAAATACTCGTTTTGTCTTTGGTAATATCCCATCTAGATTATTGTAATCTCATCTTGTATGGAACAGCTCAATGTGAAATCAACAATATGCATCGTACCCAAAACATGTGTGCCAAATTGGTACTCGTCCGACAGAAATATGACAGTTTAAAAGATGCCTTGTATGAACTACACTGGCTACCAGTAAAGGCTATGATAACATTCAAATTACTGAACTTCATGTATAATTGTTCTGTTGGTAACGCGCCAAAATACCTTACAGAACTTTTAAAAGAAAAAGTACCAGCACGTAACCTACGATCTACCGTCTCGTATGACAGATGTTATGATGTGAAACGCACAAAGAGAAAAACTTTCATGGACAGGAGTTTCGGAGTTGTTGGTCCGAAACTGTGGAATGACCTTCCATCAAGCATCCGGACTTCCGCATCAATAAACATTTTCAAAAGGAATTTGAAAACATTTCTCTTCAGAGACTTTTACAACCTATTTTAATTTGAATACCTGTGATAAAAAAAATAAATAATCGAGACTCAGTTGAACGGGCTTATTTGTCACTAGGACTCATAGGACCAAGCAATTAAAGAATTGTGCGGGCTTCTTTGCTCGAAAAGGATATTTATTGTACAAGTGACTGGTAACCAAGAATTATTGGGCTTTTTTGCTCAAAGATTGAATTGCATCAACCAGCTGTCTTTTAGTCATGCTTAGGTCTTCTAGTTGTGTCTTATAGTCACACTGTAATTTTAACCTTCAAGTTGTGTCTTGTAGTCACACTTGGTCAGTATTTTTGTGACTTGTAGTCACGATAGTTCAAATAAGGTTGAAACCCAAAAGAAGTGTCCTTAAGTATGACAGGTGACCGGTAGCTGTGGGATCCGACAGCCAGAGTGCAGAAATATCCTTTTACGTATCCTTTTAGTTAATGAAAAGCAGTGTCTTTATGTTGCCAAATATTTGCTCATATTATCATTATAATTATTGTCTTAACTCTAGTTACTGTAAACGTATAGAAATTCGTCGGTATGAAATTTCGTGGTTTAATAAAAAACAACTAATTCGTTGACACGTAATTTCGTGGATTGCAAATGAAAAAACTTCTAATTTGTTTATACGTAATTTAGTAGATTTCAAATGTTCAGTGAAGACTGACCATCATAATAATTAAACTTTTACTAAAACAACCAGAGTAATAACGAAGCATAATCAGCTAATCTGTGTTGACAGCAAGACTTGAGGTTAATGTGCACTGAAGCATGAAAGTGTAGCCGATAATTGCCGAAAAGAGCGATAAAGTGGCGCACTTGTGTCCCCGTTGGCTAATTGTCATCAATGTTGTTATGACAATATTTGCACTTTTCAGCGCAGTTGGTCCCCTTGTAGTAACAATTGAGTAATAAGGTCATCAAAATACATGTGTGTAAACCGTTATGTGTCTTATAACTTTAATTGGCACTTATTCATATGTGATAAATCTGCAAACTGTTAATTTGACGACGTCACGTAATAGAGAACAATAGTTAGTGTACAGTTTAAATACCGTGCTTGATTTAAAAAGTATTATTACCCAAACACTTATCAAGAAAGCAACATATTGTATTAACTAGCATATCTCAATCAATAATGTCTCTTTCAAAATGTTTTCGGATTAAAAATGTATAAATAATCGTTGGTACTTGAATTCATGGTTCAGCGGACCAACGAAATCCACGAAAATTCGTACCACACGAAATTTAATGGTTTTACAGTATATAAATTTATAACATAATATTTTACTTTTACTGTGTTTTAATAGTGTAGCCGGTATTGTTTTATTGCTTAAGTTCCTTACAGCATTCTTATTTTTATCACACATTTTAAGATCATTAATCCTTTAATTAATGCTGCATAATATTATCAATACCTCTTATTTTTTATCAATTTTATGTACATATATATGTTTTGTACAACGCCATGGAATATAATTATATAAATAGGCGTTTCATCAAATTAGCAAGTTTCAAGTTATTTATGCATTAGTTCTAGGAATTATTATGTGTATGAATAAAGGCACCAGGGCATTGTTATAAATCTTTATTGAGATATTTTAAGGACGTTGTCAATAAGCATTTAATAATCAAGCTTGTGTTCACCTAAATTCTGAACACAGCAGCGCCTTTTCTCCATTTGTTGCTTTTTATTTTTTTAACAAATCATTTTACAAACAAAATTAGCTGTACGCGCGGGGCTATTAAAAGTTAACCGAAAGAAGCTATTTTGTTTGATAATCAATTGAAACTAGTAAACAAATGAAATTATTTGTCAGCACCGATGTGAATGCGAAAAATAATTTATCTTAATATCTGGTTTATTTATGAATCCCGTACGGCCAGTCAGTCTCCATACGGCACTCCCGTGCGGCTAGACTGCAACATTTTTTTGAATATACAACGAACATAAACTTTTGACCGACATTGATTCTAGCCGGGTCCGTACCTCTAACCACTCCAGACCATTGAGTAATTTACGTGCGTGTGTGTGGGCGGTGGGCGGAGAAAATTATGGAAAAAAATCACTTCACAATACCAAGTGCAGCCAATGTGCTTCTGCATCCCGTTCCTACATTTTATCATTCACATGTACATGTAATTATTAACTCTGGATTACCGATGGATGATGCATGTGACCGGGTGACCTGAAACCAACAAAAATGACCTCCGCGAGTCGGAAGTGTCGCAAAGAACGAATCTTTCTTGCATATCAGACCAGATAATCTGCCGTTTTAACTAGTGCTAGAAAACCCCACCTTACACCCTGCTGTTGTTAGAATATTATTGTGCGTTAAATGACGTTGTTTTTTTTATTCATAAATATTTTATGACGTTACGTATCGCACGTTTATGACGTCAAATGAACATTTAGGATTGAAATTCTTTTTTTAACGATATGCAAGAAAAGCAAGCAAACACTACTTTGCGGTACATACCAGGAAAATCTAGCTCTCGGAAAAGCCTCGTTACCGCCTTAAACAGCATCGAGCTAGATTTCCCTCGTGTGAAGATGCATTTGAACTGAATCTAACGGTGTTTTAGAAGTTGAACTTATCAAAATAAAAAGGAAGGTTATGTGCAGATTAACAGTTCTTGACAGTGCAGGTCTTCCCAATAAAATCTACCACATAATAACTTTCAAGTACATAGCTTGCAAAGTAAACGAAATATGGCCTTTACATTAGTAAAGAATGAACGTAAATTAAGGGCAATAACCTAAGTTATATTTGAACCAGAGTTCAAGTTCTTGTGCACTGTTCTTCTTCTCAATAATATATGTCCACACAATGCAAATATGATTAAATTGTGTTAAAATGTAAGTTTTTAAAAGGAGGCGTGTCAAGTGGTATTCACACTTTTCCTCGAACTTTGCAATGTATGCACATCCGATCCAGTGGAGATATTTTTTTAAACATTTATGGAACTAGTGTTACATCATGGATATTATATATATATATATATATATATAGATATATATATATATATATATATATATATATATATATATATATATATATATATATATATATATATATATATATATATATATATATATATATATATATATATAGACACAACATTAAAAAATTGTCATTGAAAGCGAATTGTGTCTTTGAACTCCAATAATATGTGCACTCATCTGGATAAAATAGCAAAAACGACAAAAAAGGTCATTGACAAGAAACTCTAATTACATTTTTATCACGTGTAGTGAGATGGACGCGTATAGTGTACATGTATGTTTAACACAATATATGTTATACATAATAAATGTATTTCAGGAAGTTTTACCATTTCTATCTAAAGAGATTACACTTTGCGTATGCCAACCCCTATTCTTTATCACGCAATGGATTTCATTATAAATTTGCATATCACATCAATTTTGATTGTTCAAGTTTCCAAATAAAAGCGACAGTTATACGCTCTGATATATGATAATTTTTGGCTCAATATTGATATTATAAAACATAAATAATAGAATCTTAAGGTCTCGAAAATCCAAAGACAACTCATGCATTCAGCTGCACTTCACCACTAAATGTCTAGGTTTTTCCAATCTTCCTTAGCAAAATATATATGTTGTAATGGAGACCACATTGCCTCTATAAACAGACATGTTGTCATTAGCACCAACAGAGTCCTTCAAACCCGTTTTCAAATCCACAACAGCAATCTGAGTTCTATCCGGAATCACTATACTTCGAACAAGTAAAAAAAATCACACAATCAGTTTTTAATTTTAATTTTTATGAATTCAATTATCCCTTTTTTAAGTTTCATACTGAAGCCTTATATAATTGTTTGTTAAAGGAGATAACCAATTTTGAGGACAAAAAGCACTTCACAAATAGACGACTCCCTGACCTCAAATTATCAAACATGAAAATATGTGTTGCACGATGAAATATGGTGACACGTTGAAATTCTAATTAATATAACGTTTTTGTAAGTGACACCCATATGCCCAATAACAGAGTATTGCCATGTGTCTACGATATTGTTGGACAGCTCTCGGAGTTGGTTCGAGCGATAATTACTCTGTTATGTAATAAAGACAAACGAGTTTATGAAATACTGTTCCTGGAAAAGAAAATTCATCATTTTCTTTTCAATGCATTAAACATCGCTATATCGAATAATCGTTTCAGTATTTTTTACAACCTAATCATTCGTGTTAAACCAAGTCGAATACACGTCAGAAAAGGGTTGAGTCAATCAAGCGTAAACTATAGCAGCAGCAGTAGTAGAAGTAGTAGTAGTAGTAGTAGTAGTAGTAGTAGTAGTAGTAGTAGTAGTAGTAGTAGTAGTAGTAGTTGTAGTAGTAGTAGTAGTAGTAGTAGTAGTAGTAGTAGTAGTAGTAGTAGTAGTAGTAGTAGTAGTAGTAGTAGTAGTAGTAGTAGTAGTAGTATCAGTAGTAGTAGTAGTAGTAGTAGAAGTAGTAGTAGTAGTAGTAGTAGTAGTAGTAGTAGTAGTAGTTGTAGTAGAAGTAGTAGTAGTAGTAGTAGTAGTAGTAGTAGTAGTAGTAGTAGTAGTAGTAGAAGTAGTAGTAGTAGTAGTAGTAGAAGTAGAAGTAGTAGTAGTGGTAGTAGTAGTAGTAGTAGTAACAGTAGTAGTAGTAGTAGTAGTAGTAGTAGTAGTTGGCTTTGTTAATTGTTGTTGTTGTGTTGGTTACTGTTGTTGCTGTACCGACCGTTTGAAGTTCTTTTTCTGCTGCTCTTCGTGTTCTTGTAACATTTTCGTAGCAATAAGATTGATGTGATGTGTTTTTATATTTATAACATGGTTCTTAGCATTAGGTTGGAGCAATTCAACGGACTGTTGATGGACGAATGAATCACCATGTAGTACTTTGCTTTATTATAAGTCTTTTTTTTAATTGATAAAATATTGCTTATCGTTATAACAAGGAATGAAGAAGCTCTTACCTGGCATGTACAAGTAATGTGTTTTCGTGAATTCACACCGTTTTCATGTATACATCCGCCATTCGGTCTCTATCTACAAAAGTTCCACTGAATAATTAATAGTGTGTCCTTACACTTATTTACAAATACACAAACGAAACAGCGTAGGAATAAAAGAGGCAAACCAGATGTGTTATTTATGCTTAAAAGAGACTAGGATATACTGACGTGCTTTGTCCATTGCTTCAATAAATTAGCATCAACCTTGTATTGGGTCATTGTATCCTACGAACAAAATATGATCTATGTGTTCGCATTGACGTACTGGCATTGTATAATATAATGTTCTTTTCATGAACATCATGAATATAACATGGAATTGGTTGACAAATATTGAGCCTTTTTGTCAACTTTGTCGTTTGCATCCTGATACATTTCTGCAAATATTTTCATCGTGCTATGCATTAACTGTGGGGGTTTTTTGCAATGAAAAGAACCAATGTTTTTTTTTAGCGTCAAGTATCATATTTACATTTTTCTATAATGTTACTGTCAAATGTTTATTGACACTCAACCACTCCAAAATGCAATGGTTGATCTGAACATCAACATCACCATACAAATATCATTTCAGCACAAAGAACATTTACGAACATTTTATACTTATGCTATATTCCGTGTCAGTAAATCACCTTCTTAATAAACTGTCAAATATTTTCAACCAATTCTCAGAAAATTCGATGGCAATCGTTCGACGTTATTATTTAATAATAATTTACACGTACAGCTTTAACGATAGAATCAAGTTCATTTTTTGTCTTCGTGCTAAAGCATATTTGTTAATGATGTTGTCCACCTCAACCACGATGCCTTGTGTTTGGGTTGCCGATAAAAAAATTGCTATTTCGGGGATCTCTCAATATAAAACGTGCGGAGCTTGATAGTGTACTCATGTTATGCACATCTTCACAGTCATCTAAGATAAATTGCGGTATACAGCCCGATACAAAACCGAATGAGCCGGATTAGACGTGGAACGATGCCGATGGTCACAGAATGTGTCTGGTCCCTAATCGACCTAGAGAGATACTCAAACATCCCGATTTTGCAAAATTCGCCTTCGTGAACAATCGGGAGCCCAAACGGCAATGGAAGCTGGTGGGAATATAACTAAAATTAATTTTTCTCATTTCTGATCGAATTATATATATATATATATATATATATATATATATATATATATATATATATATATATATATATATATATATATATATATATATATATATATATATATATATATATATATATATAACCTGGTGACCTAGTTATTTATCCACGTGACCCAGATTCGTATACAGCCTTGGTGTTGCCACAATTAACTTCAAATCATGTGTCATGTGGACGGTATAATGTTAACAAGGCTTTTGTTACATTCGACATTGTGGACTAGTTTTTTACTCGCGTAACCCAGATTCTAAGTCAGTCTAGAAAATGTAAAGGTAAACATTACAGTTATCAATCATACATTTGAATGTTTGCAAACCACGAACAATGCATGACATTTAAAATATTTAACAAGGCCATAAGTGAAAAAGAAACCCAATCGTATTGTTTAAAGTATTGTTTAAATATCGGTTCTGTTGAATGCCTCACTTCTCACCGCCAGATAGATCAGCTCTGTTGATGAAAACATTCGATACTGAAGTTCCATTGTCACATTGCGTCTCCATCAAAACAATTTGCGTAAAATGCACATGAGCCGTGCTCCGTTATAAGGGGGTTTAATGAATGTGCGTAAAGTGTCGTCCCCGATTAGCCTGTGCAGTCCACACAAGCTGATAAGGTACGACAGTTTCCGATTTTATGATGTTTTACGTTTCGAGAGAGTCTTTTCTGAGCAAAAAGCAAATTTTGGCGGAAAGTGTCGTTATATCAACCGAATCTTGTATCGTCAATTTTACCGACCGTTTTATTGTACATGTATGTAGAAATTGCTTAGTGTGGAGTTGCAACTACACACAACATTAGTTGAAATTATGATCTATCACAGTTTCAATCAAAGCGCTGAAAGCACTGAAGTTGTTCGCTATTGCATAATCTTAGACGCAACTCTGTTTTCAAAATTATGTTATAAATTTTAATATCGCAAGTTTCAAATGTTCACAACCCAATCAAATATATAAAGAGTGTGTCTAAAAGCACAGGCCGAGATGTGTGTGCACTGTTTATCCTCATTTTTATGTTATAGGGATAACTTAGACAAAATATCAACAATATGTCTTTTTTTCGCAATTTGTTGCTGCACTGGCAACCATCATTATAATTTTTGTTGCCTTGCTAAAGAATAACAAGCCTAGAATCATGTATATGTTCTGTTATGTGTATCTAATACTTAATCTAATTTCTTTAAATAATTGAGCAACAATTTTGCCGACATGACAGCCTTTTAATACATCATGTCTTGTTTTGAGCCGGAATTGAATCATTTCTTAGGTCTAATTGACCACTCGCCAGCTGTCAATCAAACTCACGTTATAATTAATCAGATTTCGTTGTTTATTGCGGCTACATGGTCCGACAAACAAAGACTGTCGGAGTAATGGAATAAGCGTTTTATGAAAACACAACTTAGTGGGCGGAGCGATCGCGTATTTGGTGACTCGTCAATTGATCCACAGTCGCAAATTTGTATTCTCTTTTTATTTGGATTGAGTTGTTTAAGCTTTTAATGTATTAAAGTAATATGTCAAAGGACTTCTTGACCTAGATACCGGTAAGTTTAATGAAGTTTGGATTCAAACGTGTTAAGTAATAGAGTGGACAAGACTCTGGTGTACAGATAGACAGACAGGCCGACATTTGTAAACTAATATAACCTGGCATATCTGATGGAGGGCATAATAAATCATGTCAACACAGAACATTTTGTAAATTTTACCAAAAATCAAGCTTGTCTTATTTTGTTATAACTTATTTCTTATGTGTTATTTCTTATTACTTTTTAGTTATTTCTTACTAGTTATTACTTTTTACTTATTTGTTATTAGTTATTACTTATTTCTTAATACTTATAAGTTATTTCTTATTGCGTATAAGTTATTTATTATAAGTTAACAATATGCCGGGTAAATATGTAAATATTGACAAATATTGATGTTTCAGTAAATGAGACAAAAGGGACATGATTGCCATTAACATCTCCACTTACAAATTGACTGCAGTTTTTACCATAATTATTTTACAAATGAGACCCAGATTGAAATTGACCAAGAGGACAAGCATTTGTACCATAAATCATGAAGGTTGGACCAAACTTCAGTTCTCTATAGCATTGAAAAAGACTACCGGTATTAAAGTTTAGTATTTACCTAAAACCATTATTTCTTGTCCCAGGATTAAGTGTCCTAGTATCAGGTAATAATCATGTCTTAAATTGTTTAACCATGTGATGATACCCAACTGAATAAAAATAACCATGTGAATTTTGTAAAGTTGGGCTGTTAATTTTAACCTGTTTTTAAGAATGGGACCCGAATTAAGAACTTTTAAGGCAGTGCGAACTCTTTCCACGAAAGGGGCTAAAATTTCCTGATCATAACCCTAGCATTATAGAGTTAAGATTCGAAAACCGCTTTACCCTATCCAGGTCACTATGACCTTTGGCCAACTAACCTGACAAAAATCAATGGGGGTAATTTGCTGGTCATAGTCAACCTCCCTGTAAAGTTTCATGATCCTAGGGCCAACTATTATTGAGTTATCATCCGGAAACGGTTTCACTGTTCTGGGTCACATTGACCTTGAGCTTAAACCTACTGACCTCAAAAAAAATAGGGGTCATGCATCTGCTGGTCAAGGCCAACCTCTCTATCAAATTTCATGTCCTAGGTCAAAACATTCTTGAGTTATCATCTGTAAACTGTTTGGTATACGGACAGACCGACCGACATTTGCAAAGCAATATACCCCACCTTCTTCGAATGGGGGGGGGGCATAACTAGAGGTCCATATGAATTTCAATTCCTTGAGTAATCTTCGTACAAAAGGACTTTTATTGTGAAATTATTTACAACTCAGGAGGCAGTTTGAATGAGTGCTGAACACATTGGACTAGGAGTCAAAAATATAAAATTATATTTTCCAATTGGTTGCTATGCCAATGAGAGTTCCATTCGGACTTCTTTTCCTTGAGAAATTTGGCAGAGGACTACTCAAATACTATTTCTGTGAAATGAGTTTCCAATCAGGCTAGTGTTTGATTTTTCTTTTCTATTTTTAATAATATTTTCCAATTGGTAGCTTTGGCATGCAGACTTCGATATGAATTTAAATTTCTTGAGAAATGTTAGTAGAGGACTACCCAAGGATCAATTCTATGAAATCATTTACAAATCTGGCTGGTTATGATACCTTAGGAACTGGTGTATGTAGACTTTTTCTTTCTCGTTTCCTTGCTCATGTTAATCCTCCTTTACTGTATTTATTTATTTATTTATTTAACGACAATGGCACAGTCTCTCGGGTTTCTTTTGTAACAAACTTGATGCCTGATGGGGATGTCAGCTAGAAATATAAAATTACAAAATATGACAGTGACATAAATAATTGGTAAATCGAATGGGAATGATTTAATAATTGTTAGGAAATATGTTTCACATGAATGCATCGGAAAATATATGTATTAAGTAATTAAATTTAGCAGTTATTCAAGTTGATCTCCCAGCAATTTAACATCTGGTTATATAAATGATATAACCTGGGCGAATTCATAAAGTCATGTGACCTGTGACTATATACAATGTAATCAGCAACTCACGGGGAATAAGGCAGAACTGCTCGCACTGTCGGTGAAGAAACATCGGTCCGATAGTAGTAAAGGTAATTAAGCTACATACGTGTGTAAGTGATACATGTAGCTAATTCTGCATTAACTGCTTTCGAATACATCGTACCAAACTTGTTTGGGCATTGAAAAACCAGCAGGAGCTAGACATTAGAAAGACTCGCTATTCCTTGTCCGTGAATATTATTGCACACGCATTGCGTTTTCTGCGATCTATGAAGCGACAAGGATATTTTGATCTGCTGACTAGGCTTATAACAACAAGAGCTAGCGTATTACACCCTAACGCCAGTGTTCCTTGCGCCTGTCTGCTCAGTGATTACCATTCCCTGATTTGAGTTGTCCATCCAATCTTATTTGTAGATCCCATCTCAGTTTTGAGGTTCATCAAGTTTTGTCTAATTATCAGGCAGGTAGCCCCAAGAGAAATTTATATGAATTATTTTGGGCTCATGTTAAACCTTCGTGTGTACTAACGAATGTATTCGTTGCTCTGAGAACCCCGCGGGGGGGGTCCCAAATTTTAGGGTAGGGGTGTCCCGCTGAGACTTCCGAAATGTGACCCATTTTTATACCGGAACTCTGATAAGGTAGACCCATTTTGATACAAGATTTTTGAAAAAGCATACCCATGTGTATACGATACCATTGATAAAGTGGACCCATTTCAATACTAGAAGTTTCATAAACTGGACCAATTTAAATACTAGAATTTGATAAAGTGGACACATTTCATACTAGAAATGTAATCTCTTTCATATCAATACAGTATACTTATTGAATTTGCTATTATGTCTTTCCCGCTACTGAAATTTACTTTTTGATACCCATGTATATACAAGAATGACATTTATCATACTCATTTTGATACTGATACTTTCAAATCTTTATGCATTTATATACAAGCAAATTTCTAATTTCAATACCCAAAACTATACTTAGATGCTCAAAACCATACCCATATCTATAATTTTAGTCGAAAAACACACCCCATAAAATCGGCATACCGCTATATAGGAAGTTACCCCCCCCCCCCCCCGAGTGAGAACCACCACAGTAGGGCTAGTTCCTGTTCGTATTCCATACAGTACATCACAACTCCTTATAAATACAAATTTCATCAAGCAAGTCAATGGCAATAGATCTACAGTACTTGCAGTACATAAGAATAATATACGATAATAATATAAAATAATAATTATAATGTTAAGGAAAAACTTACGGCATTTAAAATAAAAATAAATGATTCCGATCCAAGTACTTCTATGGCGGGAAATAACAAGGGAGTACACTATGCACAGCACTACCGGTTAACGATCACTGAAATTCTCTCTTTCTCACTTGAGCCTTGAGGTATCCTCCTACATCCAGATTGAGCCACTCCTGAGAGAATGATTTTGAAGTAAATCGAGCTCTCTTAAACACAATGGCTGAAGAATGAATAGAACATCAATCCAACATTATATATATATATATATATATGTTTATTTACAGAACGTGTCACACGTATTAATTGTTACAGCTCATGTGTATCCGTTTATCAATGTATGAATAAATCTTATAAATAAAAAAATAATATACCGCAGAATCGCCGTCACTAGAGCTGTTCACCATTTCCATGCTTCTGATTTTTGCGCGTATAAAACTCGTAGCTATTAAGTAATAAGTAATAACAAACAACTAGTAACAAATAACCTATAACATATAACAAAAAATGTTCCTCCAGGGCTTCTGTAAGTACCAGTTTCTGATTACAGAAACTAGGAGAGAAAACAGGTGTGGAATGGCTTCAATTATAAGTCCCGTCCAGTTGTTCTTCATTTCAAAGAGTAATGTGTTTGCTAGAGACTGTCCGTCATACGCTTTCAACAAAAAAAACATTTCTTTTCGACCCAAAGTGGTTGCTAAGCTTCTTATCTTGCCCATACTGCGAGAAAGAATCCTTGTTACGTAGATCCGGGTGCAAATCATAACTGCCGTTTCCATGTATCAGTACCTGCCGAATACGATCGATGACTTTGGGTGTGGAATTTACTCTCCGATCTTGCCCATCTGCCTTCAAGTCGACTGGGTCCGCGGCACAACCACCACGACATAATAAAGAAATGAACAAGTACAAAATCCCACAGTAAACGGCTTCCATGCGTTGTGTAATTTGTTCTTACACATTTTAAATTACAAAAAAACTTCAATGGGGTGTATTCCAGGATGCAAATAAAACACAATTATTCGAAAGCATTTTAAATTACAAAATACAGTTCCGTGGCGTGTACTTAACGCGTGTGTGAGCGCACCTCGAATGACGCTACCCGTCTTACCGAAAAAACGACTCTGAAAGATAAACAGATTACATTAACCTGCAAGTTTAAGTGTGATACTTTGTTTACGTACTTAAGTTTTTTTTTAAGTTTAATGATTAATATAAACAAAAGTGGTCTTTAGAACCTGACGTAGTAGTCCGCCTGAGTTTGCATTAGCGTAGTCACGTTTACGTGCCTATGTCCCCAAATCAAGCAAATGTAACGCTTCACAGACTTTTGGCAATCATCTGCCAGGCTTTATGGTGTCATTCGGTTGTAATGTGTCAATGGATCAACGCAAATAGGAAGAATTTTGATACAGACGGACCTTCGTTCTTTTGTTTTGACAAACCGTTCTTTTGTTTCTGCGTTATTTTGACAAACCGGACAGGTTTCTACATTATTTTTACAACCCGGGCATTCATTCCAATGTTATTTTGACAGATGGGCGTTGGATCCTACATTATTTTGACACACATGATTGGATCCTACCAAAAGATGCAACCCTTATTAACATAGCCAACGCCGACCCACCAGGATATTTTTAAGTGTGTGTTTATTATAATTTAGTAGTATTTTCATGGCAGCAAGTCGATTGTGGATATCCTAAGTGTTGACCATCGAATTCGTCTTGGGCATAAGGGTTTGTTGCGAATAATTATTATTTACTCATGGATATGCGACTATGTATATAAATGTACATGTGCGATTCTTTTCGTTTGTTGTACTTTTTGGTGCATGTTTCAATGCGTACATTTGTCTATAAATTTTAATATGAACTTTTCCTTTCTGTACTTTCTTGCTCATAACATCGCTATCTCAAGATATATGTTTATGTGGTTTTCATGTTTAATTACATTCATAAAATGGAGAGGGGAGAGAACTTGGTAGGGCCACCATATGATGTTTTACACCAAATATCAAACCCATGATTGAAGTTGTTTAAGAGATTTCAAAAGTCTTGTGACCCTTAGGTGATGCCACTTTTGACCCCAGAGCCATGATTTCACCAAACTTAGTGGAGGACCACCAAACAATGATACAAGTCAAATAACAAACTCCTCGGCCTTGCAGTTTCAAAGATTCGTAAACGTTTTTACTTAATACATTTTAATGAAACAAGAGGTCCCTGGGTTGCTCACCTGAGAGACTAAGATGGAAAGAAACAAAGATTAAAACTCTTCAGCAAATATTTCAAAGTATTGGTATGACAAGACTGACTTTAAAAATAAGGTGTTCCAACGTATTCACAATAGGCCTAAACAGAAAATTACCCCACCCACCCTGGCGACCATGTTTTTAATACCCAGATATATTTTAAAATATAACATAAGGAAAATGCTTCTTACATACATATAGAGAAAATGGCCCCACCTCCTGGTAGCCATGATTTTCCACTGATCACGACCATTTTCAAACTCATCCGACATATCAATAAAACCAATGTTTTGACCAAGTTTCATGATGATTGGTAAAAAAATGTGACTTTAAGAGTGTTCACAAGCTTTTTTACTATATAAAGGAAAATGACCCCCCCCCCTGGCAGTCATGTAACTAGATGGATAAAAATAATTGTTGAACTTAACCATTGTATTCAAGAAACAAATGTTCCTACCAAATTTCATAAAGATTAGGCAAGAATGTGTCTTCTAGACTGTACACATGTTTTCACTATATACATATAAAAGAAAACTACCCCACACCTGGGGGCCATGTTTTTTTCACTGATCACGACCATTTTGGACCTCGTCCGAGATATCCATAAAAGCAATGTGTTGACCAAATTTCACGATGATTGGGCAAAAAATGTAACTTCTGTAGTGTTCACAAGCATTTTTATTATATAAATGTAACTATTGCCCGCTGTCGGCAATGTTTCTTGACAGATCAAAACCATTTTTCAAACTCAACCATCATATACAGGAAACAAATGTTCTGACCAGATTTTATGACGATTGGACAAAAAATGTGTCTTCTAGACTGTTCACATTTTTTCACAATATACATATACAGAAAACTGCCCGCCCCTTGGCGGCCAATTTTTTTCAAGGATCTAGACTATTTTCAAACTCGTCGAAATATCAATAAAACTTAAGTTTTTAACAAGGATTCATGAGCATTGGGCAAAAATTGTGACATCTAGAGTGTTCACAAGGTTTCCCTATAGCCATATAAGGAAAACTGCTCCGCCCCCCTGGCGACAATGTTTTACAACGGACCAGAACCATTTTTAAACTCAACCAACATATCATTAAGACAAACATTTTGACAAAGTAACATGAAGATTGGGCATCAAATGTGACTTCTACAGTGTTCACAAGGTTTTTCTTTTTTTTTGACCTAGTGACCTAGTTTTTGACCCAGCATTACCCAGTTTCGAACTCAGTCGAGGTAACATTGGGACAAATGTTCTGACCAAGTTTCATGAAGATCGGACAAGAAATGTGGCCTCTAGAATGTTCACATGGCAAAATTTTGATGACGAACGACTGACAATGGACAAAAGGTGATCACAAAAGCTCACCCTGAGCACAAGGCTCAGGTGAGCTAAAAAGAAATACCCAATGCCAATTTAAACCCAAGACAGATTATTTTAACAAACTCTGTAGAGGATAACAATACAATTGTACACACTCAATATTAAACCACTGACCCTGTTGCTTTCTTAAAAGTATATATAAATCATGTGACCTCTGAGACATGGCCAGTTTTGGACAAAGGGTCATGACTTACACAAACTCAGTTAAAGACCACAAAATGATGTTATACACCAAATATTTAAGCCCTGTGCCCAGATGCTGAATAGCAGGCCAGTTAAGGTTACAATCTGTTAACTTCACATAAAATTAATTTTGAAAGCAATCTTATTATCAATATTATCAAACATAAGCAAATACCTAAAGTATACACATTTTTTTAAATTAACATATATGTTAAATGTAAAAACAAAACAGTAATATTAATAATTTAATCCACAAATTAACAGCTGTTAGCTTTACTGGTTTGTCAGTTTTGAGCAACCAGACCCCTGTGGTTTCAGAGAAGATTAATACATTTTCATGTTTGAAATCTAAATCTAACTTTAATGACCTACATACAAAATTGGCTAGGTTGTTTAAACAACTTTGAAGATGTTAACCCAAGAATCATTCCTGTGATTTTCATTAAAATCTGCCGAGCGGTTCAGGATGGGAAATCCTTAGAAGAAACAAGAGGGCCATCAGGCCCTAAGGCGCTCACCTGAAAGCCAAAGGAACAAGACTATTCTGAAAAAATGCAAGCTAATTCATGAAGATTATTTTGGACCAAAAAAGTGACTTTTAACATGTTTTTTTTTATATTTGACCTTGTGACCTAGTTTTTGAGCTCATATGACCCAGCTTCAATCTCTGGCAAAATTTCATTGGGATAAATGTTCTGACCAAGTTTCATGAAGATTGGCCAGTAAATGTGGCTAATATAGTGTCAACAAGTTTTCACTAAAGCCATATAAGGACAACTGCCGCCCCCCCCCCCCCCCCCCCCCCGGCGGCCATGTTATTCAACAAACCATAACCATTTTCAAACAACTCACTCAAGCTATTGTTAGAACAAATGTTCTGATCAAGTTTCATAAAGATTGGATAATAAATGTGACTGCTATAGTGTTAACAAGGTTTTGTAGTAAATAGCCATTTAAGAAAAAATGCCACGCCCCCTTGCGGCCATGTTATTTAACTGATCTCAACCATTTTTTAACTTAGCCCAGATATTATTAGTTCAAATATTCTGACCAAGTTTCATGAGCATTAAACCACAAATGTGACTTCTAGAGTGTTAACAAGGTTTTACCATACAGTAAAGCCATATAAGGAAAACTGCCCCGCCCCATGGCGGCCATGTTTTTCATTCAACTGGAACCATTTTCGAACTCGTCCAAGATATTATTGGGACACATGTTTTGACCAAGTTTCATGAAAATTGGACTAAAAATGTGACTTCTAGAGTGTTAACAAGGTTTTACTAATGCCATATGAGGAAAACTGCCACGCCCCCTGGTGGCCATGTTTTTCAAGCAACCGGAACCATTTTCAAACTCGTCCAAGATATTATTGGCACACATGTTCTGACAAAGTTTCATGAAGATTGGACTAAAAATGTGACTTCTAGAGTGTTAACAAGGTTTTACTATAGCCAAATAAGGAAAACTGCCACGCCCCCTGGCGGCCATGTTTTTCAACCAACCGGAACCATTTTCAAACTCGTCCAAGATATTATTGGGAAACATGTTCTGACAAAGTTTCATGAAAATCGGACAAGAAATGTGACTTCTAGAGTGTAAACAAGGTTTTACTATAGCCATATAAGGAAACTGCCACGCCCCCTGGCGGCCATGTTTTTCAATCAACCGGAACAATTTTCGAACTCGTCCAAGATATTATTGGGTAAGATGTTCTGAGTTAGTTTCATGAAGATTGGGTCATAAATGTGGCCTCTAGAGTGTTAACAAGGCAAATGTTGACAACACACGACGGACAAAAGGCGATCACAATAGCTCACCATGAGCACGTTGTGCCCAGGTAAGCTAAAAAATAAATGCACAGACTGAAGGATGATTATGCGCTCAGGTGAGCTAAAAATAATACCAATGACAACACAAAAGCAGCTTTGACGAAATTGTGTGGAGACATGTAAAATCTTTTTTAATAAAGGCAGAAAATTAAAACATATAACTACTGTTGCATAAACTGAAATCACAAACAATCTCTCAGTGATGATTTATTTACACATAAATTATAAGCACTTACAGTTAGCAATCAACATCATTTATTCTACACCATCAAATTACCGCAATTAAACAAAACTGTAACCAAAGACATCAATCAAAACTAGGTTCCTGTTCTAAATGCTGAACACCAAGTACCATAAAGCAATGAACAAATGCACAAGCTGTAGCAGTTCCAGGCATACCAGGCATACCAGGCATACCAGGCATACCAGGCATACCAGGCATACCAGGCATACCAGGCATCATGAAATTGGGATTTCTGGGTTGAAACTTAATTTATTGTTTAAATAGAAATCATCAAAATACCAACATAACCACAAAGAATCAAATTACATAAGCATTTTAAGTGGAAGTGAATATGTTGTACACATGTTGTGTCTACCACCATGATTCAATTCAGGGTTCAGAAAGAATATTGACATAAGTGAGTAATGTGAGATGAACGAAACGGTCACTGAATGAGCCTCTATCGGACAAAACTGGGTTAAATTCATGTGTGTAAAGTGTCGTCCCACAAAAGCCTGCGCAGTTTGCAAGGCTAATCATGAAGATTCTTAAATGTCTTTTTTTGTCTGCAAGGAGTCCATTTTTAGAGAAAAATCTAGTTGAGAGTGTCATCCATGATTAGTGCGCAGCCTGTGCAGACTGTGTGCACAGGCTAATCTGGGCTGACACTTAACGCACATGCAATAAGCCTAGATTTCCCAAAATGAGGTTCAAATAATCTGCTCCAGATTGCACCATTATTCAGAAATGTTCTACGCCCAGCACTCCCAATTTCATTCAACCAATGTCAGTCAGCACATGTTCAGGCGCTCTATGACCCGACTGTAGACCTCGGTCGTGTCCTCGAAGGCCTTCTCCAGGTACTGGTGGCGCTGTGGCAGGGTCATACAGCTCAAGGTCGCTGACAGCTCATCAGGGGCCAGGGCCTTCTGAAGCTTCTCAAAGTCACGACCATTTTTCTGAAAAATGTGTCAAACAAGGTGAGCAACAATCTCACCTGAGATTCAAAAGAACTGACCTGTTCTGTGCAGGCCAAGATGTCAATAGAACAAAATGTTCTTACCAACTTTCATGACTAGTGAACACCCTGGCAGCCACGTTTTTCAACAGACCAGAACCATTTTCATACACATCCAAGATATCATTTAAACAAATATACTGACAAAGTTTCATGAAGATTCATAAGTCCATATAAGGAAAAATGCCCAGCCCACTGATGGCCATGTTTTTCAAGCAACTGAAACCATTTTCGAACATGTCCAAAATATCATTGGGACAAATCTTCTGACAAAGTTGTATGATGATCATACAATAAATATGGCTTCTAGAGTGTTAACAAGGTTTAACTATAGCCAAATAAGGAAAAATGCCACGCCCCCTTGGCGGCCATGTTTTTCCACCAACCGGAACCATTTTCAAACTCATCCAAGATATCATTGGGACAAATCATCTGACCAAGTTTCATGATGATTGGACAATAAATGTGGCCTCTAGAGCGTTAACAAGGTTTTACTAAAGCATGATATATAGCCATATTAGGAAAAATGCCCCGCCGCCTGGTGGCCATACTTTTTAAGCAAACAGACCATTTTCAAACTCATCTTAGATATCATTATGACAAATCTTCTGACCAAGTTTCATGAAGATCAGAAAAAAAATGTGGCCTCTAGAGTGTTAACAAGGTTTTACTATAGCATTATAAGGAAAAATGCCCCGCCCCCTGGTGGCCATGTTTTTCAACCAACCGACATCATTTTTGAACTCGTTTAAGTTATTATTGGGATGAATCTTCTGACCAAGTTTCATAAAGATCGGACAATAAATGTGGCCTCTAGAGTGTTAACAAGATTTTACTATAGCCATATATAGCCATATAAGGAAAAATGCCCCGCCCCTTGGCAGCCATGTTTTTCAAGCAAACGTAACCATTTTCGAACTCATTCAAGATATCATTGAGACCAATCTTCTGACCAAATTTCATGAAGATTGGACAATAAATGTGGCCTCTAGAGTGTAAACAAGGTTTTACTATAGCCATATAAGGAAAACTGCCCCGCCCCCTGGCGGCCATGTTTTTTCACCAATCTGGACCATTTTCAAACTCGTCTGAGATATCAATGAAACCAATGTTTTAACCAAGTTTCATGATGATTGGGCAAAAATTGTGACTTCTAGAGTGTTCACAAGGTTTCTCTATAGCCATATAAGGAATACTGCCCCGACCCTGGCGGCCATGTTTTTCAACGGACCGGAACCATTTTTTAACTCAACCAACATATCATTTAGACAAACATTTTGACAAAGTTACATGAAGATTGGGCATCAAATGTGACTTCTACAGTGTTCACAAGGTTTTTCTTTTTTTTGACCTAGTGACCTAGTTTTTGACTCAGCATGACCCAGTTTCTAACTCAGTCGAGGTATCAATGGGACAAATGTTCTGACCAAATTTCATTAAGATCAGGCAATAAATGTGGCCTCTAGAGTGTTCACACGGCAAAATGTTGACGACGGACGACGCACGACGGAAAAAGGCGATCACAAAAGCTCACCACATGCACGTTGTGCTCAGGTGAGCTAAAAAGATAAAAAGATTGTAAATATTTATGATTTGTTGGGGATCCGATCATAAGACATGGTACAATTGATGACTTATGTTTTAAACTCACAAAACATATAGTTAGTTCTGGAAAAATTAGGGCTTAATGCATTTTAATTAAGTTTTTTTCCCAGATGAACCTGAGCAGTCTGCACAGGCTAATCTGAAATGACATTTCCGGATATAATTGCAGCTGCCTACCTGGAAGGGTATGTTGAGTCTTCTCTTGACATCCAGTCTGAATTGAGTGTACTCCTTTTTGTTAGTGTGGTCTGTAGCTTTCATACGCAGTATCTCGTACACACGACGGATCTGGCGCTAAACAGGAAAAAGAGCACCGCATTACGGGTGCCATGCTGGGCTGCGAAAGCTTGTCAGAATATTTTTTTGGGTCTCACAGTAAATTATGACCATGTCTGACATCACTGACAACCAAGGACTGTGGTTTAAAAGAGATCATAGCCAGAGTTGATCATGTATCTATTGACATAAGTCCACAGGTATGTAATGAACATCAAAGAAACTATAATTATATCATTTTAAAAAAACTTTGACAAATCAATCATTTAGGTTATAACTAATCAAAATAATAAATCTGTACAGTAACTGTGAAAAGGACTTCAATTCTTGGTAAGGAAATATATAATATGAGATTTATAATTATATAAATTACTTCCCTTGAAAATAATTGTCTGTAACAAATCTCTATTTTTAGTAGCAAATAATAAAGAGCCACTACCGTGACTGTAGATTCACCACTTAAAATGTGCAGCTCCATTAGATGCACATGCATGCCAAATATATAAAGTGGCTATGTTCAATATTGAATAATTTTCTCCCTTTTAAAGCTTATTACTTCCCTTAAATCTGTATTTTTTACCGTAGACCGTAAAGGATGACCTTGACATTTTACCACAATGTGTTTGTCAGAAATGCAATGCCGCCTACTGCACCGTTTTGATTTATTAAACAATAATATATAAGTGGGATGGTCAGATAACTATGTCCATTTAAAGCTTATTACTTCCCTTTACTTTGTTTTTTGCACCCTAGACCTTGAAGGATGATGTTCACCTTGAAATTTTACCACTCAAAATGTGCAGCTCCATGAGATACACATGCATGCCAAATATCAAGGTGCAATCTTCAATATTTAAAAAGTTATGTCCAATGTTAAGGTTTTAGCACGACGGCGGACGGCGGACATCGGACGACAAGCTGGCTATGACAATAGCTCGGGTTTTCTCCGAAAACAGCCTCGCTAAAAAATCCTGTACTTAAATAAGAGTACAGATTTAAATAGAGATCATTGATTTTTTGGACCCATTATTGTTTCCTATTGTTAATGACCAAATTGTGACGCAAGCTTCAAACTGTTGCATCTGCATAAGAATTCTATAGAAATTACAATAGTTTTGCTTTCAGCTCTTTAGTATCTCTCTTTAACCTTAATTTAGTAACAATACTACCACATAATGACTTTTGGGTGGTTGGAAAAACAATAGCAGAAGACAGTGCGCTCGACTATACTAGTGTTTGACAGTATAACGTAAGCCATCATGGGGAAATTGTTCATATTCAATAAGGTCAAGATAATATAGTCATATTCTAAGTGGTCCGGAGGAGGACCATAATTGAAACATATTGATCGCTTGTGTTTTAAAGAAGTTGTTCTTTATAGACGATTCTGAGTTCAGGTATATTTTCCACAATCTATTGAACATTTGTAAAGACATAAAACAAAGTAATAAGATTTTATTTCAAGTTTGATAGCAATAGCTTGGTGGGATTTCAAAAATGAAATAAATAAATATGTGTTTTTTTTTTACCATGTTAAAAAAAAAAATTTGGGTGGGGGGGGTGGGGTGGGGGTGGAGAGAGGGGGTATAATGTGGAGGGGTGGTCATTTATTAGATTATCTTTCAAAAAAAAAGAAAAAAGATTTTATTTTTTTGAGGGGGGGGATTCTGGGGTGGAGTGTGGGGAATGGTTTGGGTGGAGTCCATTGTGGTATGTCAGGTAAGTGTTGTTTTGTCAAAGTATAAATCAAATCTGATCATAAATAAAAAAGTTATGGCAATTTAAGCAAAATTTATTAATTTGAACTTGAGAGTCAAGGTTAATCAAAGGTCAAGGTCAAATTCAACTTCCCAGGTACAGTACCCTCATGATAATAAGAAAGTATTTGAAGTTTGAAAGCAATAGCCTTGATACTTTAGAAGGAAAGTGGATCTAAACACAAAATTTAACAAAATATGCAAAGTGACTAAGTCAAAAAAGGGCCATAATTCCATTAAAATGCCAACAAGAGTTATGCAACTTTTCCTGTACAGTTCCCTTATGATAGTTAGCGAGTGTTCCAATTTGGAGAGCAATTATAGCTATGATACTTTAGGAGTAAAATGGACCAACACACACAACTTAACCAAATGTTCAATTATATACCGTAAGTATCAAAGGGGCCATAATTCTGACAGAATGCCAGCTAGAGTAACATAACTTTGCCTGCACAGTCCCCTTATTATAGTTAGTAAGTGTTGCAAGTATGAAAGCAATAGCTTTGATACTTTAGGAATAAAGTGGACCTAAACACAAAACTTAAACCAATTTTAAATTTTCTAAGTGAAAAAGGGCCATAATCCTTACAAAATACTTGATACAGTTGTCTGCTCTTGTTTATAGATTGGGGTCATGTTGGTAAAGAAGTATGCAAAATATAAAAGCAATATGTCAAGGGACATAGAAAATATTTGAGGTGGTACGCAAACTATAACATTTGCACGCTCACTACGATGCTGGGGCGAGTATGATAGCTCCACTATATATATATATATATATATATATATATATATATATATATATAGTCAAGCTAAAAACGCATTCACTGACTGTTCAAGGTGAACATTTTTGGTAAGTTATTGTAAAATTGATACAATAAATGATACAGTTCAGACATCTAAACCGCCATAAGTTGCAGCTTTATGCAAGTGGACAAGAAATAAATGCGAATAAAATTGAGCCTCGCTCAGGCTTAAAGCATAAAGTGTCTTCCCAGATGTACCTGAGCAGTGTGCACTGGCTAAACAGGGACAACACTTTCCTGTACCTGAGCAGTGTGCACTGGCTAAACAGGGACAACACTTTCCTGTACCTGAGCAGTGTGCACTGGCTAAACAGGGACAACACTTTCCTGTACCTGAGCAGTGTGCACTGGCTAAACAGGGACAACACTTTCCTGTACCTGAGCAGTGTGCACTGGCTAAACAGGGACAACACTTTCCTGTACCTGAGCAGTGTGCACTGGCTAAACAGGGACAACACTTTCCTGTACCTGAGCAGTGTGCACTGGCTAAACTGGGACAACACTTTCATGTACCTGAGCAGTGTGCACTGGCTAAACAGGGACAACACTTTCCCCAGATGAACCTGAGCAGTCTGCACTGGCTAAACAGGGACAACACTTTCCCCAGATGTACCTAAGCAGTCTGCACTGGCTAAACAGGGACAACACTTTCCCCAGATGTACCTGAGCAGTCTGCACTGGCTATACAGGGACAACACTTTCTGCCCCACCTGAGCAGTCTGCACTGGCTATACAGGGACAACACTTTCTGCCCCACCTGAGCAGTCTGCACTGGCTATACAGGGACAACACTTTCTGCCCCACCTGAGCAGTCTGCACTGGCTATACAGGGACAACACTTTCTGCCCCAAATGGATTTTAAATAAGAAGAGACTTACCCAGTACTGAAAACGAAAATACCATTAAAGCAGAGAGTGTAGACCCTCATAAGCCTGTGTAAACTGCACAGGCTAGTCTTGCATGACACTTTAAACACACATGCTTTAAGCACAGTTTTCCTAAAGCCCAGTTCAATCGATCAACGAAAGCTACAGTTCCGCTATGCTCTGACTCCTTAACTGCCATGATCGGCAACTTTAGCAAGTGGGCATGACATAAAAGCAAATAATTGTTTATATTTCATCCTTGTTCAACTAATTTAGTGTTGCTATTACAGGTGAACGTACCCTGTTGAGCTTGAGCTTCGTGCGTGCCTCCCTCACCATGTCCTCATCAAAACCCTTGCGAAGTTTGTCCGGTTTGAAAGACTTCAGAGCCATGCAGTTCCTGGCATCCACAAAGTCTCGAAGTCTCTGGAAATCTTCTGACGGGTCTTCAACTGGAAAATTTTATATACCGATTTTGTTCATTAGACAAGTTATTGGTGAATTGAAAAAATGTTTACATGAAATTCAGTACAGAGGCCCTGTCAAATTAATACAAGAGGGCCATGATGGTCCTGAATCGCTCACCTGACTAACCTTGCTTCATGAACTTAAATTTTATTAGACCCATATACAATCCCAAGCCAAATTTCATTAATTAATACATTCTGACAAAATTTCATTAAGACATGATGAAAACTGTGACCTCTTTCATCTACACAAGGTTTTACTAGAATTTGCCCGGTGACCTAATTTTTGACCCCAGATGACCCATATACGATCCAAAATCAGATATTATCAAGATAAACATTCTGACCATATTTCATTAAGATCATATGAAAACTATGACCTCTATTGTCTTCACAAAGTTTTTCTATGATTTGACCTAGTTTTTGACCCCAGATGACCCTAATACAATCCCAACCCAGATTTCATCAAGATTAATATTCTGGCCAAATTTCATAAAGATTTAATGAAAACTGTGACCTCTACTGTCTACAAAAGTTTGTTTTTTTAATCTGACCTAGTTTTTGACCCTAGATGACCCAAAGTCAATCCCAATCCAGATTTTAACAAGACAACATTCTGACTATATTTCAATTAAATCTGATGAAACTGTGACCTCTATAGTCTACAAAAGGTTTTTCTATTATTTGACCTAGTGCCTAGTTGCTGACCCCAGATGACCCAAATACAATCCAAACAGGGCTCCTCTTGCCCAAAAATTTCTGTGGCCAACATTTTAGCCAAATGGAATTTTGTGTAGCCAAATTTTAGAAACTGTAGCCAAAGTTTTAGCAAAGCATTTGCAGGGGTCAAAGTTGGATATTTTGAAAATCCTGAACTTAAAGCTGGGGGCCAGGGGGCCGCAGGGCCCTCGGTGGGTCCAGGGGACAAGGGGGCAAGAGGCCCCCAGAAGCTCCTGGATTCGACACATTTAAAGGGTGCCTGTACCTGTTCTGGTGATTCTATTTTCTTAAAAAAACAACATACACATATATTTAAAAATCTTCATGTATTTGATAAAGGACACAAAGTTAGTCAAAAGGCAATTCATTCACATGCACCCTCTGTCTGGCATGGACTCGACTGCAGGTGTTGCTTTTGAAGAACCAGATAAAACCTGTAACAGTGGTTACAAATTATATTTTTCACACATACTTTAAGTCAATAATACATGTTTAATTAATGCAGAATCAAATGTCACCATTTATATTCACAGAATCATGCTGCCAGAAGCCTCCACATACACCTAAGAAAATTGGGTATGGTGGCTTCTGCTAAACAGTTAAAATTGAAAACTTCAGCATGGGTTCCCTTAGTTTTTATCCCAATCGTTGTTTGAATGCTAAATAATTGTATCCTGGTGTGACCCAAATTTGACGATGTAACGGTTACATGAAGCAATATTTAGCAAATAATTTAAAAAATAATGAATGTTTAATAGCACAAAATAATAATTTTAAACTCGGCTGTATTACTTTGAAATGATTCCAAGACAATAATCATCCATTTAATCGATAAAAATAGAACATCATCGAATTAAGGTGTCGGCGAATTTGGATTACGGTAGGTTGCCCATATTTGTTTTACAAAAAGTAAAAAAAACAACATTTCTTGCTGCTGGGCTCATATGTTGGGGACAATAAAACATTTTGTTTAATTAAAAAAGACCTGTCCCAGTCAGCAAAAATGGCGTATTTGATCGTATTTTCAATTACTGTTAAAATTCTTTTCCTGATTTATGCTTTATTCAAAGGTCAAAATGTTTTAAAAGCTCACAATCAATGAATCATACGTTATTAATAAAAAAAAAATGGCAAATTTGCTAGATCTATCTTGCCGATTTTTGATGCAAAACAACCTAAACAGTAAACTATAGCAACAGAAAATACGACCAAATTCGGGGTGTTAGTTTAAAAAAATAAAAACCCTACCTGGTTGGTCTTGATGGTTGTTATATTCTTTATGTGATAAGGGCCCTCTGCGTGAAGAGACGCAATGCCTTCTTCACACAAGACTGATAATTCAGGGTTTTCTTACAAACTTCTCAACCGCTTTTCCACAAAGCTTCCACTTTTCTCAACCAGTTCACTACCCGCCCGTAGACTACAGCATGGAATGGCCACCCATTATGAACTGTACGCTGAAGTTTCTTTAGCTACCAACAGGCAAGTATCTCGTTGCCATTTTTCTCAACTTAAGTCTAAACACAGTTTCCCATTCGGCATCAAATATACGCAAAAAGTACTCAAATTGATTTAAATCGGCAGCAATCTTTAATCTTTAATCAGATGTAATTGTTTATTTAATCCTCTACGATGTACGATTTGTTTATAAATTGTTTTCACATCAGTAATTTGTCTCGATGACCGGTGTTAATGCCGACTGCGTATGAATTTTTCAGGTCAATAACACAGCGATGTATTGATGCACAGTCTACAGCTGAAAGCGGTTAATATCTGGGACGGCATGTCAGGAAAAAAATCTATACCGATAATTCGCATTGTTCATTAATTAAGCAACAATTAATAACAATTATCCTTTATTTGTTTTCATGAAAGAAAAACCATAATAAAGAAAATTTTATTCTCTTTAATCTGATATATAAACAAGTTTGGAAAGAATTGGATGAAAAATTTGGACTTTATTGCATAAACACCATTTTCTCAATTCAAGGGGAGGTAATTCTGTACTTCATGGACCAATAATGCTCATTTTTTGTAGGGTTCGTGTCCTCATTGATATTAAGACACTGTGCAAATTTGGAAAGGATCGGACAAAAAATGTGGATGATTTTTGAAAGTTTTCACAAAATAGGCAAAAACGAATAAACATGCAAAGTTCAACGAGCTCCTGCGGCCATGTTTTTTGACGAATCAAATTTCTTTGAACAACTTTTTCAGGGGAGCCTTCAAAGGTCATCCCTGTGAAATTTTTGAAAATCTGACGAGCGGTTTCTGACAAGAAGATTTTTTAAGGTTTTTACCATATATGGTCATGGCGGCCATCTTGGTTATGTGATCAAATTTTTTTTAACAATTCTTTTGTCCCATGACCTAGGGATGCTCCACATGAAATTAAGTTGAAATTGGCTCAATGGTTTAGTAGAAGAAGATGTTTACAAATTGTTTACAGACAGACAGACAGACGGACGGACGCCGGACGCTGAGTGATCACAATAGCTCACCCCGAGCTATCGCTCAGGTGAGCTAATAATACAAAAACACCTCGATCTTATTCTCAATATGAAATATGGCCGTTGGTTTATATGATAAGGAGATAACAAAGTGTAGTTTTTGCTTATGGTCTTTTACAGGAAAAACTAACCTGAATATATACAGTATTATTATCTTTTTAAGATGTGAAATGTTCAATTTGGATTGAACACACAAGCAGTTATTTTTTCATGAAATTGAGAAGACGCCCTAGCCTGTCAATTTATAGAAGAATAAGTGCATGATATGATGACAGGAGTATGCAAAACATCGGAATAAACAAGGGCCCAAAAAAGCCCTGAAAATACACTTTGTCATACAAAATTTGACATTAAAACATTGGTCTGATAATAGGATCACATTTTTTACCTGTGATATCTAGGATCTCACTGTCTCCATAGCAACGGTTGTAGAACGTCTGCAGCAGGTGGGCACCATGACCTTGCTTTTGGAAGGGTGGCAGTATGAGAACCTGGCTGTGAAAACCAATTCTAATTGTTAAAGGGGCCTTTTCTCGTTTTGGTAGATTGACAAAATAAAACAAGAGATGTGTTTGTCAGAAACACAATTCCCCCTATTGCTCCGCTTCGAAAAAAATTTCAATATATCATTTGGCAGGTTTAGAAATTATCTCCCTTTTAAAGCTTATTACTTGCCTTGGATTGTATTTTGACTTTTGAACTTGAAGGATGACTTGACCTTGACCTTTCACCACTCAAAATATGCAGCTCCATGAGATACACATGCATGCCAAATATCAAATTGCTATCATCAATTTTGCAAAAGTTATTACCAAGGTTAAAGTTTTGGGACAGACACACACATACAATGACAGACAGACACATACAATGCCAGACAGGCAGGCCAAAAACAATATAACCCCGATAATTCGATCCGGGGGCATAATCGCAAATTTTCTTTGTAGTTGTGATCCTTTGTGAGCGAACGATAATAATGAACATTTACCATGCTCTAAAATAATCATTATATGCATCTTTTGACGATTTAAAAACATAAAAATTATCAAGTGTTGCAAAGCGAAACGATTGAATAATTTGGAGAGTTCTGTTGTTGTCGTTATATTTTGTGACACTATGAGGATTGCTTATATAAAGTGTAAAATACATCACTCAATGTATTAGCATGAATGGCGGAGTGGTCTAAGCGTTAGACTTTTACTCCAGGGGTCAGTGTTTTAAGCCCAGTTGAGGGTAACTTTTTTTTCTTTCTTCAAGTTTATCCTTGTTTTTTACAAGAGCTTTTTAGATTCAATGTTTACATTTATCAATATAAAGCATTTAATGTCAAACTTCCAAACATGCCAAAATCTATGAAAAGGTCCCTTTAATTCTTTTCTTTAATTCTATGTTTGCAGACATCCTATTTATACTTGCAGAAAATTATTCTGTCATTTTAAGAAATAAAATTTAAATGGTTAAAAGGTATGTCCCTTAAGCATACTAATTTTGTGAATTTCTATAACAACGTTCATGGAATTTGTGTCTGTAACCTCAGTTTCAAAATACTTTATGAGTTGTTTTATCGTTTTTACCATTTCTATTTGACAGAAAACAAATTGAAATAAAAAATCAATCATGCAGAAAGCGATCATGAAAATGGAAAAACACATTTCAGTAGATTCTTAGTCTTTTTTGTTATATCGTTTTCCTTCGTACCACATTCATTTTTAATTAGCATATTGTGACCTTTAGTGCGGCCTTTACAATTGTTGTAAGTTTATATAGACACCGGTTCGGCCTGGTGTCTATATCAAAATGTACTTCTGTAGTAAAAAATTCTAGAAAATGTTGGCTGCTAAACGCGGATAGGCAAGGAAACTTTCATTTATGCGTGCGCGCCCCATATATTTAATTTGTAACGCAACTCATATCATCGGGAAAAGACGTTGTGAAGAGAATATTCTCAGTTTAAAAAGCTCACATGGTGACAGCTTCAGAAAATATTCCGCTCAAATCAACATTGCGATTCCATCATCATTCCACGTCTTTAAATACAAATAACATCATTGAAAAAAGATTTCCACTGGGTTGCCATGGATGGATTGTGTTGGAAACAAAATAACTCATCATCCATGATTTGTCAATAGACAATTTACTAATAGATACACACAACCATTGACAATGTGAATTCATAACGATTTTATCAATTGGAATAAGAATACTGAGAATTATCAATGCCCGAAATAAGCTAATTTATCCAGAAATATATTAAAGTTTTTATGAAATTGTCAATAACAAATTGACAAAAAAATTACTTTTTTAGCAAATAAACTAATTGTTACAAAAAGCTTGTAGTAAAGACTAATTGACATGTAATATTCTCTGTAGCCCTGCTTTTTCTTAAAATCACAAAACATCATTGGCTCATAAAAAAATAGGCATACTGTTCCAGACCATGCAAAAACAGATGGAATGCAGAGAATTGCCATTCAATAATACTTTTTTTTGGTGAGTTTAAGTCGTCTTTGTACACTGTACTAACCTGATTCTGGGGCGTACTCTGCTTGGATATGCATAGTAACTGTACACGGTCATGTAGCCTACTGTCGCATACATCACACTGCCATCGTGTTTGTACTTCTCAAACCTTACAATGAAAGACAAACAACTCTTATACCATTCCGTTGTGGGACCAAAGCAAAGTAACATGACTTTGAGCGATTGTGGGTCCCAACTTTGTGGGACCCACTGTTACACTTGCACCCAACTATAAAATTCCATTGTTGAACTCTAATTAAACTATGCCATTCCACTGTTGCACTAAAAAAAAAAAGACATTTCACTGCAACACTTACACAAAACAATGCCATTCAACTGTTACACTTACATCCATCTATGACATTTCACTGCTACACTTACACCAAGCTATGCCAGTCCACATTTACACTTACATCCATCTATGACATTCAACTGTTACACATATATCCATCAATGCCATTCCATTGTTACACTTACAATCAACTATGAAATTTCATTGTTACACTTACACCCAAGTATGACATACAACTGTTTCACTTACACCCTACTATAACATTCAATAATTACACTAACATCCAACTACGACATACAACTGTTTCACTTACACCCATGAAATTCCATTCTTATACTCACAATCAACTATGATATTCCATTGTTAAACATACACTCAACTTTGACATTCCATAGTTACATTTACACCCAACTATGACATTCTATTGTTACACTAAGACCCATCTATGTTATTCAACTGCTACACTTACATCCATCTATGACATTCCATTGTTACACTTACACCTATCTATGACATTCCATAGTTATCCTCAATTTCAACTATGACATTCCATTGTTACACTTACACCCAACTATGACATTCCATTGTTACACTTACACCCAACTATGACATTCAACTGTTACACTTACAACCATCTACGACATTCCATTGCTACACTTACACCCATCTATGACATTCCATTGTTACACTTACACTCAACTATCACATTCAACTGTTATACTTACAACCATCTATGACATTCCATTGTTACACTTTAAGTATAACACCTATCTATGACCTCCGTTGTTACACTTACACCCATCTATGACATTTGATTGTTACACTTACACCCATCTATGACATTTCATAGTTATCCTCAATTTCAACTATGACATTCCATTGTTACACTTACACCCAACTATGACATTCCATTGTAACACTTAAATCAAACTTTGACATTCCACTGTTACACTTACACATTACCATAACATTCCACTCTTTCACTTACATCCAACTTGACATTCCACTGCCACGCACAACTATGACATTCCACTGTTACATTTAAACATTACTATAACATTCCACTGTTTCTCTTAAATCCAACTTGTCATTCCACTGTTACACCCAACTATGACATTATCCTGTTACACTTTCACCCAACTATAACATTCACTGTTACACTTACACTAGGTAGAAGCTCCATCTGTCGTCATCAACGTCAATGTATGAGGCTGCATCAATGAAGAACAGAATGAATGTCTGCAGACGACTGTGGTAGTCACGGAAACCAGGGCACGCGATGTCTGTCCGGTAGATCTCAAACTGTCTCTCCCGGCCCTCTGAAATACCAGAAACCATATTGCTAGAAAAACATCTTAAACTAATCTAGAATGGTGCTGCAGCTTGCTCCTATGTAGCTCTTCTCTCCTATCCCTCAATGTTGGAAAAAAATAATATATAATTTTTTTTTGAAAAACAAATTTCTGAAAAAGTTCAAGGGAAGAAAAGTGTTCTAACCTTCAACAAGATGTGTTTGTGAAACACAATGTCCCCCTATATGACGTTTGACCTTGTAGGATGACCTTGACCTTGTGAAGGATGACCTTGACCTTGACCTTTCACAACTCAAAATGTGCAGCTCCATTAGATACACATGCATGCCAAATATCAAGTTGCTATCTTCAATATTGCAAAAGTATTCATAAAATAAGCGATTTCGGCCACATATATTTGACCTCTGACCTTGAAGGATGACCTTGACTTTGACCTTCCACCACTCAAAATGTGCAGCTCCATGAGATGCACATCCATGCCAAATATCAAGTTGCTATCTTCATTTTTGCAAAAGTATTTATAAAATAAGCGATTTGGGCCACATATATTTGACCTCTGACCTTGAAGGATGACCTTGACCTTGACCTTTCACGACTCAAAATGTGCAGCTATATGAGATACACATGCATGCCAAATATCAAGTTGTTATCTTCAATATTGCAAAAGTATTCATAAAATGAGCGATTTTGGCCACATATATTTGACCTCTGACCTTGACCTTTCACCACTCAAAATGTGCAGCTTCATGAGATACACATGCAGGCCAAATATGAAGTTGCTATCTTCAATGTAGCAAAAGTTATTGCAAAATGTTAATGTTGGCGCAAACAGACCAACAGACCAACGGACCAACAGACAGACAGGGCAAAAACAATATGTCCCCCACTACTATAGTGGGGGACATAAAAACTAAATTCTATGCGCTGGTCTTAGAAATTATGTAGATTTATTGAATGATACGAAAATGCAACCAAACTGGCCCAGTTTTCAAGACTGCCCCTTTCAAAGCACCCTGATTTTTTTTCCCTAGATCTTCCTCTTTCTGCAGACTTTTAGTCTAAATAGTTGAAACTTAAACTTCAGAAAAATCTATGGTAAAAACCAAAGCTAGTCTGTTTGTATTTTAATCATCTCCTGACAAGATTTCTGAGATATTCGGTACATCTTATCAAATAGACTTCAGCCATGCCTCCCGCAATATGCCTTTCTAACAGTGAATATTGCCTTTTTAACAGTGAATTATGCCTTTCTAACAGTGAATATTGCCTTTTTAACAGTGACTTAAGCCTAACAATGAATCATGCCTTACTAACAGTGAATTATAGCTTTCTAACAGTGGTTTATGCCTTTCTAACAGTGAATTATGCCTTTCTCACAGTGAATTATGCCTTTCTACAGTGAATTATGCCATTCTTACAGTGCATTACCGGGTATGCCTTACTAACAGTGAATTGTGCCTTTCTAGCAGTGAATTATGCCTTTCTTACAGTGAATTATGCCTTTCTTACAGTGAATTATGCCTTTCAAACAGTGAATTATGCATAGCTTACAGTGAATTATGCATTGCTTACAGTGAATTATGCCTTTCTAACATCTGAAGTGAATTATGCCTTTCTAACAGTGAATTATGCCTTGCTTACAGTGAACTATGCCTTTCTATATGCTTTGTTTGCTTGATATTACATCTTATATGAATGAAAATGTTGTGTTTTTTTTGGCGACCCCAATAAAAGTAAAGGGTCGGCGCCAATTCAGGAGATACGGTCAGAAGACCTGAAACGGACCTTTCTTTCTTTTTGGCCTTACAGTGAATTATGCCTTGCTTACAGTGAATTATGCCTTTCTAACAGTGAATTATGCCTTTCTAAGAGTGAATTATGCCTTTCTAAGAGTGAATTATGCCTCTCTAAAAGTGACTTATGCCTTGCTTTACAGTGAATTATGCCTTTCTTACAGTGAATTGTGCCTTGCTTACAGTGAATTATGCCTTTCTAACAGTGAACTGTGCCTTTCTAACAGTGAATCATGCTTATCTAACAGTGAATTATGCCTAACAGTGAATTATGCCTTTCTAACAGTGAATTGTGTCTTGCTTACAGTGAATTATGCCTTTCTAACAGTGAATTATGCATTGCTTACAGTGAAATATGCCTTTCTTACAGCAAATTTGGCCTTTCTAACAGTGAATTATGCCTTTCTAACAGTGAATTTTGTCTTTCTAAGAGTGAATTATGCCTTTCTTACAGTGAATAATGCCTTTTTAAGAGTGAGTTATGCCTTGCTTACAGTGAATTATGCCTTTCTTACAGTGAATTATGCCTTTCTGACACAGTGAATTATGCCTTTTTTACAGTGCATTATGCCTTTCTAACAGTGAATTATGCCTTTCTTACAGTGAACTATGCCTTTCTGACAGTGAATTATGCCTTTCTTGCAGTGATCGAGTGAATTATGCCTTTCTAGCAGTTAATTATGCCTTTCTAACAATGAATTATGCCTTCCTTACAGTAAATTATGCCTTTCTAACAGTGAATTATGTCTTTCTTGCAGTGAATTATGCCTTTCTAACAGTGAGTTATGCCTTTCGTTCAGTAATTTATGTCTTTCTTACAGTGAATAATGCCTTTTAAACAGTAAATTATGCCTTTCTAACAATGAATTATGCCTTTCTTGCAGTGATCGAGTGAATTATGCCTTTCTAGCAGTTAATCATGCCTTTCTAACAATGAATTATGCCTTTCTTACAGTAAACTATGCCTTTCTAACAGTGAATTATGTCTTTCTTGCAGTGAATTATGCCTTTCTAACAGTGAGTTATGCCTTTCGTTCAGTAAATCTGCACCCACCCTTCCCAACAGTGTATGTGTGAAGAAGCTCTCCAAACGGCTTGAATGTAGCATCTTTAGCTACAGAGGCACTGAAGTCATCGATGCTGGTGTAGTAACCAGGGGGAATCTCCTTGGAAAGGGCTCCTATCACATCATCAGGCTGCAACAAACGGGGAATCTTATTGATAATCAAGCAGTTTTTGTTAACATTTTCCTGATGTTATTTCTGTCATTAACCTTCTGATGATCATGTTATTTTTGTTATCAAATATGTAAATGTCCAACTAAATTCTCCTGCAAAAATAATTGGCATCCATTTTGCAAAATATTTTATCAACAAAACTGAGAAAGGTAAATATATTTTACATGGTAAAGAAAAAATTCTGGTCAAATGCATCATTTAAACAAGAGCTGTGATTGTCAGAAACACAATGCCCCCTATTGCGCCCCTCTGAAGTCATATATTTGACCTTGAAGGATGACCTTGACCTTTCACCACTCAAAATGTGCAGCTCCATGAGATACAAATGCATGCCAAATATGAAGTTGCTATCTTCAATATTGCAAAAGTTATTACCATGGTTTAAGTTTTAGGACACACACATGCAATGACAAACAGGCCAAAAACAATAAACCCCCGATCATTCGATCCGGCGGCATAAAATTCTCTTAAGAGGAATGCCCCTTCTAAAGAGGGAAAACAAAATTGTGATTGCAGACCTTAAGTCCATCATTCTTGTCTGGGGAGACCTTGCCGGTGTAGGTGATGTTCAGATAGGTGTTCAGTCGGGCAGCTGTGTAGTACATCTGTATGCAGAGGTCCTTGTAGCCAAATATGCTCTCCCTAAGAAACAGGAACCAAACCTCAGACAACGGTTCAACATTTTATGTTTATAGATTTTCTTTCCGTTTTGATAGTATAATGTATGTTTGATGTATGTTTCCAAATATAAGTAGCAAAACAGACAGGCAAAACTTGACCAGAACAATATGCAGACACAGACCTTATGAGTGAAAGCTGTTAGGTGAATAATAGAGCTTAAAATCATTCAAGTCCTGCATTTATTAAGAATGATCTCATTACAACATGTCTCTTCCAATGCAAATGACCTCAGCCCGATTCCCATAATGGTGAAACAAGAGGGCCCGAATGGCCCAAAGTTGCTCACCTGAGATAAAAAGAAATGAACTGTTCTTTGCAACCCAAAATATCAATGGAACAAATGTTCTAACCAAGTTTCATGAAGAATGAACAACAAATGGCCCCTTGGTGGCCATGTTTTTTAACAGACCTGAACCATTTTTTAACTCTTCCAAGACATGTCCAAATTTCATGAAGATTGGGCAAAAAATGTGTCTTTTAGACTGTTCACATGTTTTCACTATATACAAATAGAGAAAACTGCCCAACTCCCTGGCGGCCATGTTTTTTCACTGATCACTACCATTTTCAAACTTGTCCAAGACATCCACATAACTAATGTTTTGACAAAATTCCATGATCATTAGGCAAAAAATGTGACTTCTAGAGTGTTCACAACCTTTTTTACCATATAAATATATTTTTTTTTTACCGATCCAAACCATTATCAAACTCAACTGTCGTATTCAGGTGTGGTAGTGCTGTCTCCTTCGCTTATGCAAATGAACCGGTCACAGGACAGTTACGAGTTATGTAACTTTGTGAGCACTTATGGATTGCAGAAATATTTATTTGACTAAAGCTTATTTCCGGTCAGGATGACACCACTGACTGGTTGTAATTCAATTTACTAAAGGTGTCCAGCCAGAGACGCCTTAATACACTCAAAGAATTTATTTATAAGTGAAAACCAAAGCAGCTTTAACAAAAATAACTTACTTTTATTCCAAGAACTCGGAAAATGAAGAACAATGACAGAGAATTAAAAACAGGTACAAGCCAAGTCTAAGGAATCTAAGTATTGTTACAACAAGAGCTGTCAGAGGACAGCGGCTCGACTCAGGCTTTTTCCGCTCCATTTTGGGAAAACGCCACACTGGAATTTTGGGAAATATGCGTCGTGAAGACCCCCATTTTGGGAAAAAATTAATCGCAAAATTGGCTCAATTGGGAAAAATTATCGCATGATGTAAATAGTGTTTCTTATATTTCAAAGAAGCCGTTAACTGGTAAATAACGACTATTTGGATAACTTATTATTAAAATTTTACAAAATATTATGAACGTGTGATAAGTGCAGGTTTTTTAATCTGAATTTGGGTAAAAGGCTTGGCCTTTTTTTAGGTGAAAAAAAACGCGCGAAGCGCCGGATTTTGAGGAAAATAAGGAAAGTCTTAAATAATCATTAACATATTTTACAGTTTTTAAAACAAATTCAAGGCAACAGATAATTTAATTATGCAATACGTTCTATATTCTACGGATCAGGTCAACTTATATATTTTAAGGATAAAAAAAAATATAAAAAAAATAAAAAAAAATTATATATTTTTTTTTCAATTGGGAATTTTTTTTTCAATTGGGAAAAAACAATCAGATTTGCATTGAGAATGGGGCCGAATTTCGGACCCGTGGCATAGGGCGGAAAAAGCCTGCGACTATTCGAGTGCTTGACAGTATAACGTAAGCCATAATGGAGAAATTGTTCATATTCAAAAATTTATGAGAGGATCTTTCAAAAATAAAAAATGGAAACAAAAATTGGGGGGAGTAGAGGGGGGGGGGGGGGTGAGAGGGGGGGTATAATGTGGGGTGTGGTAATTTATTAGATGATGTTTAAAAAAATTAAATTGGGGGGATGAGAGGGGGGTATAATGTGGTGTGTGGTAATTTATTAGATGATGTCTAAAAAAAATTGGGGGGGGGGGGGAGGTTGGGGGGGGGGGATTCTGGGTAGGGGTGTGGGGTATTGTTTGGGTGAATCCATTGTGGTATTCAGGTAAGTGTTGTTTTGTCAAAGTAATAATAAAATGTGATCATAAATAAAGAAGTTATGGCAATTTAAGCAAAATGTTCAACTATCTAAGTGTAAAAGGGGCCATAATTATGTCAAAATGCTTGATACAGGGGTTTGCTCTTGTTTATAGGTTGGGGTCATATTGGTAAACAAGTATGCAGCATATAAAAGCTATATGTCAAAGGATATAGGAAATATTTGGGGTAGTACGCTAACTTTAAGATAGATTTATCAATAATATGCATATTCTAAGTATAAAAGGGGCAATAATTATGACAAAATGCATGATAGAGTTGTTTGCTCTTGTTTATAGGTTGGGGTGATGTTGGTAAACAGCAGGGGTGTAAATTGGCCAAAATCTAAAATCCTGAAAATAAGCCTATCGTTTGGGGGCCAGAGCAAAAAAGGGTTAATAATTCATGTAACTTTGTTAACTATTGTTTATTACTTTGTAAACAATATGTCAAAGTAAAATAATTTGTGTTTAAGATGACATTTTGTGACAATAATCTTAAAATTCCAGAAAAAAATCCTCTGATTTATATCAATTAAAAATTGGTCCTTAAGGGCCAAAATCCTGATTTCAGGAATAATCCTGAACTTTGACACCTCTGTAAACAAGTATGCAAAATATGAAAGCAATATGTCAAGGGACAATGAAAATAAATGGGATAGTACGAAAACTTTCACATTTGCTGCATATTCTTAGTGGAAAAGGGGCTATAATTATGACAAAATGCTTGATAGAGTTGTCTGCTCTTGTTTATAAGTTGAGGTGATGTTGGTAAACAAGTATGCAAAATATGAAAGCAATATGTCATGGGACAATGAAAATAATTGGGGTAGTACGAAAACTTTAACATTTGCTGCATATTCTAAGTGGAAAAGGGGCTATAATTATGACAAAATGCTTGATAGAGTTGTCTGCTCTTGTTTATAAGTTGGGGTGATGTTGGTAAACAAGTATGCAAAATATGAAAGCAATATGTCAAGGGACAATGAAAATAATTGGGGTAGTACGAAAACTTTAACATTTGCACGCTAACGCAGACGCTATCGCCGCCGCCGGGGTGAGAAGGATAGCTCCACTATATATATTTGATATATAATAGTCGAGCTAAAAAGCAATATGTCAAGGGACAATGAAAATAAATGAGGTAGTACGAAAACTTTCACATTTGCTGCATATTTTAAGTGGAAAAGGGGCTATAATTACGACAAAATGCTTGATAGAGTTATCTGCTCTTGTTAACAGGTTGGGGTCATGTTGGTAAACAATTATGCAAAATATGAAAGCAATATGTCAAGGGACAAAGAAAATATTTGGGGTAGTACGAAAACTTAAACATTTGCACGCTAACGCAGACGCTTACGCTAACGCCGACGTGAGTAGGATAGCTCCACGATATATATTTCATATATAATAGTCGAGCTAAAAATGAACAACATTCAGCAAATACCTTAATGAATGTAAACAGAAGTTCACAATCTGTCAAAAAACTGATATAAATATTAGTTACTGCAAGTCTAGAAAGTGCTTCAAAAATCTAGTTTACAAAATAGGTCTAACTTAATCTAAAGAACAATATCGATGGAGATTAGGAAACTTCAGTGAATCAAATGTAATAATAAGAAGAATTTACTAAAGTTATTGAAATAAAATAAGAGTCTTTCTAATTTAGAAAATATCAAATAAAAATAATCTAAATAATAATAATAATTTAGAAAACAATGCCAAAATGTCTTGATGCTGGTGTTGAAATAATTCAGAGATTAATTATTTCAAAATTCCAACCTTTTTCAAGAGCTGTTACCTTTTCAAGAAAGCATCAAGAGGTGTTTAAATCAGCCAAAACAGCTTATTTTATACAGCTCAGAAGAGATCAATGGCAGAGTAGTATATTTCCTTCAGAATAGTCAATTTATCAATGATCAATATCTTCCCAAATTCCAGAGCAGAACTAACAAGAAATATCTTTTAAAAAAGATATACGGCGTTGATTGTGGTTGATGTTTATGAGATAAAAAGTAGCGGATGCCTTTTTTCTGCGCAGTTCTTAGCTACATCACAAGCAAATCAATTACGGGGTGTTGCGCCAGATTTCGTGGCTTATTTTGCTTCATGTGATATTATTACTCAGATATCTATATTTACAGAATAGAAAAACACAAGAAACATGAAAATAAACGAGTGCATATAGGTCAGCCGGCAATACTCGAATCTTATTTAATTGCATAATTATAGTATAGTGAATTATTGTGCTCATGCTTAATAAACTGGTCTAAATGGATAAATATTTCTAATTAATTTTATCAAAAATGGTCCTTATTATGCAAATGTTGAAAACATATTAAAAATCGATGATTGACATACCACAATAATATCGCCGAATATCTTTATTTAGTATCTTTCTGATCAAAACAGACTTCAAGTGCACAAAGTTTACGAGACGGCGTTTATATAAAGATTTCTGCAACTGACCGCAAACTGACCTTGATACCTTGCGGATTGGAATGCAATGCATGAAAGTTAGGTAACAATTCTGCTGCTGAAACGACGGCTTGTTTACGCCAACTGTACACGACCAAGGCAACAGCTGTGCCTAAAATATTGATATATCGACAAAGCGACTAAACGAACTATTTACTCCATCAGACAAAAATAGCATAGATTCCAATTTTTTCCTTCAATGAAAAGATCGCAACCCCTTTTGCGAACTCCGGTGATGAACTGTATATAAACTCTGACTTTCACACATTGACCCGAAACCTCGCGGGTTGGAATGCAATGCAAGTAAGTACTAAATATGAGAATATAGCCTTTAGTATAAACGCTTTTGCGCTGGTAATTCTCTGAAAATAAAAGGTGAACGCACAAACTGTATTTATGTCGAAAATTGATTGTAAAATTGTTCTATCTCCTCTATCTATTGAGCCTTTTCATTAGAGATAAAATTGTTTCATGCAGTAAAACAGTGTTACAAAGACGCGGATATGTTTCCAATGTTCTGGTGTTATACTCAAATCAGCCAATGGAATAAATGAAGTGTATTCATGCGTACCTAGCCGCGGGAAATTTTATTTGAATATTATTGGACACTTACAAAGGTCAAGTCAGGGTGAAAAGCTGGCTTAATACAGCTTACGCCGAAAAATAGATTACTGAACCAGGTTAAACAAGGGAGATAAATACTGCAAAATCATGTACATGTTGTCTTTCTTTCAGCTATCTCTTAGTTGATAGGCTTATGCTCATGACTAAAATTGTTATGTGAATTATGAAAATTCTGTGTTATGAAAAATTACATAATACGTTTAATGATACATAATAATGACATAATAAAACCAAACTTTACTACACAGGAAACAAATGTTCTGACCAAATTTTATGAAGATTGGGTAAACTAGAGTGTTAACAAGATTTTACTATAGCCATATAAGGAAAAATGCCCCACCCCTAGGCAGCCATGTTTTTCAAGGAAGGTTACCATTTTTGAACTCATTCAAGATATCATTGGGACAAATCTTCTGAGCAAGTTTCACGAAGATCTGAAAATAAATGTGGCCTCTAGAGTGTTAACAAGGTTTTACTATAGCCATATAAGGAAAAATGCCCCGCCCCCTGGCGGCCATATTTTTCAAACAACCGGCATCATTTTCGAACTCGTCCAAGATATTATTGGGATGAATCTTCTGACCAAGTTTCATGAAGACCAGAAATAAATGCGGCCTCTAGAGTGTTAACAAGATTTTACTATAGCCATATAAGGAAAAATGCCCCGCCCCTTGGCAGTTTTTCAAGCAAAAGTAACCATTTTCGAACTCATCCAAGATATCATTGAGACCAATCTTCTGACCAAATTTCATGAAGATTGGACAATAAATGTGGCCTCTAGAGTGTTAACAAGGCAAATGTTGACGCAGCACGACGGACGACGGACAAAATGCGATCACAAAAGCTCACCATGAGCACGTAGTACTCAGGTGAGCTAAAAACACACTGAATTAACAAGAATATTGCCAAGCAATAAAAGTCCCCTATCGATGAAACTCTTCAATTTCCAGCAATTTTTCTAGTCTATTTGTTGCCATAGCAACCAGAATTCTTGATGTAGGAACATAATGATATGACGTGCATATTCTCCATATTTTGCCATCTTCATGAAAAAATATGAATAACTTTTTAAGTTATTGCAGGATCCAGAAAAGTGTGACAGAGGTAGGACTAATAAATGATAATTTGTAAGCAGTAAGGGCGAATTTTAAACCTTCATCAGCCCAATCTCAGTCCTTCAAGACAACTAGGTTAGTCTCATAAATTCTCAGTGAAAAACACATTTACTGAAAATACAATCGGAATGTTATTTTAGACACAAAAGAAGATTTTTGTATACAGTTCACTCTCGTTATCTCGACATTGGATATCTCGATATTTTCGATATGTCGAAGTAAGCTCAATGTCCCAATTTTTTTCCTTCTTTATCTATATAAATAAACATTGCATATCTCAATTTTCGTTATGTCGAATTATTCGATATCTCGATATAAAATTTTGTCCCGACTCCTGATTTTACATGTATTTACTGTGGTTTATCCCAAAGTGCGAATAACTGTCCCAGTGTCTGCAAAAGGTGAGAAATTTTTTCTTTGATACTTCACTGTCCCGCTTCGCCCGGCTGCTCCCGATACTGTTTGTTAGGAAATTGATCCGTTAATTGCATCAATGATCACACGTGTGTAATGTCGTTATTAGCCATTTACACTTGAGTAAGGCCTGTCACTTTAACTGTCACTTTAACATAAATTAACTGCAATTAATACACAGCCTGCTGAAATTTATTTGATCATGTACTAACAATCGATTGAACTTTGCATTTTACATGTAAAGTTCAGTATTGCGGAACGTGATTTATACATGTTTAGATGGAAAACCCTCATCAATTGCATCATAACTTTAAATAGCAACATTACCAGATGTTAACTCGACAGTTTAGAAAAATTATAACCGCATGTGTTCATGCAATTCTGTAATACTTAAACGTCATTTTAAGCATTTAAATAGCAAAATTAATCGTGCCTCGTAAAAATGCGTTTATATCCGGTAGAGTATTATGCTACACGGTGACTGCTTTAGTTAGACCACTTAGCAGGTATTTAGATGTTAAAAACAATGAACATTTTCGTCTCATTCTTTCTTTGAAAATGCCTACATCGGATATCTCGAACTCTCGTTATCATGATATTTTTCTTGTTCCTGCCGACTTCGAGATAATGAGAGTGGACTGTACATATAAAATTAAAAGTAGCGTAATAAGACATTTTCAGGGGTAAAATGCATCTGCATATATGAGATGTTTTTATTTAGTACTCGAAGATTCCCATAATGGTGGCAACATCTTGGATCAAAAAGTATACCTCGGTACTTACAGGAAACACAAATATGATTAAGATCTGACTGGAACTAGCAAAAAAAGCCCACTCAAACTTACTGATCCCCGAAAACCTGATGGCACATTTCTGGTCTAAATCCTTCATTGTTTCCAAGGTCGGCAACGTCACGGACTGAAAGAAATTAAAATAAAAACAACTTTTTAAACAAGTCTGAATATGGCCCAATCATCAAAAAAATCTGAATGTATCGGTATAAAAAAATGGAGTTACTTAAAATAATTGTTTTGTCAGAAACTACGGGTGTCCGAAAATTTATAGAGTAATTTCAGTAAAACTCAGATTGGCAGTCATGTGTTTTAAGAACATAATCATATTGGTAACATTGCAGTCATTTAAATAGATATTGCGCAATTTGGTCAGCAATTATTTTCCTTTTTTAACAAGGGCTGTTTGTAAAACATGCATGCCCCCCATATGGGCTGTCAATTGTAGTGGCAGCCATTGTGTGAATACTTTTTTTGGCACTGTGACCTTGACCTTTGACCTAGTGACCTGAAAGTCAATAGGGGTCATCTGCAAGTCATGATCAATGTACCTATGAAGTTTCATGATCCTAGGCCTAAGCGTTCTTGAGTTATCATTCAGAAACCATTTTTCTAAGTTGAGTCACCGTGACCTTGACCTTTGACCTAGTGACCTCAAATTCAATAGGGGTCATCTGCGAGTTATGATCAATGTACCTATGAAGTTTCATGATCCTAGGCATAAGCGTTCTTGAGTTATCATCCAGAAACCATTTTACAATTTGGGTCACCGTGACCTTGACCTTTGACCTAGTGACCTGAAAATCAATAGGGGTCATCTGTGAGTCATGATCAATGTACCTATGAAGTTTCATGATCCTAGGCATAAGCATTCTTGAGTTATCATCCGGAAACCATTTTACTACTTCGGGTCACCGTGACCTTGACCTTTGACCTAGTAACCTGATAATCAATAGGGTCATCTGCAAGTCATGATCAATGTACCTTTGAAGTTTTATGATCCTAGGCATTAGCGTTCTTAAGTTATCATCCGGAAACCATTTTACTATTTCGGGTCACCGTGACCTTGACCTAAACCAAGTGACCTGAAAATCAATGTACCTATGAAGTTTCATGATCCCAGGCATAAGCGTTCTGGAGTTATCATCCAGAAACCATTTTACTATTTTGGGTAACCGTGACCTTGACCTTTGACCTAGTGACCTGAAAATCAATAGAGTCATCTGCGAGTCATGATCAATGTACCTATGAAGTTTCATGATCCTAGGCTTAAGCGTTCTTGAGTTATCATCCAAAAACCATTTTACTAGTTCGGGTCACCTTGATCTTGACCTTTGACCTAGTGATCTGAAAATCAATAGGGATCATCTGCGAGTCATGATCAATGTACGTATGAAGTTTCATGATCCTAGGCATAAGTGTTCTTGAGTTATCATCCGGAAACCATTTTACTATTTCAGGTCACCGTCACCTTGACCTTTGACTTGGTGACCTCAAAATCAATAGGGGTTATCTACGAGTCATGATCAATGTACCTTTGAAGTTTCATGATCTTAGGCCTAAGCGTTCTTGAGTTATCATTCTGAAACCATCTGGAAACAATTTTACTATTTCGGGTCACCATGACCTTGACCTTTGACCTAGAGACCTGAAAATCAAAAGGGGTCATCTGCGAGTCATGATCAATGTACCTATGAAGTTTCATGATCCTAGGCCTAAGCGTTCTTAAGTTATCATCCGGAAACCATTTTACTATTTCAGGTCACCGTGACTTTGACCTTTGACCAAGTGACCTGAAAATTAATAGGGGTCATCTGCCAGTCATGATCAATGTACCTATGAAGTTTCATGATCCTAGGCCTAAGCATTCTTGAGTTATCATCGGGAAACCATCTGGTGGACCGACTGACATACGGACCGACATGTGCAAAACAATATACGCCCTCTTCTTCGAAATAATCGTACTTTCCTTACCAAGGAAAAATTACAAAATCCCAATTGCAATGTGTTAGGTTCCCAAAAGGATGGAAAGGTGTGGCAATTTTCAAAACTAAACATTTTTCAAGTGAGAAAATCCAAATAGTAAATTTATACGGGCAAAAGCCCGCGAAGCGGGCGTTGACCGTTCATACATATGTAAATTTAGACATAAAATTACATAAGAATACCACATATGGATGCGTCTAAAAAAAAATGCCACGCGACATATATTTTCGCGATGCTATTTATGACCTTGAACAAATAGAAAACACTTTGACAAATGCTAAATCACATGTAATTACATACCTCAGGAAAAATTTTATCAATGGCATCATAATTGTGTAGCAAATCGCACTTAATATTCTCGCATTATTTGTTTTTCTTCGCAACCGTTCCAGAATTAAGTCATTACTCAATTATCTCCCCTGAATACTCATCTTCAGTGGGTATAAGCCGAAGACTGGTTTACTGCATATAGTGACAGTCTTTACCAAACACAATTTATGTGAACATAACCTGTCTTAAATATATTGCTGAATCTCAGATTTCTGTCGAATTTATTTGCTTTGATATTTTCAATATCTTATTGTTATTATAATCCTGACAAATCACAAACACTTGTTAAAAAATTATTTGTTTTAAACATTATAGTTGGCATCTCTATTCTTCCAGTATTATCGCGGTATTTCAATAACGACACCCTACTGTTTATTTGTCAGAATTCGTGACGCATTTTCCATTCGCTCTCAGAAAAAAGTTGTACGTGTGATCATGAGCAATATTCTGGTAAGTTGTCGTTGTTTTCCATTAGAAACACATTTATTCACCAAATTTACAGATATTCCAATCTAACTTTTTAGTCTTTTAGCTTTAATTTTGAACGTATTTACACCTCGTCTGCTCCACTTTACCGATATCCCGAAAGGTTACATATCACTATAAATATAATAAGTTTAGGCCTAAAACCACAAAATCTGATACCTTTGGATTTTCGTACCACAATTTTACGTAAAAAATCTTCCAGATTCGAAGTCAACAAAAAACAAGACATTTATAAATTGTCTGCATTATTGATCAGATTTTAAGATATTTGTTGGTTTTCCGCCTTTAGAAGCTGTTCTGCCACGGCAAGAGCTGGGCATCACACAAGCCATTCTATCCAGCAAAACTGACAGTTTTGATTTACAAAAATCAACAAAGGAGGGATTCCTGAACTATCAAAATTTCCAAGCTATACACACAGTTATTATCTGTGGTGATCTTTATTGGTTCTGTTGGTTTACTTGGATGGAACATGTGTGAACTTTTATAGAACTTTGAAAAGTCTATATCTGTCTATATCTATAAACAAAAATCAGCTATGGTATAATAAGATCAGATGTGCAAACAATGTCAAAGGGTTGTTAAATTAACAATTTGAAGGCAATTATGCTGAAAAAATATGCAAGTTCCCATGCAAATTTAGTCTGTATATCGACAAGTGTCTGCCAATAAATGTCAAACTAGTAATACAAAACTTACCACAAGTATGTAAAAGCACTAAGTACCTGTTGTTATCATTTTTAGTAAGATAGTGTAATTCTAAACAGTAGCAAATAGCTTGTTTAGTAAATGCATAATGCAATTAATATGATTTCCTTTATATTGTGTAATTAATCAATTGGTTGTTACTTGTTAATTCATGGTACATGTAAATGTTTTATGGCTAGTACAAAACCAGCATTGTTAATTTTGTAAAAGGAAATAAAATACCACCACTTTGTAATTTCATATACGTAAATATTGTGTACTGTAGGTTGATGACAGTGTTTTAGTATTACTTATTTTTTAACTATTATTTTATGTGCAAAAAAATGATGTGAAGTTTTTTGTATCTCCACATAATACCACATACCTTTTTACATATGTACTGTGTTATGTGTTATTTGAATGTTTAAATTAAAAAATATGGATGATATAACATGATGCATTCTTATATTTGCATTCAAATTGTAACTATAGAGCTAAGTGTATGCAGTTTAGACTGTGATTTAAGAATTGCTACAAAATGGCTAGTTTTTTAGAGGCGACAAAATTTAAACTGTTCAACAATAGTTTGCGAAAGAAAATTAGAAACCTGTCAGATACCAGTATTAATTAAATATTTAAATTGCGAAACAAGTATGTTGTTATGCTGTTACACATAATTATACATTGATAATAAATAAGAAGACAATTAGCGGTGTTAACGTTTCCCAACAGTAGAAATCATTCTTCTGATGAAGTCAGTCAGTGGTATACAGACGAAAGCTCCAGGTTTGGCTTTCAATACGTAGTGTGTGTTATTTGACAGTCTAAAACTTATTGGATTAAAAAAAATCCTGTCAAATTTGTAAATCAAAATTGATTTGACACATCACATGATTTTGATTATGTTAAATCAGTGTACTGTATGCTAAATGTAACTGCTTTAGCAAGCTGTCATGTTGATTGAGACATTTGATGAAACAAACTGTTTCCGGGGTAGGACCAGTACTTGGTGTCTATACATGTATGACGTATCATGACGTCGAAAGTCTACAAGACTTACTACATAGAACGAGAAATGTACTTCGACGTACAATTTTCACCGACCCTTGAGTGTTAGCGAATCAGAAGACACCTAACAATTACATCTGTTGCTTTTAGAGATATTTGACATTGAACATTTTTATTATCATTATTTATACCAAATTATGCGACTATCGACCGCTTACTCATAGATATCGTGCGTATTTTTTGATCGGCGTGGCGGAAGTAACCTCTGACTTATGCAAGTTATGGTTATTACAAAATACGACCAACGGGGAAGTTATTATACATTATTTATCCCGTTAATGTTTGGTAACTGTTTGGTTACCGTTGGGAATTTCCTACACAGTAATGCGCTGGACGGTCGTGATACTCCGCCCCGCATGAATAAATACTCACAATAACGTCGCTGTCGTTCTAAAACCTCGTAGCTCCAAATTTTTCAAAAATGTTTTTTCGTCTTTTCCGAATATATGAAGTCTGGCGCGTGTTTTGTGCTATATCTCGTAGCTCTACGCCAATCAGAGCCCTTGAAAAATGCACGTGACGAAATGTTGTAGCTTGATTGTTGGCTTTCTTTCCGGCGAAAAGTCGTAGCGACGTCATTTCACCTATAGGTACGTCATTTCGTTTGGACAATTTTGACAAAAACGTTTTTATATTTGCAGCTACGAGGTTTCCTATCAGGACGAATTGTCGTACCTCATACCACGGACGCTCCGTGCTTATACAAATGACACAACTGTGGTGACAAAATATCGTAGCTACCATTTCTGAACATCAGTATGACTTATCAGTATGACTTACGCGTCTACGGCTTATACCGTATTTTGCAGCTTCATTTGTTTGGTATTTTTACAGAATTTCAATTTCTAAAACATCGCTATAAAAAAATGAGACGGTTTTTTCTCTCTCCTGAAAACTTGGCATTTTGTAGCTACGAGGTTTGAGAACGACAGCGACGATATGCTGAATAATTTTGATTTTAAAAAGGTAACAATTGAATCTTCTTCAAATTTGTATATTATCTATTTCAATGCATTAAATACTTGAAACTTCTATGTGGGTTTTTTTCCATTCTGATATTTTTATTCATTTTGTCCTTAATTAAAAAAGAGATTGTAAACATTTATTATGAATAAATCTGAAGGAAAAGCGGCTCAATAGACAAGTGTTTTGATTGGCTGTTCAAAAAATGTGTACGTCGAAGTGAAAACATGTATGTCGAAGTACAAATTGTACTTTGACGTACAAACAAATACTTTGAAGTGTATTTTATATTTGTATGTCGATGTACAATTGTTGTACTTCGACGTACATTTCTCTTTTTACCTAGTAGGTCTTCTTGACTTTCAACCCAAATGGTACGCCATAGTATGCCTTTAGGGTTATCTAAAGAATGCTCCCACTTAAGGGATCAATACAGAGACCTCCCAGTGACTAAGCCAGTAAGCAGACACCCCATCCATTATACCACAGCCATCGAACCAGCTTTAAATTCCTTTGGCTAGAAAACAAAAAAATTATAAGATGCTATATCTTTAAGCTTGGAACATGTAACTCGTTTTAAGATTGATTTTTGAAGATGCATTACTTAATTATTGCAACAATTATAATATTTTGAACACAATCATGTCCATATATTTATTAAAAATACATGGTTATCAAAAAAAAATTAAAAAGCTTTTGCCCGTAAATTAGGTAGCACCTATTATCATATTAATATTAAATGAGATTTGTTTATAGTTCATTTAATTGTTTACTAAGTTCATTTTACAAGCAATTCAGATATACATGTATGTACACAACAAAGTGTGTTGTGGAAGCCTACGGCTTTCAATGCAATTGAGCTGAAATGAATAGTTGTTGAGTCTTAATGTAAATAATTAATCATTTACGGTAAATAATGTGTGCGTGTTGAACACATCAATTTCTGGTAAGGTTAAATAAGGCGTTGTTAGATAAATTATTGAGACCTGCTCTATTGTAGTCGCGTCTATATTAAGCAGACAGGTCGGGTTTCATTAACTTAAGGGATTCATTTTCCGCATGTACTATTTATACCCCCTGCGCAGAGGTCACATTTCATTACGACAAAATTTAAATAATGTCTGCGTGTTGAACACATCAATTTCTGGTAAGGTTAAATAAGGTGTTGTTAGATAAATTATTGAGACCTGCTCTATTGTAGTCGCGTCTATATTAAGCAGACAGGTCGGATTTCATTAAGGGATTCATTTTCCGCATGTACTATTGATACCCCTTGCAGGGAGGTCACATTTCATTACAACAAAATGTGTAAACATTGCAAGTGTTAAACTATAACACTTGCCTTTTAATAAACGAATTTCTGCTGTAAACTACAAGAAAACAAGCAGCTGCAAGTACTTGCCTTTTAATTAACGAATTTCTGCTGTAAACTACAAGAAAACAAGCATCTGCAAGTATGTGACGAATCAATTTGTGTTTAAGCGTTACAATACACGAAATAAAAAGAGCTTGCGGTAAATACTACTGTCGAACAAATACTCCCTAACCAGTAATTTCCAAATTGGGCAAACAAAATTTCTGATATAGATAAATTTGAATAATTATTTTGATAGAATAACAAAGTGTACCCAATTTAAATATCAGGACATCATTGGCATCACATTTGTACTGCTCCAGTGCACTGTGAATAATACCTGCAAAGACACAAATCACATTTACACTAAATATTTGATCACTTTTAGTCAATGTTTAGTATCCCTTATTCTCATAGTATTGACCCTCCTCATAGTATCGTACGTTTAACGAAAAACCCTAAAGAAGTGCTGGAAATTTAATGTTTTATTACATTTTTAGAAGTTGTAATTTATTTGATGGTTATCCATGACTATTACAACGATCTTACTCATGATTTCCGGTGTTAATTGGAAAGTAGGTCATGTTTATTCCAGTGTGATGCTATGATTTTTAATTATGTAACATACAATTATGTTAGTTTGTTTATGGATTCAAAGTAGCTTTATCAAATGTTTTATATGCCGCTTATTTTTTAATAAAATGTAAAAATATTTTAAAAACAACATGAGCAAGAGTTTCTTTTTTCAATTATAATACTATTTTAAAAACAAACACATGCACATAGCAACAAACCTTAGCAACCAATCAGAAGGGCCGATATTATGAGAACCATAGTACATGATACCCATTTCTACAGAAAGCTAAGTCTAGCCAGTATTTTGTCAAAACAATGCCAATTAAAATGCAGTGTATGTTGTGTCCAATAATACACATTTAACTATAGATTGACATATAACACATGCGTGTATTTGTATTTCTTCACTTCCAAATTGCGTATGTATTCATTATTAAGAGAGCCGATACAACGGAGAGATATGCTACAACGAAATGCCTGTGACCAGTGTGAGAAACGGTTTCGTTATTGAAAATGCCCTGTATAGTTTTTATTTTGCTATCATGCAGGGAATAATCTAGAATTTACTATCTATGGGTCCCTGAACTCGCAGATTTTAGACCAATGAGTCCCAGGCCAAAATTAATGAGTCCACCTTGAAAAAGAATGGGTCCCAAATTTTGAAAGAAACCAAATAGTGAAGAAAATATGTCTTAATCACACTAGCTCAATAACTATACTTGCATTAAACTTTTAATAATATCAAAAACTTGTTGAAACCAAAAAAACAAACAATTTCAGAGTTATCACTATCTTGTATGCCTTTACATAGGCTATAACATTATCTGTTACATGAATGTAACCTGTTATAACATTTCAACTTGATTCAAATCGATGATAATATTATTGTTAACATCCGAATTGCGAGCCGTTTACCTACCATTATTAAAGTTTAGATTTGTTTGTTTTGGATTATTAAGCTTCAACACCTTATTTCGGAGGCATTTTTTCTGTATTATTTATGACTAAGTTACACAAAGTTAAAGCAGGTTTTCATCAGGGGACTCGAGAAAATATCATAACACATTCTATTTTAAATGGTAGATTCTAATTGGTTCGTATTAAAACATCAGCGGCTCGACTAGAGCCAATCAAAAGACTTGCTGGAGTCTTCAAGCCTCATTCGGTTAAACTGAGCGCTCATTGCTACACTTTTGACTCGTACACAAGATGGTTCGTACCTATCAGGACTTTGCGTATGCGTTAACAGATACAGTTCAGCAATGCGTCAGAGTGGACACACATATTTCAAAACGATGCGTCAATTTCGATATTTGTGCGTCATAGACGCGGGACGCACATGTAGATTATTCCCTGATCATGTCCAATTTAACTTGAAATTAATCTGAACCAATGATCCATGTTATTTTGACCTTTGAATTTAAGGACCCCAGTATTATTTCTAGAAAAAGTGCTGTATCTAAAAAGAAGAATCCGAATGCATTGTCCGAAAACAATTCAATAACTGTCTGACAATATTGCGCATTTATTTTAAACGGTTAAAAACCCTGTTACGATGGGTTAACCTTTCCAAACATGAGAAAAATAAGGTGAACATAATGCCTGAAAATGAGCTGTCAAAAAGCTGACTAAACAAGTAGAAAATAGACAGCTGACACGGGTTTTCGCAATTTCTTACCCGCCATTTTTGAGCATTTGGTAAATTGTTTGGTTACCAGAACCTAACGGTTAAACCGGTTGTGATGTCTCGTGAGTTAATTATGTTATTGATGAACAAATTTAAGTGATCAACACAACATGTTGTAAAGGAATATCATTATTTTCAATAAATAATATGGCACAATGCATATATTTACGTGCTTATAAAAATTACAACAATTTAAAAACGCAGCAATTGTAAATTAAAGCGCTGAGGCAAAAACCTAGAGAGTATTCTTTGACTGAGGGTTGTTCACGTACTATTATATTGGGCACAACAAACTACATACAAAATATTCATAGTCCAAACATTCAATTAGAGCATCGCCAGTTTAAATGTTCTTATTCAAAATGTATCTAGATTTTGTAAAATCGTAAATATTCGAAAGGTTGATGCACTTCACAATAGCATGGATACTCATGTAATATATCACGACAAACAGGTATTTTAGAAATAGTTTGATGATAATTTAGGTTATATTTGTACCCAAGATCATTTGTATTTGCCAATTTGCCAGTCTGTTGAAAGGAAAAGGAACATAACATACCTTAAATCAGGTATTTTTGTTTAATGGATTTTTATTTCCTATTGCAATGGGTAAGTTAACTGATAGTAAAAATTATCTATAAATAATATTTTTATGCACACATTTTTATACATTATTGAACGCCTTCTAATTTATTATTTTCCTGTTACGTTCATACTTGCTTTTTAGCTTTATAAATATTTAATAACTTGTGTTTAACCAAAACATTATTGTGGTATTGTCCAATCACATAAAGGTATAGCTAGGGTCACATGAGCTCTTCGTCCAATCTTGGCATTGTTGCTCGGATTTTTTAATTAGGCAGTTTGCTTAAGCAATTTATAATAGATAATTGTGGTTAAAATCAAAACTCAACTCCACATCTTCTCCGCATTAGGGTCGATTCGTGTATTTATTATGTTATGTGTTTTTAAATAACATTTTCATAAATGTAATTCTTATGAACAAAAATCTATTAATATTATTGATAGATCTTATGACGCATCTAACGTTTTTCACGTGTAAACCTGTTTAGAAGGTGTGTTGCACCTGCTTTTGTGTACCTTTTGGGGCGTGCTTTTTCGCCCGTTACCTCATTCAGGAAAGCGTGGCAACATCAAAATTATGTTTTGTATTTGAATACACATGTAATATAAAAATACTGAATACGTTAAATTTCCGAACATAAACGGATAAAGGTCGTATTTCCTATATTCGGAAGAAATGATTCAAGTGCATTGCCACAGTCGCACATTTTTACTTCGTGGTGTTCGTTCCACTGGGTTCGTATTTTTTGCGAGCTGCTGCTATTCTAATGAAAAATATATGGTAAAATATGTAGTTACACTTTAAAGTAATTTTGTCATTATCGCTTGATTTTTTAATCGACATTTTTAGTCTTAAAACATTTATTTATTTACATTAAATTTATTACAGATTTGTATCCGATCAGCATTTCCGCACGGATTATAAATGTGATTACCTGATATATATACCAGTTATACGTGTTCGTATAGATTGGAAGCTATAGTATAAGTGTATGTGCCTTACAATACACAAGTATATTTTGAAACTATGGGGGCGTTCTTTTACCGCCCATAATGCCATTCAGGAAGCAATCTGATATATTGCAATCTGATATATTGCTATCCTTATAATATCCTTATATATTTCATAATAAATGTCTTTTTTTGCGTGTTTTTACCCCCATTCGTTCCCATTCAGGAAAGAATATGTTCTGTGTTAAGCTACTTTATGACATTTTATTATAATGCCCCTTTTCCAAACAACACAATTGTGATTGTGCCTTTCTTCAGTTCATACTAGTCGGTCCGGTCTATGACTTTGTCATAACCACCTAGGACAATATACGTAAACCAATTTGTTCACATATATTTGAGTTTATTGGGTAACATAAGCTTTTTAATCAAAATCATGCGGCATCTAGTTTTATCACGGAGTTTAATTTCTGGTATTCAAGAGTATGTCAATTTATTATTTTTACCATTAAATAATTTTCTAAAATTATATGCAGTATCATATATATATCTACGTCTCTGTTTTCTTTGCATTAAATGGAATTAATTTAGCGTACTAAATTCACCAACTAATCAGTTTTTCTATTGCGTATATTAACTTTCAAATCTGAGGATTTAATATGAAATACGCACCAACTGAAATCTTACACACCATCGCCTTATTGTCTCATCTATCTGACAGAAATTCAGAATCATACAAATTTGTTTGCTATATTGGAAGTATTTTGAGTATATTTTTAGTTTATAAAACTAAGATAATAAAAATCTATTTAATAATATTTTCATTAATATAAATTAATGTCACGGAAACCATTAACTTGTATCATTTTTTAACAAAATGTCATCGCTTTAAAACATTGAACACAAAACTTTATATGATGAAATACATTCGCTGTCCAAAATAAAAAAGCTTGTCATTTTAATGTCAGTGCATTCTTTAGATATTAAAGAGTGCTTCAAATAAATAAGTTTTTTTTTAATTCACTCATACATTTTTGTATTTTCGGACACGTTTAATGATATTATTGTACAAATTTGAGTAATTTTTATCTTATTAGCTAATGGACATTTAAGGACGCGGGATTTTTGCCAGTATATGCAAAAAAGTAAGCATTCTTTAAGTACAATTTCGCTACACTTGAGTTTGTGGGTATTAGCTGGGAATGGATTATTGCAACTTATAAAATTTATTGTATAAAAGTTACCAAACAAATGTGTATAATAACAAGAAACGTCGGAGACGGGTGATTCTCCCCAAAGTTTTTTTGTCACAATGTTGCACTATATATTCAGATAAAAGGAAACGTCTAGTAGTTGGGGGGGGGGGGGGGTGACAAGAATTGCACTATATGTACAGTTTATAGAAAATTTCAAAGGGCCATAACTCTGTGAAAAATCATTCGACCAGAACCGGCTGATAATATGCACATCTCCTCTCTCCTCAGCTTCCCTTAAAGTTTAATTGAATACCGGTCATTAATTGCTGAGAAATAGCCCGGACAAATATTGTGCACGGACGGACGGAAACACATACGGACAGACGAAGCGGCGACTATATGCTCCCAAAAAAAATTTGGGGGAGCATAAAAATGCAATACTGCTCCAGCAGCTGGAGTTTCACTTCTTTCTATTAAAAGAACTCACATTTGATATAAAAATGATTAAATGTTAAATTCCGTTTCAAATCTTGGCAAGTTTCAACAATATTAAGTTCTATTATTTAATCCAAAAGTATGTCTATTACAACCTTGCACTATATATTGTTCGCAAATATATTTCATTGTCACGTATTTAAAAGGAAGGTGTGTAAATCTATCAGTTTAGTGTACCACCTCTTTTCATCGATTGAATTATACTGATAAGCTTCGCAATGAAGCACGACTTTTGTTGACTGTTGTAGTTTCTCACAAATGAGGTGTTGCACATCCTATTTGCATACCATATAAACAATAATGAGTTCAGAGGTGGAATGGCGGCGAAAGTGGAAACCAACGCTTACAGCGTATCCATGGCAACCGATCAAAATTCATGGCACGGTTTACATGATCAAATATAAGTTCACCCCAAACTCGTATGAATTGCTTCTTACAGACTTAAAGCATTTTTGGTACGAAGAACTTGCGGATAATAAATTGCAGAAACGTGTGAAGGTATATCATCCGGAGAACGATTATCGAACGGTTAAGAAAACGAGTAACATAATTTCTGAATAAATGCAAACATATTCCAATAAATATAGGGTTTATAATAATAATATACGTCTGTAGAGAACGTCTCATTGTTTGGACCACGGACTCTAGATTACACAGATATGAAACGGGACCGTTACGCCAAATATCTTGTTGTGTCTAAGTCACGTGACCGTGCCGTATCTGTCGATCTTTTATCGAAGCGCCGAGGTTATACATTTGATGTACCCACTCACGTATTTTGTTAAATTATAGTTTAATTTCTAGGCCGATTTTGACAAATTATATATCATTAGAAAGCTTACGTAATGTAGTTTTCAGATATATAAATATATATTAAGTTTTTCTTCTGATTTTGGCAGCTCGGCGAGTTATAACTTTAACTTTTGCAAATATCATACTGTTTTGGAGTTTTAGAATCTAGATTTACGGTTGACATGTTCGTACTTTATACCGATTTGTAGCGTTTATATTTGGAGTTCAGTTTTAAAAATAACATCTTGCTTAGGAGAATAGAATTCTGTTTATGATAGAAAAAAAATTGGTTTAAAAATGAAAGCAAGTAAGGAATGAAGGCGGAAATAAGTAGCGCGCGGTCCTAACGAACCGAACTGATGGCGATTATGCTTTTGTTTAGATACCGGCCATCAGGGATGAATACATCCCTGCGGCCATTGAATTTCCTTTGCCACGATTATTATATTTTTTATGGAATATATTGAAATATTTTGTTCTAGAGACATATCCATAAAGCTAAGTATTAATGAAGCTTAATAAATTTACGATTTCAGCTCTTGATTATAACACAGAAAGGGTGTTAATTTTATGATGAAACAGCGTATACAAATGTATAGCGGACCCTCTTGATATTTTTCGGCTTTGCATACTTCAAATATAATGGGTGTCAAAACATTCATCGTTTGTTGTTTATTATCAAAAAGGTAATTATGTAAAATTATATGAAAGGTTATTAACCATAAATTATCAATTAATTAAAATTATTTAAAGATTCTTGAAAATCACGGTCAACTGTCTATGCATGTATATTGAAATATCTTTATAAGTAAACAGAGTTATAAATATATAGAATTCTAAATTAAAACTCTGTATTATTTGTATTTTTCGGAAAGATTATTTAACCCCGTTGTGGTCAAATGAGAATGCTGTTTTTAATTATGTTGTTCCGTACACTACCATACACTCTTTATAAGACTACGAAATGACGGAGTTTTTTTACCGGTACCCGCTAAATACGTTAAATGTTAAGTATTAGATTTTTTAAATGTTTAAAATGTACATGTATAGGTATTAAGCACTTATAATTATTGTGATTTAGCTGGCTGACATCTATACAGTATTTAGTTTATGGCAATCTGTATGGGCAGATGACTATAAATGTTTTCAATACGCTACATATCTTACAAACGCAAAATTGAGTATTTGGCGTTACATTACTCCAAGAAATGACCACTAATACCACGAGAAGACATGGAGGTATCATAAAAAGTGTAATCTGACCAGACATTGCCACCTGTGGTTAGGGACCAATATACAAGTATAGGTCCCTGCTGTGGCGTATGACACCATAGTGTTATTTAGTATTGGTCGGCACAGTTTCTGATCATAACGAGATAATTGGTTTGTGCTGAACACAGGGGCAATAAAACCACAGATCTATCAATAGACCGTTCCATAATTTAGTCATTACATAATTATCTCCCCTGAATTCTCTCCGCGTCCGCCATTACACTGCTGCTTAACAATCGGTAACATATATAAGAGAGCACCGATTATTCAACGGATGAATTTCTTTCTAAATTCTAAGGCCGTCATTACATGGTCTTGGTTTTCTTGGAAAACTAACACATTGACACATTAAAAAAAGCATTTAATTAAATTAAATGCAATATTTTTCATTTGATTATTTGCATCAATCTTTAAATCGTGTATGCCTTTGCATTCCAGTGTTTAATTGCCCCTTTGTTCTGCATAATCCGATTATCTCGTTTTGATCAGATATTGTCCAGACTTAACTAACCACATGGTGTCATAAACCACACTGGGTGGCAGATGACAGTCTGGTCATTAAACACAATTGATGATGCCACCATGTCTCATCTTCCTGGTAGTATTAAGCAGTCATTTGGTAAGATAATTTACCTCCGACATACTTAACAGTTGCGTAAATAAGATATGTTACATATTTTACAAATTAAAAGTTATGTCCAATATAGAATATCAGAAATTGTACACCGTAAAGATACTAGCCCGTTTAAATTATGAAAAAATAAAGTATTTAAAAAAATATAAAAATAAAACATTTAACGTATTTAGCGGGTATCGGTTAATTAAAACTACGTCATTCCGTATGAAGATTTGATGTTATGGCAATGCACGAACGATATCATAAAACAATAAATTACATTTGACACCAAACAGAGGTAAAAAATATTTTAAAAATATATATATGTTTATAAATATATGTGTGTTAAAATGTTAGATATGTGTCACTCATACTCACTAGTAACGAGTTTTCAATATACATGAGTACACAGTTCAATTTGCATCATATGAAGTTGTGTTTTTTCAGTTGTATGTTAATATTCCTCAATAGGGTCATTCTTTGTACAAAACCCATCAAATTAAAATTACATGTAAATACTGTCATGTCCTTTGCTTTTAATATGGCTTTGTAGTATGTTTATTTTCAAAGCACTCCTTACACTTTCTAACACTCATTTATTTATCACACTAGCGTCCTCATGCCATTGATAATTATATTTTTATAATTAGATGTATAAGTATTGTAATCTATTGAAGCTTTTCTGCAAAAAATATTACCGCTTATGCATAGAGCTCTTTATTGTGTCAAAATGTCGGCCTTTCAGTCTTCAGATAATCTTTAATTTGATGCTTATGCCGCGTTTTTAAAGTTGCAAATAAATGTATTAATAAATTCGTTTGGCGCTTAATAATATATTTTTGAAATATTATTTAGGTGTTTTTTATCGGAGTTTTTGTGTGTGGATTAATTGACTAAACATTTGGTGTCGTTATCCATATGTTTTGCGTTACTTCAAAGACCTATAAAATACAATTTTTAGTATTTTTAGCTTTATAGCTGTTAAATGATTCAAAGATGAAAATATAGATATATCACATAGATCGCATTCTCTTCATCTTCCGAATAATCACATAAAAGGTCGTCAAGATCAATATCACTCTCTCATGATAAAAAGCTCGTTTTTTAACGTGACAAAATTCCATCTAAAAAAATTAATATAAATCCAAACCACATTTTTTTATCTCTGATATCAGTTAGAACAAGAAAAATAATGGAAGGCGTATCAAAAATATCATACTTAATATAATATGTAATGATTTTGGAATGTAGATTTTTACCAAATGAGATCAATTACAAACAATTAGCGGTAATTAATTGCGCGAGAATCTTTTATAAGTATTAATTAAAATAAGTATTAATTAAAATATAATCTGCTTGATGTTGCGGCTATTAAAATCAACACAACAATACATGCGTGAATTGTTTGTGAAACGTTAAAAGTAACAAGTCTAATCAAAGACATAGTATGAGCGACTGAACCGGCAAATTTTCGCTGATGATTACCACTTGATTACAGATAAAAAAAAACAAATACACGAAAGCATTTTAAACATTTTATTTGTAACAATCAATCTCAACTTCAAACAATCATTTAAACAACAAAAATGTGATAATCACCTCACAGTAATTTATTTATCCGACAACGGTGAAGCGGGTATTCTCTACGTCTTTTGCTTTTGGAATCGCAGACTCACACAAGTTAGCAGCAGTGTAATGGCGGACAGTCACGTGACTGACAATATGGCGGCGGTCAATTTATCGATTATGGAACGGTCTATAAACAAGATTATTGAGATATCTTTTTTTGAACACCGCGATAAAAATGCTCAAACCATGGACTCTAGATTACACGGATAAGAAACATGGCAACATTCTCAGAATCATCACTGCTATATGTGTAATCACCTAACAATTCGTCTAAAAATAATTTATATATTTGAGTTGAAGACGATGTACTGTTGTTTAAGTCTGAATAAACTATCCGTCTGCCTGTCTAAATCCAAGCCGTCATCGTCCCGGTGAAAAAAATCTGATTTTCAATAGTTGGACATGATGCCCTGATGTCAAAATACGAAATGACCCGCGTAACACGGACCGTGATTTTCAAGAATCTTTAATAAATTGATAATTTAAGGTAAATAACATTTCAAATAATTATACATAATTACCTTGTTGATAATAAACAGCAAACGATGAATGTTTTTGACACCCATTTTATTTCAAGTATGCATGCAAAGCCGAATAATATCGAGAGGGTCCGCTATATACGCTGTTTCATCATAAATTTTACACCCTTTCTGTGTTATAAACAAGAGCTGAAATCGTTAATTTATTAAGATTCATTTATAATAAGCTTTATTGATATGTTTCGTGAACAAAATACTACAATATATTCCATAAAAAATATAATAAGATGGCAAAAGAAATTCAATGGCCGGTTTCTAAACAAAAGCATAATCGCCAAGACCGTAGCATCAGTTCAGTGCGTTAGGAACGCGCGCTACATTTTCCCGCCTTCATTCCTTAATTACTTTCGTTTTTAAACAAAATTTTTTTCTATCGTATACAGAATTCTATTCTCCTAAGCAAGATGTAATTTTTAAAACTGAACTCCATATATAAACGCTACAAATTGGTATTAAGTACGAACATGTCAACCGTAAATCTAGATTCTAAAACTCCAAAATGGTATGATATTTGCAAAAGTTAAAGTTATAACTCGCCGGGCTGTCGAAATCAGAAGAAAAACTTAATATATATTGATATATCTGTTTACTACGTAACGTAAGCTTTCTAATGATATATAATTTGTCAAAATCGGCCGAGAAATGAAACTATAATTTAACAAAAGACGTGAGTGGGTACATCAAAATGTATAACCTCGGCGCTTCGCTGTACGCTAATCGTAAAAGATCGATAGCCACAACACGTTAAAACGCGCGGTGGTAAAACATAAAATGTGTATTTCTTGTGTTTAACTCGCTATAAATCCATTAATAACAACGGGAATATACTAAAAGTTATATTTTTGAAAGAGGAATTAATAAGCAACAAGATAACGTATAAACCAATAAAATCGGATGAATAGTTTTTGCATAAGATTGAATTTACTACAGTAAGGGTCAAATACTCGATTCATCTCCTGTCAATATACACTCCGTGTTTGGACTAATGCACACAATTCAGCAACAAATGGTTTACCTTCAAAGATTTATTTTATTTCCCCTTAAATCCATGTCAAATGTTTTTATTTAAAGAGTGTTAAACCATGCATAGCGGATAGTTCCACACACATTAGGCCAGCTAAGCTTAAACAATTTATTCACTGAACAACTTTTGTATAAACTTAATTTCTTGAACTGCAATTCAACTTTTGTTTACAATTTAAAAGTTTCTGTTTTATTGGTCATTCTGATGGGTGCATCATACAGTTCTATTGCTAGATTTCAATAAAAAATGGAGAGGTAGTCAAAGTAATTTTTTTTTATAAATCAAATAGATCTAAAAGTGCTGTGTTTACACTAGTAAAGTCGTCTGCTGTATTTTGCAATTTATGTGGAAATTTAATGAAAAGGGCCAATAAAATTGCATGGAATATGGATAAATTTGGATTATTTTAGTTAAAGTGAGATTTTGAAATGTAATCATACCTATCTTTCCTAATTTTTAGCCGGATTTTTTTCGAAAAAATCTCGGCTTATAGATTGATGTTGTCGGGCGGGCGGGGGGGGCGGGCGGGCGGGCGGGCGGGCGGCGTGCTCAAAAATGTTAAAGTTCTTATTTCATGGTATAACTTTGGTATGCTTGGACCTAGAGTCTTCAAACTTGACATGAAGGTTGGCCAGGATTAACAGATGACCACTGGTCATTTCAAGGTCATTCATTTGAAGGTCAAGGTCACTGTGACCTTCAATATAAAAAATGTTAAAGTTGTTATAACTTTGGTATGCTTGGACCTAGAGTCTTGAAACTTGACATGAAGGTTGGCCATAACTAGTTAGTAACCACTGGTCATTTCAAGGTCATTCATTTGAAGGTCAAGGTCACTGTGACCTTGAATGTAAAAATGTTAAAGTTCTTATTTCATGGTATAACTTTGGTATGCTTGGACCTAGAGTCTTCAAACTTGACATGAAGGTTGGCCAGGATTAACAGATGACCACTGGTCATTTCAAGGTCATTCATTTGAAGGTGAAGGTCACTGTGACCTTCAATATAAAAATGTTAAAGTTGTTATAACTTTGGTATGCTTGGACCTAGAGTCTTGAAACTTGACATGAAGGTTGGCCAGAACTAGTAAGTAACCACTGGACATTTCAAGGTCATTCATTTGAAGGTCAAGGTCACTGTGACCTTGAATGTAAAAATGTTAAAGTTGTTATAACTTTGGTATGCTTGGACCTAGAGTCTTGAAACTTGACATGAAGGTTGGCCAGAACTAGTAAGTAACCACTGGACATTTCAAGGTCATTCATTTGAAGGTCAAGGTCACTGTGACCTTGAATGTAAAAATGTTAAAGTTCTTATTTCATGTTATAACTTTGGTATGCTTGTACCTAGAGTCTTCAAACTTGAAATAAAGATTGGCCAGTACTAGAAGATGACCACTGGTCATTTCAATGTCATTCATTTGAAGGTCAAGGTCACTGTGACCTTAAATGTTAAAATGTTAAAATTGTTATAACTTTGGTATGCTTGGACATAGAGTCTTCAAACTTGACATGAAGGTTTGCAAGCACACTTAGATGACCACTGGTCATTTCAAGGTCATTCATTCTAAGGTCAAGGTCACTGTGACCTTGAATGTAAAAATGTTAAAGTTCTTATAACTTTGGTAGGTAAAAATGTTAAAGTTCTTATTCCATGTTATAACTTTGGTATGCTTGTACCTAGAGTCTTCAAACTTGTTGTTCATGTATATGCATGCATTCAAAACATAACACAAGGTTTGCTCATGCCTTGAAAAGTACTTACATTTCATTTTGACCTTTGAACAATATTTCAGTAATTTAAGTATTGCATTGACAAAAACACGAAAGGTACTTTCCTGTCATTTAAATCAAAAATCCGGCTTCAATGCGGTCATCTCCGACCGCGGAACTCTTGTTGTTGTATTTTTCATTATTTTCAATCATTAAAATGCTGACAAATCATAATACTTCGAGCGCATGAGTGTGTAAATAAAATTGATAGTAGGTCACTGTACCATTATCACTTAAGTTTTGTAATAAGAATGTTTTAAAATTAGGGGGTGCATTTTGAGTAACCCATGTCCAGAATGTTTAGTCAGAATCTATGTTTTTGCAGTATAGTTCTTCCTTTAAAGGGGCCTTTTCACATAGTTTGGCAGGTATTGAAGTTTGTCATTAAATGCTTTGTATTGATAAATGTAAACATTGGACCTAAAAAGCTCCAGTAAAAAACAAAAATAAAATTAAAGAAAGAAAAAAAGTAACCCTCAACTTGGCTTGAACCACTGACCCCTGGAGTTAAAGTCTATCGCTTAGACCACTCGGCCATCCAAGTTCATACAATGAGTGATGTATTTAATACTTTATAATTATAAGCATCGCTTGTAGTGTCACAAAATATAATGAAAACAGAACCCTCCAAATAAGTCAATGGTTTCGGGTTGCAATGCTTTATAATTTTCAGGTTTTTAAATCATCAAAAAATGCATATAATGGATATTTTAGAGCATGGTAAATGTTCATTAGTGCTGTTTCCTCACAAATATCATAACTACAGCGAAAATTTGCCAATCTGAAACATTTTTTTAATTTTGTCAATTTACCAAAACATGAAAAGGTCACTTTAAACAAAAATTTCCATAAAAGCAGAAAGTGTTGTCTCTTATAGCCTGTTTGGACTGTTAAAGCTCATCTGGGATGACACTTTATGCACATAGTTTTTCTAGAGACAATTAATTGATATTTCAGAAACTCAACCCAGGCATAGAGGCTCCTCTAACAAGAATCCTCGATCAGGTCAAAAGTGTGTTGGATAAGACTCAGGAGGATCCAAACACAGCCATTAAGGTAAATGAAGCCTTCAAATACTATAGATTGAAATAATTACATTTTCTTCTTCTTCTTGTCGATCACTTAGATGGACTAGCTGTTTGTGCAAAGGTTGATCTTTCCCATACCTCTTCGTCTCGAGGATAGATAGCTAATGCATGTATTCCAGACTTCCTGAAACTCAACAGCCTTCAGTCAGACATTTGGTCTGACTGGTCAGAATTTTCTGTGAGACCTTAGGTTATTCTTTCAGAATAAAGAAAATACGTGAAATTAAAAAAAAACACTGAGAAACATGTAAATAATAAGAAATACTGAAATATTGCTTTATCATTTTATTTTTTATCATACATGTATTTCTTGGAGTAACGAAGTAAAGCAACAAAGTTTATAAACATCCACTTCCTCATTTTTAAAGTACTAATAAAATCACTTTATGAAGCGTATCTATTTAAAAGCTTAATGTCATCTTCATTGTCGTCTTGTTCCCAGTCTTCTTCATCGTTCTTCGAGTGTCAAGGCTGAGGCTCATTGGGGGCAATTGCTCTGGAAAGAAAAGATAACATGATTTTATTCTTAATCACATTGTCAGATTGGAACTACCTGTCACAAATGTATTCACAGTTTTTAACTAACACAATGTAACATGGCTCGATCCCCCACCCACCCCAGAATATTCCAGACAGGCTGTACATGTCATGTTACCAGTTTCTGGATTAAATGACAACCATGGTCTGCCTATCTTCCAAGGCTCAACAAATTTAAGAGGGGGGCGCTTATCCTTGTATTTTTTCCACTTGCTCACGGGCATTTGCAAGTTGTCATCTGCAACCCGTTTTGGACTTTCAGGCTTTGAGACATTCAAAAACTTCCACATTATTGATATTTTCTTATTTACTACAAAGTTACTTAATTCAAAGAAGGAAAATGAAAACGAAATCACCTGGTTATAAATCCCCGTTAAACTCTGTGCGTGTTCCTCGATATCGTTGATAAATGCAAGCTGTTGTTTTGTTTAACTTTCACTTTTGTTTAAACTAAAAGTCGATCGAATGGAGGTCAAATGTACCGATCCCGGCTTGGAGCATGCACTTATTTACTCATCGACAATATGCAAGGAACCAAATGTATTCCTAGAACATTAATCACCAAACCACGGAGCGTATATTGAGAGTTCTTGCCCAAACACAGACAGATTATTTCCAATTTTTGACAAGAAGACTTTGGACCAATCAACAGCGTGTTATCGAACCGGCGAATACACTTGTCTTTCACAAAATCAGCAAAGTGTGTGTCTTTCACAAAATCAGCAAAGTGTGTATTCCGCCGTATTTCGCCGATGTTCTATAAATACTTGTAATTTCTTGGGAAAACCGAAATATATTAGTGTCGAACATTTTGGGCCGACGAATTAAGAATTTTGATCAGCCCTTGACTGTTTGTGTCGGACATGTCCGTAGGTCCGACGGAGTTTCAGGAAGTCTGGTATTCATCTTTTTGACTGTCAAGCTTGGAATGCCCTCTCAGGAGTAAACACCCCCTCAGGGTCATAAAGGCACACACACAACCATACGGTGTTAAGGAAGCAGCCATGTGGCAGAATAATTAATAGATTAACTATATTATGAAATGTAAGGAACTTTCATAGAAAAAGATCAAATATGTTAAGAAGAACTTATTTGAGATATAGGTGAGCATTTGAAGTATGTTTGATAGTTAGCCTATTTACATGTACACAGAGGCATATTTAAAGGGCGTAGAAGCAGTATATTCCTTCCTCACAAGTAGAAGCAGTATATTCCCTCCTAACAAGTAGAAGCAGTATATTCCCTCCTCACAAGTAGAAGCAGTATATTCCCTCCTCACAAGTAGAAGCAGTATATTCCCTCCTAACAAGTAGAAGCAGTATATTCCCTCCTCACAAGTAGAAGCAGTATATTCCCTCCTAACAAGTAGAAGCAGTATATTCCCTCCTAACAAGTAGAAGCAGTATATTCCCTCCTCACAAGTAGAAGCAGTATATTCCCTCCTCACAAGTAGAAGCAGTATATTCCCTCCTAACAAGTAGAAGCAGTATATTCCCTCCTCACAAGTAGAAGCAGTATATTCCCTCCTCACAAGTAGAAGCAGTATATTCCCTCCTCACAAGTTAAAAGTTGTGTTATCACAATAAATAAATGTGTGCATTTTGTTAGTTGTAATGTTTTCATTTACCATTGCTGAAGATTTTTCATGAAACTATTCTGCTAAAATAAAAAGTTATTACATAGTTTGGATATATGTATCCTAACATAGACATATATTTCTTGCCTGTGTTTTTTGTTTGGTTGTATCACACAAGTTGATTGTGCGAGTATGGCATGGCAAGTGGAATGCTGTGCAACATAATCCACAAGTGAGATGCACTCTCTGCCATTTATTATTAAATGATAAAAACAAATGTAACATGTTTTTGAAAACAACTTTATTTTAAACCTGTGCTTTTTACGCAAAAGGAATACAAACAAGTTTTGAAAAGGTGCACATTAAAACATCATATCAAGCACACAATTCAAAAAGTTTATTGCGAAAAATACGGCGAGTTTTTTCCCAGTTTAGCTTTGAACGCTACTGTTAGATATTGTCGCTGTCATTCTCAAACCTCATAGCTCCAAAATTTTCAAAATATTTTTTTCATATTTTCCGAATATATGAAGTCTGGCGCGTGTTTTATGCTATATCTCGTAGCTCTACGCCAATCAGAGCCCTTGAAAAAGCCACGTGACATGACGAAATGTTGTAGAATGATTGTTGGCTTTTTTCCCTGCGAAAAGTCGTATTGACGCCATTTCACCTATAGGTACGTCGTTTCGTTTGGACAAATTTGACAAAAACGCTTTTATAATATTTTTTATTTGCAACTACCAGGTTTCCTATAAAAAAATGAGACGGTTTTTAGCTCACCTGAGCGAAAGCTCGAGGTGAGCTATTGTGATCACTCAGCGTCCAGCGTCCGTCCGTCTGTCCGTCCGTCTGTAAACAATTTGTAAACATCTTCTTCTACTAAACCATTGAGCCAATTTCAACTAAATTTCATGTGGAGCATCCCTATGTCATCGGACAAAAGAATTGTTAAAAAAAAATTGATCACATAACCAAGATGGCCGCCATGACCATCAATGGTAAAAACCTTAAAAAATCTTCTTGTCAGAAACTGCTCATCAGATTTTCAAAAAATTTCACAGGGATGACCTTTGAGGGCTCCCCTGAAAAAGTTGTTCAAAGAAATTTGATTCGTCAAAAAACATGGCCGCAGGAGCTCGTTGAACTTTGCATGTTTATTCGTTTTTGCCTATTTTGTGAAAACTTTCAAAAATCTACCACATTTTTTGTCCGATCCTTTCCAAATTTGCACAGTGTCTTTATATCAATGAGGACACGAACCCTACAAAAAATGAGCATTATTGGTCCATGAAGTACAGAATTACCTCCCCTTGAATTGAGAAAATGGTGTTTATGCAATAAAGTCCAAATTTTTCATCCAATTCTTTCCAAACTTGTAAGGATTTAGCATGGTTCAAACAAGGGAAACAACTACGGTTTATGCATGTTCTTTTTATTACAGATTTGCCTCCCTTTAATTCATTCAAAATCTCATTTTACAGCAGAGATTCCAAATCTGACCTGTAAATGAGCCCCATATTTACTGCTGGTGCTATGTTACCTTTTCCCATTTGATCATTCTTAAGTATTGGTCTTGTAATGCTGCTACTGCTACTGCTACTACTACTACTACTACTACTACTACTTCTACTACTACTACTACTACTACTACTACTTCTACTACTACTACCACTACTACTACTACTACTACTACTACTACTACTACTACTACTACTACTACTACTACTAGTACTACTACTACTAGTACTACTACCACCACCACCACCACCACCACCACCACCACCACGTCTACTATTACTACTTCTACTACTACTGCCACTACTACTACTACTTTTACTACTACTACTACTACTACTACTACCACTACTACTACTACTACTACTACTACTACTACTACTTCTACTACTACTTCTACTACTACTACTACTACTACTTCTACTACTACTACTACTACTACTACTACTACTACTACTACTACAACTACTATTACTACTACTACTACTACTACTACTACTACTACTACTACTACTACTACTACTACTACTACACCACCACCACCACCATTCACAGTGACAAAAAACGTATTCACACAATGGCTGCTACTACAACTTATAGCCCATATAGGGGGGCATGCATGTTTTACAAACAGCCCTTGTTTCTATGGGATTTTAACCACAACTGTTCATGTTTATCTCTGACACATATTTTTAGGTCACCTGTCATGAAGTGACACGGTGAGCTTATGTGATCGTGTGATGTCCGGCGTCCGTTGTGCGTGCCTGCGTGTGTCCGTGCGTCCGTCCGTCAACAATTTGTTTGTGTAGACAGTAGAGGTCACAGTTTGCATCCAATCTTGATGAAATTTGGTCAAAATGTTTATCTTAATGAAATCCGGTTTGGGATTGTATTTGGGTCATCTGGGGTCAAAAACAAGGTCACTAGGTCAAATAATAGAACAACCTTCTGTAGACAATAGAGGTCACAGTTTTCATCCAATCTTTATGAAATTTGGTCAGAATGTTTATCTTGATGAAATCTGGGTTGGGATTTTATTTGGGTCATCTGGGGTCAAAAACTAGGTCACTAGGTCAAATAATAGAAAAACCTTGTGTAGACATTAGAGATCACAGTTTTCATCCAACCTTTATGAAATTTGGTCAGAATTCTTGATGAAATCTGGGTGGGATTGTATTTGGGTCATCTGGGGTAAAAATCTAGGTCAAATAAATAGAAAAACCTTGTGTTGACAATAGAGGTCACAGTTTTCATTCAATATTTATGAACTGTGGTCAGAATGTTTATCTTGATGAAATCTGGATTGGGATTGTATTTGGGTCATCTAGAGTCAGGAACTAGGTCACTAGGTCAAATTATAGAAAAACATTGTATAGACAATAGAGGTCATAGTTTTCATCTGATCTTAATGAGTCAGGTGAGCGATTCAGGGCCATCATGGCCCTCTTGTTTCTCTCTCCTGAAAAGTTGGCATTTTGTAGCTACGAGGTTTGAGAATGACAGCGACGATATGATACATAACATGTAAATTAAATCCACGTTCCCAATCAACATTCAAATTTTATCTTCCTATTGCTTTCACCGCCTTTGACTTTATTATTGAGTTTATACTTAACATGTACCTAGTTGTGTGTTGAGCATGAACTATACCATCATCATTTTACTTTACATGCATATCCCATAGCTTGTGGCAATTTGAAATGTTGTAGTGAATTCTAGGATTATTTAATTTCGATAAAATATCTTTTAAAAACAAAAATAATGCAAAAACAGCCACTAGTGGATAATAGACTCCTTACATTTTCTTATATCGCAAATCCTGGGCTTTATATCAGAAACAGGGACACTCTTCTGTCTTTTTTTACTGGTCGTTATCATTTTTATCCGATGAAAAAAGACTGCTTCGCTTAGTGAAAGCTGCATAATTTTGCTTCATCAACTATTAGCTGTCTACAAATGCGTCTGTTTTCAGATCTCGTTCCAGACAGAGGACGGCGGTCAGGATGTACGTGTGCTCATGTCACTGACCTCCCAGCTTGCCGGGCTGCCCTTCTCATGGAACTTCCACTGCCTGCCCGCTGAGCAACACATGGTGAGATACGGATCAGATTGAAAATTGAGCCTTGTTCTGAGAAAACGGGGCTTAATGCATGTGCGTAAAGTGTCATCCCAGATTAGCCTGTGCAGTGCGCACAGGCTAATCAGGTACAGCACTTTCAGCTTTTATGGTATTTTTAGTTTCAATGAAGTTCCTCCTTACCGAAAATCAAGTTCAGGCGGAAATTGTCGTCCCTGATTAGCCTGTGCAGACTGCACAGGCTACTCTTGGACGACACTTTACGCACATGCATTATGTCCAGTTTTCTCAGAACAAGACTCAATTTATCTTAGCCTTGATCTGGAAAAGCTGTGCTAATCGCAGTCATTAGCACACGTAAAATGCATATTAAGATATACTTATTAATGATTGTTCTACTTTCTAATAAACAAGTTGCCAAATGTTATCATTGTCTTTCAATCAAATCTTAAAGAGGTTGCTTTGCTTTGATCAATAGCTTTTTAGTGTAGTACCAACTGACATGACAAGGTTACCTTTGGTAGTCAATAAAGAAAGAGACCTGGAACTCCCTAAAAATACATTTAAATTAAAAAATCCTTCATTAAGGAGCCTTGCTCTGGGAAAACCAGGCTTAATGCATGTTTGTAAAGTGCAATTGGGAAAACCAAACCTAATGCATGTTTGTAAAGTGCCATTGGGAAAACCAGGCTTAATGCATGTTTGTAAAGTGTCATTGGGAAAACCAGCCTAATGCATGTTTGTAAAGTGCCATTGGGAAAATCAGCCTAATGCATGTTTGTAAAGTGCCATTGGGAAAACCAGCCTAATGCATGTTTGTAAAGTGCCATTGGGAAAACCAGCCTAATGCATGTTTGTAAAGTGTCATTGGGAAAACCAGCCTAATGCATGTTTGTAAAGTGTCATTTGGAAAACCAGCCTAATGCATGTTTGTAAAGTGTCATTGGGAAAACTAGCCTAATGCATGTTCGTAAAGTGTCATTGGGAAAACCAGCCTAATGCATGTTCGTAAAGTGTCATTTGGAAAACCAGCCTAATGCATGTTTGTAAAGTGTCATTGGGAAAACCAGCCTAATGCATGTTTGTAAAGTGTCATTGGGAAAACCAGCCTAATGCATGTTTGTAAAGTGTCATTGGGAAAACCAGACCTAATGCATGTTTGTAAAGTGTCATTGGGAAAACCAGCCTAATTCATGTTTGTAAAGTGTCATTGGGAAAAGCAGGCTTAATGCATGTTCGTAAAGTGTCATCCCAGATTAGCCTGTTCAGTCTGCTTTCCATTTTTATGGTTGTTTTCGTTTGAAGTAAGCCTGTTCTTTACAAAAATCGAGTTTAGGCAGAAAGATGTGTCCCTGATTAGCCTGTGTGAAATACAAAGCCTTATCAAGGACAAACCCTTTATGCCAAGAAATGCAAAGCCTTATTTAGGACAAACCCTTTATGCCAAGAAATACAAAGCCTTATCAAGGATAAACCCTTTATGCCAAGAAATGCAAAGCCTATCTAGGACAAACCCTTTATGCCAAGAAATACAAAGCCTTATCAAGGACAAACCCTTTATGCCAAGAAATGCAAAGCCTTATCAAAGACAAACCCTTTATGCCAAGAAATACAAAGCCTTATCTAGGACAAACCCTTTATGCCAAGAAATGCAAAGCCTTATCAAGGACAAACCCTTTATGCCAAGAAATACAAAGCCTTATCTAGGACAAACCCTTTATGCCAAGAAATGCAAAGCCTTATCAAGGACAAACCCTTTATGCCAATTCATTTAGCCAAGTTTTACCAGAATGCGACTCACATAAACCTATTTCACATCCCCTGCAGGGTTCAGAGCACCTGACCTTGCCTCTGATGGCGATGGTGAGTGAGTTGTCACGGCGACAACGGGAGCTGTTCCAGGTCATCCAGGCCAAGGACAAGCAAATAGACGACTACAAGGGGCAGGGAGCAAAAGTGTCACGAAGTATGTACCAGAACAGTTAGAGGGTTGCTAAGTATGTACCAGAACAGTTAGAGGCTTGCAAAATATGTACTAATACAGTTAGAGGCTTATATATTTGGTAAAACAGGGTTTAAAACATGTGCATAGCACCACAGGCTAATTTTGGGTGACACTTTCAATGTGTTTTTTGTTGAAAGGACATTTGAACTTAGCAAAAATCAAGTTATTGTCGTGCCAGATTAGCCTGTGAGGCCTGTGCTGACTGCATAGGCTAATCTGGTACAACACTTTACGCTTGTTTGCCCAGAGAGAGGCTCATATCAATTAAAGTCTCGTTTTGATGACAAATCCAAATTGATATAGAATAAAACAACATTATTCATTTATTAAATAACTGCTTAAAATCTAGGATTTGCTTGTGGAAATAATTATTAAAATGTAGACACTTTTATGTCATTCTAAAGAAAACCTAAGTGTGAAACATTTGGAGGTGTATGACAACTAGAAGAAGAAATGCAATAATTATGTATGCATGTACATAAATGACTGTTATGTACTCAGTTTACTGCCATATCAAACTAAGTAGGTTAAATTTATCCCCTCATTTCACTATTTGCATAAAGCCTCTACAAGATTGGCCATATAAAATAAATGCCTACCACTGGAGATATAAAAGTAAGCAACAATCTGGATGGTTTTCTACACAATCAATGCACCGTTCTTCTTCAGACATTTATGCCAATGTTGTCGAACATTAGCCTGTGCTTACCGCACTTTCCAACTAAACTGGAATTTTGCTAATAAGAGAATACCAAAAAAAAAAAATAACCATAAAAGCAGAACATGTCATCCTTTTACAGGTTTATCTGGGATGACACTTTACTCACATGTATTAATGTGGCTATGTCACTGTTTCTTGACTGAACTTGAATGTATCATTTTCAGAGCATATAGAGACCACAAAGTTTGTGGAAACTGCGTTTGAAATGAGCATGATGACCTCACAGGTACCTTTATAGTTTTAACATATTTTTTATAAAGGTCAGTACTTAAGTCTGTGATATGAAATTTATTATACCCCCAAAAACGAAGTTTAGGGGGGTATATAGGAGTGAACTTGTCTGTCTGTCGGTCAGTCTGTCGGTCTGTCTGTTGGTCCGTATAAAGTGTCTGCTCTCTAATTCAAGTAGTTTTCATCCGATCTTCACCAAACTTGGTCAGAAGTTGTATCTACATGATGTCTAGGCCAAGTTCCAACATGGGCCTTGCCGGGTCAAAAACTAGGTAACGGGTTCACTTAGTGAGTTTTAAACATTCAGCACGTTGTCCGCTCTCTAATTCAAGTAGTTTTCATCCGATCCTCACCAAACTTGGTCACAAGTTTTATCTTAATGATCTCTAGGCCAAGTTCAAACATGGGCCTTGCCGGGTCAAAAACTAGGTCACGGGGTCACTTAGTACGTTTTACACATTGAGCATGGTGTCCACTCTCTATTTCAAGTAGTTTAAATCCGATCTTCACCACACTTGGTCAGAAGTTGTAACTAGATGATGTGTAGGTCAAGTTCCAACATGGGCCATGCCGGGTCAAAAACTAGGTCACTGGGTCACTTAGTGTGTTTAAAACCTCACCATGTTGTCCGCCCTCTAATTCAAGTAGTTTTTATCCAATCTTCACCAAAATTGGTGAGAAGTTGTATCTTGATAATGTCTAGGGCAAGTTTGAATATGGGTCATGCTGGGTCAAAAACAAGGTCAAGGGGTCACTAAGTGCGTTTTAAACATCACAATGTTGTCCGCTCTCTAATTCAAGTAGTTTTCATCCAATCTTCACCAAACTTGGTCAGAAGTTGTATCTAGATGATGTCTAGGTCAAGTTTGAATATGGGTCATGCCGGGTCAAAAACTAGGTCACGGGGTATCTTGGTGCGTTTTAAACCTCACCATGTTGTCCGCTCTCTAATTAAAGTAGTTTTCATCCAATCCTCACCAAACTTGGTCGCAAGTTTATCTAAATGATCTCTAGGACAAGTTTGAACATGGGCCATTCCGGGCCTAAAACTAGGTAACGGGGTCACTTAGTGCGTTCTTTAACATTCAGCATGCAGTCCGCTCTCTAATTCAAGTAGTTTACATCCGATGTTCACCAAACTTGATCAGAAGTTTTATTGAGATGATCACAAGGCCAAGTTAGAACATGGGCCTTTCTGGGTCAAAAACTAGGTCAAGGGGTCACTAAGTGCGTTTTTAAAATTGAGCATGGTGTCAGCTGTTTTTTGTGAAGCAGACATGCAAAATATTATGTGTCAATGCGCTATGTGGGGGTACTCGTCATGTCTGTGACAAAGCTCTAGTGTTATTTTACTTTACATTTGTTAAGATGAGACTAGATTCGAGTTAAATGCTTCATTTCCGACCCTTAGATACTGATGAGCAGCAAACAGCATAAAACCTGAACAGACTGTGAATTACTCATAGACTTTTTCACTTTGCTTCTGAGTGGAAAAGTGTTTAAGTATAGAATTTTTCCATTTTTGGCATAAGTTTTTGCATTAGTTCCCAAGTCGCTTGGATCTGCCAAGCTTAACTAGAAAAAATATTGTGAACTGGTTAATTGACATTATTTGACAGTAATACCAGTTAAACATGGCATGTTATTTAGCCAAAAAGATGTAATTGATATCGAGATAACCTAAGGACTGGTAGGTCCAGCTTTGTTGTCAACTTGGGCAATATCATTAAGATCTTTTCAAAGGGACCAAGTACTGGTTCTTCACAGGAAGTAGACTTGACAGTGTCTCTTTAAGCTAAAAACTGAAAATGCAGCGGAGCTGATATAAATAGGATTGAATTGACCATATTTTTCTTGATCTTTGATGAACAGGGTTTTGAGGACCAGATGAGAAACTTTGAGCTGGATACTTTCAACAGTCGAGGTCAGGACCTTTACAGGCAGATCATGACCAAACACGCCTGGGTACACAGTCCTACCAAAGGTACAACAAGGTCAAGGACATTTCGGGTCTCATATGAGTTGTCAGTGCACACAAACATTCAGTCTAACATACTTAACATTTGTTGCTTTTTTTATCAAGACTCGGTCGTTTGTGTGGATGGCAAACTACCATTTACTTGAGAGGTATATTCTGTATTTAATTGTCTAGTTACAAAAAAGAAACTATTATTATACCCCCACAAAGGAAGTTTAGGGGGGTATATAGGAGTGAACTTGTCTTTCTGTCGGTCGGTCCGTGTCCGCTCTCTAATTCAAGTAGTTTTCATCCGATCTTCACCAAACTTGGTCAGAAGTTGTATCTAGATGATGGCTAGGCCAAGTTTGAACATGGGCCTTGCCGGGTCAAAAACTAGGTCACGGGGTCACTTAGTGCGTTTTAAACATTCAGCATGTTGTCCGCACTCTATTTCAAGTAGTTTTCATCCAATCTTCACCAAACTTGGTCAGAAGTTTCATCCAGATGATTTCTTTAACATGGGCCATGCCAGGCAAACAACTAGGTCACGGGGTCACTTAATGCCTTTTAAACATTGAGCATGGTGTCCACTGTTTTTTTGTGAAGACAACATGCTAAATATTCTGTGTCAATGCGGCATGTGGGGGTTTTCATCACGTCTGTGACAAAGCTCTAGTTTGAATAGCTCCTTAACTTTATTTAATGTTACTTGCAGACACTGATGACATAGTTAAAGACATAATGTTTATACATTTATGTAAATTAACGCTGCATATGAATGAAATAATAAAGATAACTCAATAATTTTTAAAAGTGAAGTATTCTCTAATTGTTAATGACTTCAAGATAATTTGTGAAAAATAGACATACAACTAAGATTACAGACACATTTTATCTATCTCTGATGTTGAAATAGTGCAAGTTAGGGATGCAAGAGGTTACAAAAAACATTAACCGCTTAACCTTAAGTAGTTAAAATGTTTAAGTATACGTTAACAATGTCAAGCCGCTCGTACATGTGCTCTCTATAGAAATGAAAGTAATTTTAAATCGCTTGCGTTGATAACATGTCTGTTTCTTAATAAAACGTATTGTAATATTTATTTAAATAATTTTGTGAATGTTTGCTATATACATGTGTATTGTATTTATTTTTCCTGCGTAAAGAATATGAGTAAAAACTTTGAGAATTACACAATGTTCATTCTCGTGTCATCAACTTAATTTCGGTTGGGCCGTTGACATTAAGTTCGCGTCGTACAGCTCACAAATGGTGTGTTTCTTGGTTAATTCTGTTTTAAGCTCACCTGTCATGAAGTGACTTGGTGAGCTTATGTGACCGTGTGATGTCCGGCGTCTGTTTTGCGTGCGTGCGTGTGTCCGTCAACAATTTGTTTGTGTAGACAGTAGAGGTCACAGTTTTCATCCAATCTATATGAAATTTGGTCAGAATGTTTATCTTGATGAAATCTGGGTTGGGATTGTATTTGGGTCATCTGGGGTCAAAAACTAGGTCACTAGGTCAAATAATAGAAAAACCTTGTGTTCCAGGTAGACAATAGAGGTCACAGTTTTCATCCAATCTTTATGAAATTTGGTCAGAATGTTTATCTTGATGAAATCTGGGTTGGGATTGTATTTGGGTCATCTGGAGTCAAAAACTAGTTTACTAGGTCAAATAATAGAAAAACCTTGTAAAAACCTTGTGTAGACAAAAGAGGTCACAGCTTTGATCCAATCTTAATGAAATTTGGTCAGAATGTTTATCTTGATGAAATCTGGGTTGGGATTGTATTGGGTCATCTGGGGTCAAAAACTAGGTCATTAGGCCAAATAATAGAAAAACCTTGTGTAGACAAGATAGGTCTTAGTTTTCATCTGATCTTAATGAAATATGGTCAGAATGTTTATCCTGATAATAACTGATTTTGAATCGTTACAGGGCTCCCGCTGCCGTTCGCTAGATTCGCCAATGGCGAAAATTTAGCAAATTCAGGGAATAAAATAAACGTTTGGCGAACGATTTTTTTCTGACAAATGCCGTCCCAGATAATAAACTCTTTCAGCTGTAGACTGTGCTTCAATACATCGCCGTGTTATTGACCAGAAAAATTGATAGGCAGCCGGCATTAACACCGGTCAGAACCAGTCATCGAGACAAAGGAAAATGACTGGTGTGAAAACAAAACAATGGTGTAAGCGTACATCTTATCAGCTTAAATAAACAATAACTGATTAAAGATTAAAGATTGCTGCCAATTTCAATCAATTTGAGTAAAAGCCCTTTGCGAATTATCAACTTAGTCATACAATGAACGTAAGTTGATAATTGATTTTTATTTTGAGAAGTTCGTAATGTTTGTAATGATTAAAGGCTAAATGTGTTACAATTGTGAATGAGAATAGATGAATGGGTATAAAACCCTTGACATTTTCGGCGAAAGTGTCGGAAATTGTGACTGCCATTATGGCGACCATAGGCAATAAGCGTCCTTTGGACTCTGACGAATCTAATGACTTGGTCTAAAAAAAAACAAATCTGATAATAGATCATTCAAAGATGTTTGGCTTTCGGAACTCAAGTGGTTATACTATAATGCAAAATCAAAAACGATGTATTGCAAAATATGCATACAGTTTCAATAATCAAATTCATTCACTTTGGGTGTAGTATGTTGAAAAAAGACAACATTTCAAAACATGAAAAATAAAAAGGTAATAAAAAAGAATGACAAATTGACAATCAATATTAAAATGAATATACATGAACAATTGTTATACATGTATTATTAATAATATATTAAAAATAACAATAATATTCATTATAAATATATATTGACACTTTTCAAAATGAGCTTTTTGTTTTGAAATTTAGCATATTTAATTTTGTTTATTTGAGTTCACAAAGAGGCCTCACAAGCTTGAAGTCTGAAAACATCAATGACAAATGCGCAGGCTTCAGCAATATCCAAAAGTGAAGAGGCTGTAGTGTCTGCTATGACTAATATGTACTTTGCTGCACAACATACTCTCACATCATCTCTGGTTCCAGACCTGAACAGATTGTGTGTCTTGCAGGTAAAAAAATAAAGAAAACATCTTTAAAACAAATTTGATTTGTTTTAAATTGATTGATAAAATTTGATTTTGTTTAAGTTTGCTACAAATATTGAGCAAAATATACTTGAAATCATAAATTATATTTTCAGGATGCAAATTTGTATTAATATATTTTCAGGGTGCAACCCAGCTCAATGACCTTCGAGTTGACAGCCACACGTCATATGAACACAGCTCCAGTGTGTCGGAATTTCAAAATTGTATGGCAGACGTTCTGAGGAGTGATCTTCTCCAGAAGATACAGACATCATGCAAGTACAGTATTATGATCGATGAGAGTACAGACATTTCAGTGAAGCAAAATTTAGTGACCTATGTTTTGGAAACTGATGAGTTTGGTATGGCTGAACTTCAAAGAGCAAATGCAGAGAGCATATATGAGAATGTAGTTAATTTGCTTGGTAGAAAGGGAATTGACATTCAACATCTCTCAGAAATTCTATTTAAATTGAAAACTTGGAGAACTTTTTGATTTTGTCCACAGACAGCCCACCAATGGAAAAGTTTGATTTCAAACGTGCTTTCAAGATTTGGGCTGGATTAAAGTTGAGGCGGATTATGGCCTTCTGCTAAAATGTATGTTCAGGATATCATGTGCTCATGTAATGTAAATTTATCATGTGCTTATTTTATGAACATGTGCTTGAGTTATGATGTGTGTACTTCTATAAATAGTTTGTTGTAAACTGTTTATTTTTGTTATGCACACGTGATGATTATAGTAATAAACATATTAAAGGGGCCTTTTCACAGATTTTGGCATATTTTGAAGTTTGTCATTAAATGCTTTATATTGATAAATGTAAACATTGGATCTTAAAAGCTCCAGTAAAAAATCAAGAATAAAATTTAAAAAAGGAAAAAAAAGTAGCCGGTACCAGGGCTCGAACCAATGACCCCCGGAGTCCTGGAGTTAGTCTGAAGTAAAAACGCATTAGCCCTCTCGGCTATTCCGCCGGATATACCAACGCTTTATTTTATACCTTATATAAGCAATTTTCGTAGTTTCGTAAATTTAAACGACAACAACAGAACTCTCCAAATTATTCAATCGTTTCGCGTTGCAATGCTTTATAATTTTTAGGTTTTCAAATAGTCAAAAGATACATAAAATGACTATATTGGACTATGGTAAATGTTCAGTAATACTGTTTCCTCACAAATATATTAACTAAAACGATAATTTGCGAATCTGAAACAACTTTTTTCAATTTTGTCAATTTACCAAACCGTGAAAAGATCCCTTTAAAGGTTTTATTTATAGTTCCTTCTTTTAAACCCCTTAGCCTAGACTTACAACAGGTGGTTCCTTATGCTTTGCTAAAACTTTGGCTACAGTTTCTAAAATTTGGCTTCACAAATTACATTTGGCTAATGTTGGCTAAAGCAATTTTTGGGCCAGGGGGAGCCCTGATCGTATATGGGTCATCTGGGGTCAAAAATTAGGTCACCGGGCCAATGCTAGTAAAACCTTGTGTAGATGAAAGAGATCACAGTTTTCATCACGTCTTAATGAAATTTTGTCAGAATGTTTTAATTAATGAAATCTGGCTTGGGATTGTATATGGGCTGATAGAATTTAAGTTGATGTAGCAAGGTTAGTCAGATGAGCGATTCAGGGTCATCATGTGATGTGGCAAGGTTAGTCAGGTGAGCGATTCAGGGCCATCATGTGATGTGGCAAGGTTAGTCAGGTGAGCGATTCAGGGCCATCATGGCCCTTTTGTAATTTTATTGTAAATGTTTATTTATTAAATCAGTTTAATTTTTTGCTTTCTTAAATGAAACTTGCCTCAGGCGGTAGTGGAGGCATTGTGGATGAAGTAAATTACTAACAATGATTTTAGTTTCTGATAGAACATATAAGACGTTAACAACAACGTTGACAAGATTTTAACTAAGAATGCAATTCTTTATAAAACTGTTTCTTATAAAAACTTTATTTTTGTGAGCAATCGGTGTTGGATATTGGTTAACAAAACATCAAAATAAGCCATCCAATGTCTCAACTGAATTTTATCGCGAATTCTATAAACGTGTAAAATGGCGTCTTCTCTAATAATGGCCCCCACTCCCCGCAGTTCGCTAGCTGAATTTCGCGAGTTAAGCAAAACTAAAGTTCCAATTAACAAAACATACCCCCTTTCTGTGACCACTAAGGTACTGATTTATTGCTTTATTGCCATTGTTGTTGACACGTTATATATTACCGTTGATGGTGCGGAATGTTGCTCTTACTAGTCGCCAGTGCAAATTGGCAGTTTGTCGCGCGCAAAACGTAAATCGTACGAATTGTATCATGAAAAAGAGAAAACAATATTTCAAGAAAAAAGAATACTAAAATTATTTTGTCAGGTTAACCTTTTCCCAAAAATGTAAACGGTAAATTGGTCATTTCTGTAGATGAACCGGTTAATCTCTTGCATCCCTAGTGCCTAGTAAATGTGCAGGTTGCTGCGTATGCATATAATTACACATGCATGTTGTTTTATATACCTTTGATTACTTGCATAGTTTGTTTTGTGTGCATATAATAACACATGCAGGTTGTTGTGTATGCATATTTTATACATGCAGCTTGTTGGGTATGCATACACATGCAGGTTGTTGTAAGGGCATATAATTACACATGCAGGTTGTTGTAAGGGCATATAATTACACATGCAGGTTGTTGTAAGGGCATATAATTACACATGCAGGTTGTTGTAAGGGCATATAATTACACATGCAGGTTGTTGTAAGGGCATATAATTACACATGCAGGTTGTTGTAAGGGCATATAATTACACATGCAGATTGTTGTAAGGGCATATAATTACACATGCAGGTTGTTGTGTATAGATTTAATTACACATGCAGGTTGTTGTGTATAGATTTAATTACACATGCAGGTTGTTGTGTATAGATTTAATTACACATGCAGGTTGTTGTGTATAGATTTAATTACACATGCAGGTTGTTGTGTATAGATTTAATTACACATGCAGGTTGTTGTGTATGCATTTAATTACACGTGCACATTATTATCTATACATATAATTACACATTCATGTTCTTATCAATAAATGCATGTTTTTATATATACATATAATTATAAATGCATGTTGTTATCTATACATATAATTACACTTACATGTGGTTATCTATTCATATTATTACACAATGCATGTAAGTACATGTGCATATTGTTTGGTATACATATAATTACACAATTCATGTTATTACAAGTGCATAGTGCTTGGTATACAATTAATTACACAATGCATGTAATAGCTCATACAGATTGTTGGGTTTATATACGAGTCGCGTCCTGAGAAAACTGGGCATAATGCATGTGCGTAAAGTGTTTCCCCAGTCCGCATAGGCTAGTCAGGGACGACACTTTCTGCTTTTATGACATTTTTCATTTCAAGGAAGTCCCTCCTTACCAAAAATCAAGTTTAGGCGAAAAGTGTCGTCCCTGATTAGCCTGTGCAGACTGCACAGGCTAATCTGGGATGACACTTTACGCACATGCATTAAGCCCAGTTTTATCAGAACATATATACTCATATATACACATGTAGGTATGAAATCGGATGACGACAGTCTGCTAGACGACATGTCTAGTAGCGAGGACAAGAAGAGGTCTACTGGGGACTCCTGGGGGAACTCACGTCTTCCACCCTCCCTGCAGCAGTCCAGATCTCCCAACAAGACACCAAGCCCAAACAAGACACCCAGTTCAGCCAAGACATCTAACAACGCCACACCTGAGTCCTCCCCTGTAAAGGGACATGTACGTATACACTACTTTTATACATTGCTTTCTCAATATTATGGAGTACTCTTTGTTGGAATAAAAGTATGTCAGATGTGAATAATATAACAAATGTAAAGATGAATATTCCATTTCAAGTATAAATTATGTCATATTAGCTGTACAATTAGGAGGGCCCCCTTCTTTTCTCCTTTTCTCTACTTTTTAGATCAAATATGTCATTAATAATTCAAGCTCAATCTGTACACCCATGTCTGGGGGTCAACTTTATGCTCTAATAATTGTTAACGTCCAAAATCTTCATCACACTGTTTCTACACAGGTTTTCAATTGAAACTCCACAAATGTGTTCAGGGTCATTGTATGCGGCCACTGACAGGTTATGTATCTCACCAGCAATTAAGCAGAAATTTGCCCCATTTTTGTACATTGAAAGTTGGTTAAGGTAAATGTGAACCATCTCACTGCGCCTGATTGTATTATGTAAAATTCAGGTTAATGTTAGCCTGCAACAACTCAGTATTTCTATTTCTACTACAGATATGCATTTAAATCTCTTTAATGGATGATGTTTTTCATTATTAACAACCAGTTCATAACAGTCATAAATATCATAAATAACAAGCATTTGTAAATAACAAGCAATCATAAGTAACAAACAATGTTATATTACAAACATAACAATGACACATAACAAACAACATGAACAATAAACAATGATCAATAACCAACAATGATAAATAACAATCAAAAAGAACACAAAATTAAATTTACAACCAATGATAAATACTAACCAATGATAAATAAACAACAATAGTAAATAGCAAAAAAATGATACATAACAAACAAACAATTATCAATGACATGTACTGATAAATTACAATGATTAATAACACAAGAATGATAAATAACACACAAACAATGATAAATAACAATCATACATGACAAACAATGATAATTTTTCTTCAATGTTAGGACTCTGAGTTGCTTCGAAGGCAGGCCCTGGAAAGACGGCTTGAGGAAGAAGAAGCCAAGAAGATGGAAAAGGCGCGCAAAAAAAAGAAGATCGCATTCTGACATGGTGGTACGCACTGTATTCTGGGGCTGTAGTACGCATTCCTGGTTTGTTGAAGCGGTTGGCACTTATGGCTTAAATGAATGTTGTAGGAGAAAGACAATCGGTTGAGATTAGAAGGATATTGAAAAGTGGTATGTGCATTGAGCATTCCTGGGGGACCAAAGGATAACTTTCAGTTGTCGATTTTTTATGCCCTCGGATTGAATGATCGGGGGTGTATTGTTTTTGGCCTGTCTGTCTGTCATTGTGTGTGTCTGTTACTAAACTTTAACCTTGGTCATAACTTTTGCAATATTGAAGATAGCAACTTGATATTTGGCGTGCATGTGCATCTCAGAGCTGCACATTTTGAGTGGTGAAAGGTCAAGGTCATCCTTTAAGGTCAAAGGTCAAATATATGGCTTCAAAGCGGCGCAGTAGGGGGCATTGTGTTTTACAAACACAGCTCTTGTTGACTATGAAGCAATTTATTTAGCATTACTCCTCATTATTAAGTTATCATGTTATACTACTTACCCATTAATCTGCGTCTGAAAAATGCTTAAGTTATGAATCATCAGTCCTATGTGCCTGGACCAAGTTGCTGGAAACTTAATCAGCAAACAAAGCAGACAGACAGACAAATTTCAGATGTTTGTGAAAATTAATAATACATGTAACTTTCTTACCAAACTATAAATTGCTAGTTCAAACCATATTTTATTTTCATTTCACAAATAAAGGTTTATTTTTTTTATCTTTTAATAACTTCATCCAAAAGTACATGGTTGATCACTTTTTTCTTTATTAGAATGTCAAAGTTTTCAGGAATTGGTCTGATTTTTGAAAGAAAATCCTTGTTGTATTGATGTTGATTATTCTGTGCATTAACGATGGATGCAATGTAACTATTCAATCAAGAATTTTCGCAATGTGATAAACTATGAGTTATAGTACTGTACATGTTTGAAACCTGATTGATCTATGCAAAGCTAATGTCAATATGCAGTTCTATCGGTATATATGAGCCACGTTCTGAGAAAACCGGGCTTAATGCATGTGCGTAAAGTGTCATCCCAGATTAGGCCTGTGCAGTTCGCACAGGCTAATCAGGGACGACACTTTCCGCTTTTATGGTATTTTTCGTTTAAAGGAAGTCCCTTCTTACTGAAAATCTTGTTAAGCATTTTATCCCATCATCAGACGTGCATTGTCGAAATAAACCACTGTGGAATAAATTTTCCTCTATTTCAGCAGTGCTGAAATATAGCTGTCACGCGCGGCGGAGAATGGTCATATTACTCAGAATCAACTATAAAGTAATCATTTTTAGTAAAATCGAATCAGATTCAACAAAACAAACAATTTGATACCAAAATGTAATATATTTTTAACACATAATGCAACTCAAAAAGCAAATAAACATTATTTACAAATATTAAGTGCGCGTACTCGTGACGTCATTATTAACTCGTCATACGACACAATGCATGTTGTTTCACGCTAAAGATGCAGTTGTTAAGTGTCTTTTTTTGCATTATTTCTTAAAAAAAGGGGACGTAGAGGTATGATAAACAGAAAAACAGGTTAGTTACCGATCTTTTTGTAATGTATTAGGCTCGACACGATTAAAATAATGAAACAATGTTTGCTTAAAATAACTTTGGGATTTTCCGTCTAGTTCGATTTTCCTATTCTATTTTTAAAGAAATAATTTACGACTAAGAAAATTGATGGGATAAATGGAATACTAGGTCGGTGCCGAATAAAGCAAAGTTTATCTTGCTCGGCACGAAAATCTGAACCACACGCAAAGGCTTGTGGTTCAGATTTTCTAAGCCTTGCAAAATAAACTTTGCTTTATTCGGCACCGACCTAGTATTCTCTTTTTATCCCATCATCAGACATGCATTGTCGAAATAAACCACTGTGGAATAAATTTTCCTCTATTTCAGCAGTGCTGAAATATAGCTGTCACGCGCGGCGGAAAATGGTCATATTACTCGGAATAACTATAAAGTAATCATTTTTAGTAAAATCGAATCGATTCAACAAAACAAACAATTTGATACCAAAATGTAATATATTTTTAACACATAATTCAACTCAAAAAGCAAATAAACATTATTAACAAATATTAAGTGCGCGTACTCGTGACGTCATTATTAACACGTTGATGACCATACGACACAATGCATGTTGTTTCACGCTAAAGATGCAGTTGTTAAGTGTCTTTTTTTCCCATTATTTCTTAAAAATCGGGGACGTAGAGGTATAGTAGTTCGATTTTTCTATTCTATTTTTAAAGAAATAATTTACGACTAAGAAAATTGATGGGATAATAGAGAATACTAGGTCGGTGCCGAATAAAGCAAAGTTTATTTTGCGAGGCTTAGAAAATCTGAACCACGAGCCTTTGCGTGTGGTTCAGATTTTCGTGCCGAGCAAGATAAACTTTGCTTTATTCGGCACCGACCTAGTATTCCATTTTATCCCATCATCAGACGTGCATTGTCGAAATAAACCACTGTGGAATAAATTTTCCTCTATTTCAGCAGTGCTGAAATATAGCTGTCACGCGCGGCGGAGAATGGTCATATTACTCGGAATCAACTATAAAGTAATCATTTTTAGTAAAATCGAATCGATTCAACAAAACAAACAATTTGATACCAAAATGTAATATATTTTTAACACATAATGCAACTCAAAAAGCAAATAAACATTATTTACAAATATTAAGTGCGCGTACTCGTGACGTCATTATTAACACGTTGATGACCATACGACACAATGCATGTTGTTTCACGCTAAAGATGCAGTTGTTAAGTGTCTTTTTTTCCCATTATTTCTTAAAAATCGGGGACGTAGAGGTATAGTAGTTCGATTTTTCTATTCTATTTTTAAAGAAATAATTTACGACTAAGAAAATTGATGGGATAATAGAGAATACTAGGTCGGTGCCGAATAAAGCAAAGTTTATTTTGCGAGGCTTAGAAAATCTGAACCACGAGCCTTTGCGTGTGGTTCAGATTTTCGTGCCGAGCAAGATAAACTTTGCTTTATTCGGCACCGACCTAGTATTCCATTTTATCCCATCATCAGACGTGCATTGTCGAAATAAACCACTGTGGAATAAATTTTCCTCTATTTCAGCAGTGCTGAAATATAGCTGTCACGCGCGGCGGAGAATGGTCATATTACTCGGAATCAACTAAAGTAATCATTTTTAGTAAAATCGAATCGATTCAACAAAACAAACAATTTGATACCAAAATGTAATATATTTTTAACACATAATGCAACTCAAAAAGCAAATAAACATTATTTACAAATATTAAGTGCGCGTACTCGTGACGTCATTATTAACACGTTGATGACCATACGACACAATGCATGTTGTTTCACGCTAAAGATGCAGTTGTTAAGTGTCTTTTTTCCCATTATTTCTTAAAAATCGGGGACGTAGAGGTACAGTAGTTCGATTTTTCTATTCTATTTTTAAAGAAATAATTTACGACTAAGAAAATTGATGGGATAAATGGAATACTAGGTCGGTGCCGAATAAAGCAAAGTTTATCTTGCTCGGCACGAAAATCTAAACCACACGCAAAGGCTCGTGGTTCAGATTTTCTAAGCCTCGCAAAATAAACGTTGCTTTATTCGGCACCGACCTAGTATTCTCTAAATGCCCAGTTTTCTCAGAACGTGACTCATATTAATGTAAACCAATGTAAATATACGATCTTGCTGTTTATTCATGTTTAACAAAAATTGTTATTTATTTCATTTGTTTATGTATTTCTGAAGTCCTTGATTTGACTTAATTTGCAAACATGTTTTGTTATGCATGGACTATTTGATTATCATGTTGAATTTCTTTTTATTTAAATACTGAAATAAATGAATTATTTAATTTTGTATTTCTTTTGTATATTTTGAGAAATTATATTTGGAATTGTGTTGCTCATTTTGCAATATAATATTTGGTAAAAATAAATTATCTACTGTTTTATATGCAAGTGCTCATTGTGAGCTTTCATAATCACCCTTTTCTTCATGTCCGTTTTTACTCACATAACTTATGCTCTTTAACTGCGATGCAGATTTTTATTCAAATAACTAACGTTCTTAAACTATTAAGCAGGTATTCACTCAAATAACTAAATCTCTTTAACTATTAAATGGATATAGAAAAACCTTGTTAACACTCTAAAAATCACAGTTATTGTCCAATCTTCATGAAACTTGGTCAGAACATTTGCTCTGATGAAATCTTGGATGAGTTCAAAAATGGTTCCGGTTTGTTGAAAAACATGGTTGCTAGTGGCTGAGTCATTTTTCCTTATATTGCTTTAGTAAAACCTTGTTAACACTCTTAAAGTCTTAAACTTGGCTGCCAGGGGAGGGACAGATCACCTTATACGTCTGTCTTGAAACCCTGTTGACACTCTAGAAGTCACATTTTAGTCCAATCTATATGAAGCGTAGTCATAACATTTGTTCTTATGATATCTCGGCTGAGTTTAAAAAACCAAATGTTCCTTTTTGTCGAGACATGGCAACCAGGGCACGGAACATTGTCAAACAGGGGCGGGACATGGCAACCAGGGGGCGGTACATTTTAATAATATGGCTGTAGTGTAAGCTAGTTAACACTCGAGATCACATTTTAAGCCCCGTCATCTTGAAACTTACTTAACAGATTTGTTCTAATGATATCTAGGTCCAGTTAGAGAATGGTTCCAGTCTGTTAAAAAACAGTGGTCGGGTAAGTTTTCCTTCTATGGCTATACTAAAACATGTTAACACTTCCTTTCCATAGTATTGCATGAGCCCCTAGTCTTGACAAGTGACTTTTGTTAACAACAAGTAAGGGTTCCACAGATTTCATTCAGTGAATAACTCGAAAGCATGCGTATAAAGTCACATTGAATGTGCATATTGTAAAATTAAGAATAACTATCACAACCCACATTTAAATGTCTAATTGCCTACTTGAGGTTTAAACTTCATTTGTCTCCATTAAGAAGAAATTATTTGGCGAGTGTGGGCAACTTTTAATAAGCATTTCAACGATACTGATGGATGCTTTCCGATTTAACGCCTTTTTGATACATTGGTTTATAATGTGGACACGTTTTTTAAGGAGCAATAACTCCCTGAAACGACGTGACAACATGTTCATCTCCACCGTGTCGGCATACTGCAACTACATTAACGACGTGACACTATGTTCATCTCCACCGTGTCGGAATACTGCAACTACATTAACGACGTGACAATATGTTCATCTCCACCGTGTCGGCATACTGCAACTACATTAACGACGTGACAATATGTTCATCTCCACCGTGTCGGAATACTGCAACTACATTAACGACGTGACAATATGTTCATCTCCACCGTGTCGGCATACTGCAACTACATTAACGACGTGACAATATGTTCATCTCCACCGTGTCGGAATACTGCAACTACATTAACGACGTGACAATATGTTCATCTCCACCGTGTCGGAATACTGCAACTACATTAACGACGTGACAATATGTTCATCTCCACCGTGTCGGAATACTGCAACTACATTCTCGTCAAATTCAGACCATGACTGATGAGTACATGTGATCTGACACCGAACGTGAACATCATGTAAACATGTTATATTATTAAGGCTCGATTGGTCATTCGGCTCGGGTACTACTTAAATGTACCCCGGGTACTTTTTAAGTATTCTTAAATGTACCTCGCGTACGGAAAATATACTGAAACGTACTCGACCAATTTAGACTGTACCCGAGTTTTATTCCCGCTCAAAAACCGATGTTGTAAAACGCGCTACGAAATGCGACACAAAATTTTCTTTGACAAAAAACGTGCCTCAACATTCTTTTTTGAGTATGAGTTTCGATGATATAGAGGCCATTTTACAGAATATCCGTGTACGTTTCAGTATATTTTTTTTCGTACCCGGGGTACATTTAAGTATACTTAAGAATACCCGGAGTACATTTAAGTAGTACCCGAGCCGAAAATGACCAATCGAACATTATTGACCGCTTGGCATTAACTGCCTGAACAATTTTGGAGCGGAACAACCTGGAAATATACACATGTCCAAGCACGCAATAAGAATACTGCGTATGATGTGTTATATATTTTTTATCATTAGCTTTTGTGACCGGTCTTTGTCCGTCGTATGTCCGTCCGTCCGTCCGTAAACATTTGCTCGTAAACACTCTATAGGCCACATTTCTTGTCCTATCTTCATGAAACTTGGTCAGAAGCTTTGTCCCAAGCAAATCTCGGCCGAGATCGAAACTGGGTTGTGCCGGGTCAAAAACTAGTTCACTAGGTCAAAAAAAAAGAAAAACCTTGTAAACACTGTAGAAGTCACATTTCATGCCCAATCTTCATGTAACTTTGTCAAAATGTTTGTCTTAATGATATCTTGGTTGAGTACAAAAGTGGTTCCGATCCGTTGAAAAACATGGCCGCCAGTGGGCGGGGCAGATTTCCTTATTTGGCTATATAGAAACCTTGTAAACACTCTAGAAGTCACAATTTTTGCCCAATCATCATGAAAGTTGGTCAAAACATTGGTTTTATTGAAATCTCGGACGAGTTTGAAAATGGTCGGGATCGGTGAAAAAACATGGCCGCCAGTGGGCGGGGCATTTTTCTCTATATGTATATAGTGAAAACATGTGACCACAGTAAAAGTCACATTTTTGGCCCAATTTTCATGAAATTTTCTCAGAACATTTGTTTCCTTGATACGAGAGTTGAGTTCAAAAATGGTTCCGGTCAGTTGTATTACATGGCTGCTGGGAGGGGGGAAGTTTTCTCATTATGCCCCCCCCCCTTTCGAAGAATAGGCGTTATATTGTTTTGCTCATGTCGGTCCGTCCGTCCACCAGATGGTTTCCGGATGATAACTCAAGATCGCTTTTGCCAAGGATCACGAAACTTCATAGGTACATTGATTATGACTCACAGATGACCCCTATTGATTTCAGGTCACTAGGTCAAAGGTCAAGGTCACGATGACCCGAAATAGTAAAATGGTTTCCGGATGATAACTCAAGAACGCTTATGCCTATGGTCATGAAACTTCATAGATACATTGATCATGACTCGCAGATGACCCCTATTGATTACTAGGTCAAAGGTAAAGGTCACGGTGACCCAAAGCATTAAAATGGTTTCCAGATGATAACTCAAGAACGCTTATGCCTAGGATCATGAAACTTCATAGATACATTGATCATGACTCGCAGATAACCCCTATTGATTTTCAGGTCACTTGGTCAAAGGTCAAGGTCACGATGACCCGAAATGGTTTCCGGATGATAACTCAAGAACGCTTAGGCCTAGGATCATGAAACTTCATAGGTACATTGATCATGACTCGCAGATGACCCCTATTGATTTTCAGGTCACTAGGTCAAAGGTCAAGGTGACCCAAAATAGTAAAATGGTTTCCAGATGATAACTCAAGAACGCTTGCGCCTAGGATCATGAAACTTCATAGGTACATTGATCATGACTCGAAGATGACCCCTATTGGTTTTCAGGTCACGAGGTCAAAGGTCAAGGTAACGGTGACCTGAACTAGTAACATGGTTTCTGGGTGATAACTCAAGAACGCTTATGCCTAGGATCATGAAACTTCATAGGTACAATGATCATGACTCGCAGACGACCCCTATTGATTTTCAGGTCACTAGGTCAAAGGTCAAGGTCACTGTGACCTGAAATAGTAAAATGGTTTCTGGATGATTACTCAAGAACGCTTATGTCTAGGTTCATGAAACTTCATAGGTATATTGATCATGACTCGCAGATGACCCCTATTGATTATCAGGTCACTAGGTCAAAGGTCAAGGTCACAGTGCCAAAAAACGTATTCACACAATGGCTGTCAAGGTCACGGTGACTCAAATTAGAAAAATGGTTTCCGGATGATAACTCAAGAATGCCTACGCCTTGGATCATGAAACTTCATAGGTACATTGATCATGACTCGCAGATGAAATAATGATGAAACTTGACCAGGATGTTTGTCTGGACAATAGCTAGGTCAAGTTTCACATTTGGTTAAGATTGAATGAACGGACTCCTCTCGGGTGAGCGAACTAGGGCCATCTTGGCCCTCTTGTTATTATTCAATATCAAACAGGAAATGAGTGCGAATTATTAAATGGCAATAACTTCCTTAACAATTTTCGGAGTCGAACGATTCTGACAATATGCTCGCATGTCCATCCAGAAAACAAAGTATACAAGGTCGGGAAAGTCCAGATATCTCACGCGGAAACGCAAACAAATCCATTAGAAATGGGCATATTAATAACAAGAGGGTAAAAACTCCTTGACAAATCTTTGGACTTGACAATTACGGTATTCCATCAAAATTAAAATTCAGACGGATTGACGGTCCAATCGGTTTCTATAAGCTCCAACCTTTCTGGGAGCATAATAATGTAAACTTCGTTCTTCGAGTCAAAAAGTATTATTGTATTCATTTAATTTTGAAATACATCATTTTTTAACATGACGGACATAGCCTTTAAACTTATAAACACTTAAGAACGGTATAGGAAGTGAATAAAATCACGCTTACTTTAAAGACGCAGGCATATGCCGAAACTGCAAATGCTATTTACTCCAATACGAGAATTTAGAAACGTTACGTCCTGTTCTGCCGTCGCATGTTAATTCTTCTTAATATCGTTTTAAAAACAAATGGTTTTAAAATATCCAATAAATAATAAATATGTTCTTGCAATATTAAAAATCACATAAAAATGTAGTTGAAAACAAAACTGCAACATATGAAACACTCATACTTAATGCGTATTTATTGCAAAGAAGAAAAACGTTTAACAGAAAACAGTTCCATGAGCGACACACCTTCTCAATCAGAATCAAATATTTTAGCTCTGAGTTTTAACACTTCCGGTTCTATTTTGTCGAACAGTTTCGCGACAGTGTCGTCTGTACTTTGTTCACACTGATAGCAAGAGCAATTCCCCTGGAGCCACTCTTTGCGACAGGACCGGAAGTGGTGAATAACGGCGTCGTCCGCACTCACCACGTGTCTGCAACGGTTAAAAAAAACATAAAAATGCAACAACAAAAAACTGATAAGATTTTAATCTTTAAATAATATTATGGTACATTTTTTACTCGGGCGTCATATTTTTCCTAAATCGCTTGTATCAAATATGTTTAGCTTAAATAATGTGTAAATAACTATTCCTCATTCGAATAAGGAACTAGGACAACAAACAACAAACCTTATCTCCATAATAGTATACACATTTTTAAAACTATCTTTTGAAACAAAAAGTTTTGTTATTGCAAAAAAGTTTTAGAAAACAACGGTCCGAAAACTAATCAAAAGTTTTATTAACCCTTACAATGCGGGAACCGAATTTTTAAGGCCTTTGCAAACAGTTTGGATCCAGATGAGACGCCACAGAACGTGGCGTCTCATCAGGATCCAAACTGTTTGCTATTCGAATAGTATTCTTTGAAAAAAAATCGAAGAAAATGCTAATTTTAGAAATTAAGCAGACGACATTTTTGCAGACGACAAATTTCCCAGCATGCAAAGGGTTAATACATTCCCTCCAAGATACATCAATACTTTGTGAAATATTATTAAAACAATACGTGTAATTACTAGTACTAGAAATACGACCATTCACAATACATAGAGACGTAGTTTTGCGAAGATCTATCAATTTAATACCATGACTACCGGTATTTTGAACATTATCGGCCGCGATCCGTACGGGGGTTTAATCAGGATCATATAAAGGGTCTTCAAATGAATTATGTTCTTAATCGTAAGGGATAAAATAACTTTTTTACCAACTCTTTTGTTTAAATCGCCACATTTAATTACACACCCAATCGAATTAAATATAGAAATACCATGTTCAATACAGGCACGTACGCAGGCCCTGGGTTCTGGGGCCTGCCCCACCCCACCCCCAGCTGGCTGTCAAGTTATGATTTTTTATAGTAATGGTCTTACTGCAATTATTCTATAATGAAAGGGCCCACGATACACTTTCCGTCAATACACAAAGAGATTTTTAATGACCCTCGTTTTATTAGGCCACTAAAATGCCGGGCGTGGATTGTGAACTTACACATTAACGTCAGATTGTTTCGCAAGAATTGACCGCTTAACATGAAAACACGTGTACAATTATGTCTGATTGAATAGAAAGCCCTAACCGATAGAAATATTTCACGAAAGCACCGTACACTTTAATGTCAAATTGCATAGCAAACACTGAAATCTATGTTTAAAATTGTTATGGCACTTACGCCAAATTGCGTGGCAACGGTTGTAAAATGTACACTTTAGTAAGATGTTATGGAAACATTTGTACACTAAGGTCAGATTGCATGGTAACCATTAAACGCTTATGTCAGATAGCATGGCAACGTGTGTACTCTATGGTTATATTACATGACGTCCATTTGACATTAAGGTCAAACAGCATAAATAATATTATTCACTAAGGTTATATATCATGTATACTATTGTACTCCAAGGGTCATAGAACATGAACACCATTATACACTATATTACAATGGCTTGGCAACCGCTGTGACCATAAGTCAGATTTCATGGCAAACTGTGTACACTATGGTCAAATTGCGCGTTAACCAGTGAACACTAAAGTCTGATTGCGTGGCAACCCGTGTTCGCTAAAGTCAGATTGCATGGCAACACGTTAACACTCAGGTCAGATTGCGTGGCAACCAGTGTTCGCTTTTGTAGGATTGCGTAACCAGTGTACACATACATTAGATTGCATTTCAACCACTTTATACTAGCCAATGTCGTATGACATAGAAACAATTCTACAATAAACACAGATTGCATATGAACCATTGTACTTTAACGTAAGTTTGAATGGCAACTATTTTGCTCTAAGTTCAGATTGCCCATCAACCAAAAAAGGCATCAAATACATACTTCTTGGTGTAGTATACAGCATGTTACCTTTTGAACCCGGCATTCAAGTTAGGAGTAAACTTGTGGGTGTGATAGCCGCCAGGAGCCAACCGATCGGGCATGGTCACGTGCTTCCATCGGTCCGTTATTGGGCGCGTGCTGTTCACGTACTGACCGACCTTGAACTGGGAGCTTGTGCTCGTCTTGTTCCACGAGGTCACGTGTACTTTCACGTGGAAGTTGAAGCCCGCTGCGGCGGGATATTTATTTAAAAAATCGTCCTGAAAGAAACAGTAAAGTTATATTAGCGTGGCACCATGACGACGAACATATTAAAACCAATGATCACATTTTATTACAGTTGCATGCCATATTTAGATAGTATTGTCGTTCCTACTTACGATCGTCTTGTATGTGCACATAGACAACCCCTGTTCAAGCAATAACACGACAAGTCCACATGCGGACATAGAGAATACTAGGTTAGCGTTAAATACAGAGAAGTTTATGTTGCAAGGCTTAGAACGCCGGGAGCGCGAGCCTTGGCGAAGGCCTTCAGTGTTCGAGCCGAGAAACATAAACTTCTCTGTATTGAACGCTTATCCTAGTATTCTATTTATCCCATTTGATTTTTTTCAACGTGACATTAAACATAAAATAGATCTAATAACCTTAACAATAATTTTAATTCATTCTTAATTTAAGCGCTTAAAATCAAACAAATGTAACCATGCGTAGTGATATAAATGTATTTGTTCTGGAACACAAAAGTCTTACAAAATTTCACACACAAACTGTAAAGCGAGTAAAAATATCACCATATGCCTCGATTCAATTTGAAGCAGCATGCGAATTGTAATACATTACGACCGCGAAAAGAAGATTTTACTTTATTATTGCATAAACTCTATCTATAATGCCCTCTGGCGGGGTGCAGAAACTTGGCAAAAGCAGGGCTTGAACGGGAGAAATCGTGTATTAACAATGCGATTCACGTGCCGTTCAAGCCCTTTTATGTGTTTTTCATATCCATAATCTGGTCCACGCGCAGTTACTTCCCATCTCCAGCCTTCGACGACTTACCAAGCATTAATGGGGAACTGAATTAGCACCAGTTTCCTCATGCATGCAGGGATAATGACAATCCACTTTTCAAGTTATACCATCTGCACTCTCTTGACAACAGCTTTATTTTATTGGCAACGTCAATGAAGTTAAGGTTATTTACTCAATACTTTGAAAAGACTATGTAGTTCTGGCTACCATAACTTTAAATGTCGCTTTTTATGATTTTTGACTGGCGCGACTTTACAGGTCTGTCATTACTATATAAACTGTACGCTGAAGTTTCTTTAGCTAAATACTATGCTGTAAATGTAAGTGTTTATGTGCCTTCAACGTTCCTGCTGTAAATTCCAAAATTAGTCCTCATTTCTTACTTTGCGCGGCTGCATTCCAACTTTGCATTAATCCACTGTTAAAACACATTTTAAATCAAAAACTGCCTATCCAAAGGTAAAGCCTCGTCATTTCGGATGATGACCGAGTGAGGCATATGTAAAACACAACCTTGAACTGTATTGAAATAATCGAATTATTTTGTCGATGTCGAATTAACAAAACATATTGTTTTCAATGTTATTTAACATTATTTTGGTATGTGTGATTTGTTTATACAATAATAGCGAAAATACACATTTTCTCGGACATGATCATCTGCGGGCGCTCTCAAAATCCGAACGGATTTTTCGAGCGCCCGCAGATGATCATGCCCATGAAAACGTGTATTATCCCTATACTATACATCATTTTATTTTCGAAAGAAAATGATCAAAATCCAATATGGCGGCGATTGCTCCTGACAAAATGATGTCGATGTCAACATACATATACACCATCGACGAGTAAACAGACAATTGCAGCGATTGACACTTTATTTGACTTAATATACAGGGCAATACGTTTTCCGACTTCGGACGACAAATTTAAGGACGCGCAGAACGTGTTTTCGCTATAATGTTATGGGTATGACGTGTGTGATCCGATGCATCAATGGCGCCCATGTTAAAATAATTTCCCCGAGAACAGGGAACGACAAAAGTACAAACAAAAACCAAAACACGTTCGAACTAGTTTCTTACCTTTAATTACTCTTTAAAATCCATCTAAGAAGGGAGGCGGAAAACTACAACGGGCGAGGCATGGTATGGTATTGCGCAAGGGGGGGTTAGAGGGTTATGTTTAGGGTTTGGGTTAGTGTTAGGGGTCGGGTTAGGGTTTGGGTTAGCCTAAACCCAACCCTAACCCTAACCCGACCCCTAACACTAACCCAAACCCTAACCCTTTTTTGGGGTTATCACCCCTGACCATGCCTCGCCCGTTGTAGTTTTCCGCCTCCCTCTAATAATCTATTTAACTCAATAATTGACGATTTTGCATCGTGGGTCTTTAATAATTATTTTAGCATAGTTAAATAAAGACCCTTATGCCATCCTATCACTATATTCAAATGAGTTTATGATCTCAATAAACTTTCTTCTTCGTCACACGCTACGTCATTGTACTCTATGTACATTACTGCGGTTAAAATGAACCGGAGCAGTTTATCCAATAATAGCCATTGGTAAACTCGGTTGCATTTGCAGATTTCTGCATACAAACATAATTATGTTTAAACTTTTGCACAATGTTTAATTTGTCTATGCTAAATGCCCTTATTGTACAAGAAAATAATTTAATATATCACAAAGAATGGAAAACATTCAATTACACAACAGATAAATCAGTGGATAATACCCGTGTACAAAATGGGACGTTCCGAATTTCAGTGTGGTGGTATTTTTACCATACTTTACACAGCTCTATGCCTAACGTGAATTAAATCGGAAAGCAAATATTGCAGATTATTTATGAATTGTGCGATATTTGTATGACTTGATGTTCATTCTTAAATGTCAAAAGTATATGCATGGACTATAAACAATGCACATTACACGAAATAAGGAAAATGTGATAAATTGACAATTCAAATATACAGTACATGTGCATGTGAAATAAGTCGCGTTTATAATAAATCGTCAAAAAAAAATGGGGAAAATGACATAATAAGTATGTCATTTTATGACGCCATCAATCAGCTGATTCATTATACGGATGGCGAAAAATTATGTCCCTTGACTAGATTTAACGGTTGGAAGTCGTATAATTTTGTAGCTTAAGTTTTCTCGACTCTAGAGATTTCTTATGAAAAATCATTCAGTGGTAAAGTAAAAAGTAGTCCGTGCACGCGACAGGTATATCCCACGGTTAGTGTTATATGCAGACGCGCATAACAGTTTGAATTCAGAAAACAGATTTTTTAGGCAGATTGTGTATCACGTGATGAACAGTGGGAGGTGTATATTTTGCGGCACTAATAGAATTTGTAATGCAGATGTTTAGTGCAGATTATGATGAAACCCTATTCGTCTGTGTCAATAACTTGTCGTAGAATTGTGGTTTATAATAGCTATAGAAAACAAAGATTGAGTTCTGAATACAGATTTATAGTGCAGATTGTGTAACTTCTATTTGCATGTAAGCGTTAGATGTAGACGTGCACAACAGATTGAGTTCTGAATACAGATTTATAGTGCATAGTGTAACTTCTATTTACATGCTTCTATACGATCTTCGCAAGTTTTATACGCGTGGTATAGCGTTGGGGAACAAATGAGTACCTATAAATCTGTATCCAGATAACTTTCACATAGTGCTTATACGATTTAATTCTGGATTATACGAGATTGTTGCCTAATGATCTGTGTACATTGAAATGCGCGTATACGGTCTTAAGGCCCACTCTCACTATGCTGCCGGTGGAGCCCCGGTGCGTGATCCGGGATCTACCGGGATGAACAGGGGCTCTACCGAGATGAACCGGGGACGACAGGGATGAACCGGGGACGACCGGGGACAACTGGGACTCCACGCTCCACCGGGTAAGTATTAAAATGTTTAATACCTGCGGGATGAACCGGTAGTTATTGTGAAGGACCGGCATCGACCGGCGTGGCACCGGGAACAACCGGGACGGCACCGGGAACAACCCGGACGGCACCGTTGCTCCACCGGGGCCCATACAGACCCCGGCAGAGCTACAGCAACGCCCCGGTTGTCGCCGGTGGTGCCCAGGTGGAGCCCTGGTGAATGCCGGCAGAATCTCGGTATAGCCAGGTTCATTGGTAAACCGGCGCTCTGCCGGGACGCCACCGGCATTCACCGGGGCTCCGCCTGGTCATTACCGGCGACGACCGCGATTAAACCGGGGCGTTGCCGTAGCTCTGCCGGGGTCTGTTGCCAGGATAGCCCCGGTGAGACGCGGCGGAGTTACGGTAGACCGGGGCTTTGCCGGAACGCTGCCGGCTTTTACCGGGGCTCCACCTGGGCATTACCGGCGACAACCTGGGCTCTGCCGGGGCTTCACCGGGATAAACCGTAGCTTGTTCGGGGTTTACCGGGACTCTGCCACATTCAGGTTTAATAATGATGAGTATCTGTTGATCTGCACCCAGTTTACATTCACATGCGCATATATACGGTCTTACTTGCATTACAGAGCTAAAGGAACCCTATCAATGTGCATCGAGTCGATATATTAAGGTGGCTTATTCGCTAGTAATTGTATTCAATAACTAATGACATTATATTTATCTGCGGCCATACAATTTTCGCATGGCTTGAGACGTTTTAAAAAGCGTTGTGGAACGAATGAACGTCTGCGTATAGACAACGATTACATTGTGCGTATACCATCAAACTAAGGTTGTTCACGGACCGTTTTACGTCACAACTGAATACATTTTTGATACATTTTTGAAATAAATGTTAACATATCTTTTTATTTGTTGCTTTTTATATATTATATCTCAGTAATTTGCTTAAATTGCAAAAAATCATTGACTCTCCTGCGTTATTACATGTATTAGGACTCTTATAAGTTTGATTTTGACTCTTGAAAATATGGTCCCAAGAGTCCTTGACTCTTGAGATTTGAGGTCTAAGGAAAGCCCTGATTTAGATTCATTTGATTACAGAAGCAGAAATCGCTGTGTCAAAAAGAGATAATCCGATATCTGGATTTAAAATCAAAGGTCCGCATTCATCTCAAATGGCCTTTTTTTATTTGAAGACCATTTTATTAAGAGACCGCTTTTGGTAACTCCCTTTAGTGGTCTCCAAATACATGACTGTATATTTATCTGCGGCCATACAATTTTCGCATGGCTTGAGACGTTTTAAAAAGCGTTGTGAAACGAATGAACGTCTATAAATCTGCGTATAGACAACGATTACATCGTGCGTATACCATCAAACTAAGGTTGTTCACGGACCGTTTTACGTCACAAATGAATACATTTTACACTTACTCTTGCATGTTTAATTTCCATTACATGGATCGCGATTTTAATTAAAATAAAAATACTTTAGTCGCAATTAAAGCAGTATAAGAACGCACACGGATAAGGATTGCATTACTTATTAAATGCCATAAATTAAGATGTTCGTGTCGTATGAGCGCAAATGTATATGGAAAAATCCCGTACAATCCCCGATTGTAACCGTATACGCTCCCTGTGAGTGCTGTCGTAACGCATGCAGATTAATAGGACTTATTAGTTTTCCGTCGAATTTAAAATCTATATAAAAACCTGTGAAATACACTGTGAAGGCTGGTGGCATGCATAAGGATTAATAGGGTATCACAAGTTCCCCGTTGAAATTAGATCCATATAAGAATCTGATAGGATGCGTTGAAACGTATGCAGATTTATAGGGTTTCATTGGTTGTTCGTCGCAAGTAAACTTTATAAGAATCTTAGAAATGCCATGTGAATGTTGTCGAAACGCCAGCAGATTTATAGGGCTTTATTATTTTTCTTTCGCAAATTAATCACATATAAAAACCTGAGATATACCTTGTAAAGTTTATCGGACGCATGCAGATTGGTCGGGCTTCAGTAGTTATCCGTCGCATGAAACCAAAATCGGAACCTGCTCAGACTTTGGACCTGGACGCAGATGATTAGGGACTCACTACGTTTTAAATGCAATTAAGAGATTATAGCACACGGGATAAAACACTTATAAATCTTCAATGCTGTCGGAACACATGCAGATTGATAGGGCTGCAATAGTTTTCCGTCGAAATCAACCACATATAATTCGAAGAATCTTCTTAGATTGTTTAGACGTAAATAAGGTGTTCATATCGCATTTAATGGAATAAAGCCCGTATAAGCATTAGTTTAATAATATCTTTTAATATAGCATAGAGACCGTATAAGAATACGGGAATTCAACTGGGTGCAGATTATAGGGCTTCATTTGTTATCAATTGCAATTTAAAAACATATTGAAACATCTGAAGATTGTACGGACGTGTATAAATATAGTTTATTAAATAAACATCATACCATAAGCAGACAAATAATGTTTATTAAATGTTAATTTAAATAAATTCATACAATTAATAGTTGTAGTCGGCATCTATATAGATCTGTTCCGGAGAATAAACCTGCATACAAACTGAAAATACTCAATTTCTGATGACGCATACACACTGGGATATACACTCAATGACAGTCTGCTCTATACGATCTGTTATGCACGTCTGCAGATAACATCAACCATAACATTAACCATAACATCATAGTGTTGGAGGTCATAATACACTAAATAGTTTCCCTATATAATTCAATGTAAAAGCGACAACTTTGAGCGAAAATAAATGCAACATTTTGCACATAGAGACCCCCATAACCATACCTTTTCTTAAAGGCCATTCTAAGCGGAATCGATTTATGCAATAAAAAAGATATGTCATGTACAATGCAAGAAAGAACTTGACACAAATCAAAATCGACTGTTTTTGCAACTTTTTTTTCGGCCGTTTCTTAGTGGAATGTAACCTTTTCTAGTGCAATGGTTTACTATAGTCTTCACGTGTATCATATTTCAGGGATTCAGTAGTGAACATCTATTCATGCCCTACCATTATCTCCGCAAGATAACACCCGAATTATGGTAAAAAGTGTAAAACATGCCTTCCTGTCAACTATGATATTTTTTTAGAGAGTACAGCCCTACATGAAGCGATTATTTAGTGTATTGTAACCTTGGATACAGGTAGTATATTCCATAAGGTGTTTTATTCTATATCCAATAAATTCATCCAATCGGCATTCTTCACATGTACCACGTGACCGTCCAATATATTCAAGTATTGGAACCAAAAAGTCTGTATTTTTTTCCCGCCAGCTTTTCACCTTAGCCTGACCTTTGTAAACGACCAATCAATTCGAAAATAAAATTTTCCGCCGGTAGGCCTGAAACTTTTCGCATTAGAAACGGTCAATCTGCAAACAGATTTCACATTAACATTAATATGTTATTCCATCGACTTTCTATTTTTGGGAAGTGTAGGGACAGGGATACTACAGTTTGTTTAGCAACGAAGTTAATTGCGTATTCAGCATGAAACAATTGTAGCTCTATCTCTAATAATTAGGTTTGAGAGATGGAGCAGTTTCACACTCAATTCTCGACATCAATACAGAGTGCGTGTCCCTTTATATTTAGAAGAATGTCAGCGCCAGAACTTAAAGGCTGTGTTCTCATATTTGGTAATTACTACGATATTGCATTATGTGCACTCAAAAATTTTAGATCATATAAGAATCGTTGTTAAGTAACCTGATATACGCTTTGACGAACATATTAAAAAATGTTTTTTAAATTAACCGTTAAACAAGAAAATGTTTAAAGCTTTAAACAAGCCGTCGTTTCAGCAGCAGAATTGTTACCTAACTTTAATGCATCGCATTCCAATCCGCAAGGTATCAAGGTCAGTTTGCGGTCAGTTGCAGAAATCTTTATATAAACGCCGTCTCGTAAACTTTGTGCACTTGAAGTCTGTTTTGATCAGAAAGATACTAAATAAAGATATTCGGCGATATTATTGTGGTATGTCAATCATCGATTTTTAATATGTTTTCAACATTTGCATGATAAGGACCAATTTTGATAAAATTACTTAGAAATATTTATCCATTTAGACCAGTTTATTAAGCATGAGCACAATAATTCACTATACTATAATTTTGCAATTAAATAAGATTCGAGTATTGCCGGCTGACCTATATGCACTCGTTTATTTTCATGTTTCTTGTGTTTTTCTATTCTGTAAATATAGATATCTGAGTAATAATATCACATAAAGCAAAATAAGCCACGAAATCTGGCGCAACACCCCGTAATTGATTTGCTTGTGATGTAGCTAAGAACTGCGCAGAAAAAAGGCATCCGCTACTTTTTATATCATAGAGATAACTTTTGATCGTTCATAAACATCGACCACAATCAACGCCGTATATCTTTTTTAAAGATATTTCTTGTTTCCATATTGGATAGTTGAGCACAAGTGCACTAAGCAATTGTTTTATAACAATAAAAACCGTTACCGAGAAAAAGTATCCGAATGTACCATAATCGACTCACACGGGCGCTTGTCTTGAAAATAGCATGGATAATCATTTTCAAATCAAAATTAAAATGAAACAAAGCGCTGAAGAAAGGGATATAGAATAAAAAGCTCATTAGTAGTTTAAACTGTACAATACGTGATATATTTGGACTCGCACACAGTTTGAAGTCATATTGGACTCCTCTAACGGCTCGTCCAATATGACGTCAAACTGTGTGCTCGTCCAAATATATCTCCGTATTGTACAGTGAAACGTCTATTTACCTATAAATACCGTCAATGTCGCGGTGAAAATGGGATAAATATTTGTACAACCCTTGACAGGAAAAAACCAGAATGCATATCCAATTAAACCCCTTGACGGACATGTTTGTACAAACAGTAGGCAACTGCATACCAGCATATTCCCCCAAGACAAGTCACCTGGCGGACATATTTGTACAACCGGTGATAGAATGAAACCCTTCGGCGCAGATAATTGTTCAATCAGTGGACGACTGCATACCATGCATATTTACCCAAGACAATGCCCCTGGTGGACATACTTCTATATCCAATGACAGACGACATACCATAATGTTGAAGGGCAAACGACATATCAGCCTGTTTAAGGACAAACGATCAATCAGCATGTTCAAGGATAAACGACATACGAGCATGTTGAATGACAAACGACATATCAAAATGTTCAAGGACAAACGACATTCCAGCATGTTCAAGGACAAACGACATACCAGCATGTTGAATAACAAACGACATAAAAGCATGTTAAAGGACAAACGACATACCAGCATATTGAATAACAAACGACATACCAGCATGTTCAAGAACAAACAACATACCAGCATGCTAAATGACAAACGACACACCAGCATGTTCAAAGACAAACGACTTACCAGCATGTTAAAGGATAAACGGCATACCAGCATGTTCAAGGGTAAACGACATACCAGCATGTTCAAGGACAAACGACATACCAGAATGGTGAATGACAAACGACTGTGCAGCATGTTGAATGACAAACGACATACCCGCATGTTGAATGACAAACGACATACCAGCATGTTCAAGAACAAACGACATACCAGCATGCTGAATGACAAACGACATATCAACATGTTTAAGGACAAACGACATACAAGAATGTTCAAGGACAAACGACATACCAGTATGTTGAATGACAAACGACATAGCAGCGGTTTGAATATAAAAAGGGCAGATCAGCATAATGAAAAACGACATACAAGCATGTTGAATGACAAACGACATACCAGCATGTTGAATGACATACGGCATTCCAGCATGTTTCAGAACATACGACATACCAGCAGGTACAAGGACAAATGACAAATCAGCATGCTGAATAACAAACGACATACCAACATGTTGAATGACAAACGAGCATGCTGCATGAAAAACGGCCTACCAACATGTTTAAGGACAATTTCAAACGACATACCAGCATGCTGAATGACAAACGACAAATCAGCATGCTGAATAACAAACGACATACCAACATGTTGAATGACAAACGACATACCAGCATGCTGAATGACAAACAACATACCGACATGTTCGAGGACATACGACATACCAGCATGTTAGGACAAAGGACATACCAGCATAATGAATGACAAACGACATACCAGCATGTTAAAGGACAAACGACATACCAGCATGTTCAAGGACGAACGACCTACCAGCATGTTCAATGACAACCGGCAAAAAGCATGCTGAATGACAAACGACATACCAACATGTTCAAGGACAAATGATTAACCAGCTTATTGAAGGATAAACGGCATAACAGCATGCTGAATAAAAAGACATACCAGCATGTTGAATAGAAAACGACATTCCAGCATGTTAAAGCACAAAAGACTTACCAGCATGATCACGGTAAAGCGATTAACCAGCATGTTGAATGACGACATACCGGCATTTCGAATGACAAACGACACACCAGCATGTTTAAGGACAAACGACATACCGGCATTTCGAATGACAAACGACATACCAGCATGTTCAAGGACAAACGACGTACCAGAATGTTGAATGACAAACGACATACCGTCATATCGAATGGCAAATTACATACCAACATGTTCATTGACAAACGACATACCAGCAGGTTCAAGGACAAACGTCATACCGACATATTGAATGACAAACGACATATCATCATGCTCAAGGACAAACGACATACCAGCATTTAATGACCAAAGACATACCAGCATATTCAAGGGCAAACGACATACCAGCATGTTCATCCACGGCAGTCCCCGGTTGGACATAAGGTACTCATCCGTGTCCACAAGAGCGAGATAACGGTATCCGCGCAGGCGTGCCATGCAGTCAAACACCGGAACCTGCTCGTCTTGCCACGCCTGATAGTTTTTCACACCGATCTCAGGGTGCTTATTGTCTGCGAAAATGACATGTAATCCATATGAGCAAAAGTTGACGAAAACGTAAATGTCATAAACCCCAAAGGCGGTTTCAGCAAAGCAATTTTCTTCGAGGCAACTTTTTTCTCAAAACTATCAAAGTTAATTTAGAGCTGTGATTTTTGTTTAAAATGTGGGTTTTAATAGATTTAGGCGAATAGATTTTTTTTCTTCGCAGATTGATTCTCTGAAGGAACGGTATTTCTTAAATCAATATGGCTACCAGTAAGCTAATCTTTTTTTCGCAAGCAATTAAAATTGATCGAAATCGGAAAATTCATTCAATCATACATTAAACATACAATCTCCAAAGCATAATGATAAGAAATCTGTAACGCCAACTATAAGTGTATTGCCCCAAGACCTTGGTTTACAACCACGTAAAATTCACAGTATTTATTTATGAGAACGTGTGTTACCATCGGCAAGGAATTCGAATGGCACAGTGTCGGCCATCCCGAGTGCTCTGTAGTACTGAAGTACCCGGGTCGCCTGAGGGTTCAGCTTGTGAGTGTACACGAGCACCTTGGTGACGCCCAGCCGCCGGTGGAGCTCAAACCAGCTGAGCAGGTCGTCGGCCGCCACACTGCCATATACGATCTGAAAGACGCAAGTCATGATGATAAAGTGGAGTATGGTGTTCGCTATGTAACCGCCATTTCATAATAAAACGACAGATTCAATCCACACTCACGTAACATTCTATATTTAAACGACAAATCATGTTGCTTTCAAATCTTTTAAAATAAAAACAAAATGCATGATGCGGCGTCTCATCTGGGTCTGCGCTGTTTGCTTAACGGAGTTTCTGTAAGAAATATTCTAAATATAGAAATAAATATAATAGACATCCCTAATTTTGGAAATAAATTGATCCAATTTAGAAGGATTGGAGAGACCACTAGGCAAAAATGGGTTAATTTCTAAAACTTAACGCTTAAACCTGTCGTGATTAAACCTTTCGGTAATTATAACACAACGATTTCAATGAAAACATGCAAACAATCTAACCTTAGAACAAACGGCGATTTCGTTTTTATGCACATGCGCGAATGTCACTGGTAGGTACCAGTCGTATAAGTTATGGCACTCCACCTTGCGGTCCGTCAGCGTCGCTACCTCTGGCAGCTCTGCGGTTCGGGAGGTAAGATTAGAGCAAACGAACTGCATGGCGTTCATTTCCGTCGCCCAGTTCGTCCAGCGGATCCTGGACGCCAGCACCGACCGCACCGCACCGGATGTGTACCGCACACAGCACATGTACGTATTGTTGATAAGTTGTATGTTCTCCCATCCCTGGACGTAAAGCGTGTCCCAGATATGTTCAGACGAAGAGTTTCCGGCGACGGCAGAAAATAGGACGATGTTGCGGTCAAAGTTTCTGACCTTTTTTAAAATGGGCTCGAAAAGATGTTTACCATCGCCAATTAATTTCGGATCCGGGGTATCAATATTCAATTTTAATATTTCTTGCTGAATCTGAAATTAAACAGATTGATCCGATATTTATCCAGCCGTTTGTAAAACCAACTATTTCATCCGTTCAAAAACGCGGACATATTTAATGCTCGAATTGTAATTTATTTCCAAAATAATTATTACAAGTAATTATATAGTACAGGTTGATATGGTATATGCGTTTGAAAAGATTGTATATTCCAGAATCAGTTTTGATACCCCCAGATAATCGTGTTTTTTCGGCGTAAGCTTTATTACGCCAGCTTTTCACCTTAGCCTGACCTTTGTTAGCGTCCAATAGAATTCAAATAAAACTTCCCGCGGCCAAGTTCAGATGAATACACTTCATTGACTGCATTGGCTGATTTGAGAACACGACCAGAACATTGGAAACATGCCCGCGTCTTTGTAACACTGTTGTACTGCGTGTTCAGCATGAAACGATTTTATATCTAATGAAAAGGCTTAATAGAACAGTTTTACACTCAATCTCGACATCAATACAGTTTGTGCGTCCATCTTTTATTTTCAGAAGATTTTCAGCGCGAGAACGTTTGCACTTAAAGGCTATTTTCTCATATTTATTACTAACTTCCATATTCCTGTCAACATGTTAACATGTTAAAGTATAGAGAGCAGTGGAAGCGAAGACTCACTTTAATGCATTGCATTTCAACTCGCGAGGTAGATCGGGTCAATTTGCGGCCACTGTGTGTGAATGTCAGAGTTTACATACAGGTCATCGCTGCGTCTCTACCCTATGTGCTGATCGGAGTTCGCGGCCAGGAAAATAATCGTTACATAATAAAGACTTATAGCGTGAACTAGGTGAACTGGAATTTTCTTCAGACCAGACAGATGTTAAATGAAGATATCCAGCGATATCATATGGTATGTCAATGTTAATGTGTTTTACAACAATACCATGATAAATATTATTTTTAATTAATTTAACAAGAATTATGCCATCATATTGACTAATGAATTAAGCATGAGCGCAATGATTCTCGATACTGTTAAAAATCGAATCAAATAGCAACGCCAGACAAACCACTAAAACAGGTTTGTTCGAAGAACGCGCGTATAAATATTTAAAATATATACGGATACTTCGCGTGTGGCCGGTTGATTCGTATGTTTTAATTTCACTTCCATTCTTCTTTTGGTTTTCTGTTTTGTATCTATACGTTTATGACCAGCAATATGTAATAATGTAAAATAAGCCGCGAAAACTCCGCGTATCATCCCGTACTGCGTTTGCTGCAGCTAAGAACTGCACAGAAAAAGACATTCGCTATCTTTGATCTCATTCATTGAAGTCTTTACCTTTCATTAACTGCAACCACAATCAACGCCGTATATCTTTTTTAAAGATATTTCTTGTTTTAAATAAAGCCCATGCTTGCGTCGAACCCCCAGGTAAAGAAAAGGCGATGCGGTAAGGCCGCCAGCGGTTTCCGCATGACTTGAGAACGAACACCATGGTTATATATTACACTTTTATATACACGAACATAGTCAAAAGATACCAGCGTTGAAACTGATTTGTGGCTATGACATTTGTTTTCACTTACCGGTTTGTTTTAAAAGCTATCTCAATATTTGTCAAATTTAAGTGTTTTTGGTCATGTCTTTCTGGAAAATATTCATAAAAATACCTTTTAAGGCATTTAAATGTACATTATTCATAAAGATAGCAATGTCAGCACTATTTTCCACCACATGTGTCTTGGATCTTATTATTGATTGCTTGTGGGTAAAGGAATGAAAAAAATGCGGAATACAGCGGACATTGGAATAAGTATAAAGGATGTTTTAATGAACACGCGTAGTGGGTTCATGATTCACACAATACCTCAGAACATGGGAAACGCTCCATATTTAACCCATTTATGCCTGGTGGACTCTCCCATCCTTCTAAATTGGATCGATTTATTTCCAAAATTAGGGATGTCTAGTATATTTATTTCTATATTAAGAATAATTTTTACAGAAATTCCTTCAAGCAAACAGCGCAGACCCTGATGAGACGCCGCATCATGTGGCGTCTCATCTGGGTCTACGCTGTTTGCCAATTCCTTTTTTCTAGACACTAGGCATAAATGGGTTAAGCACAGTTGAACATTTAGGCAAAACAAACAAAAGTGAGCATGGCCACCTACCCCAAACATCCAAGCTGGCCGCCATTTTCAATAATGTTGTTTTGTACATGAAGATTTGAATAAAAACAAGTCAAAATGGCGAATATACAAACGAACATAAGATTAAGATAAATTTTAATTTATTTAGCTTGTGTAACATGAAAATTCCTAAAAAACCTTTACATTTTACTTTGTATTCATGCTGTTTTTGTATATCATTTTTACAGGAAGTTCACCTTAACACTGTGCATTGTATTTATAAAAATTATGTTCATTAAATCAACAAATAAAACATTAAATAATGAATTTGCAGGCTTAAAATCATATTACTGTTTTTAAATCGATATAGATGCTAGAAAATATTAAATTAATATTGTAAAAATGTATGCAGTGGTGCCAAGCCACTTTTTGGAAATGTTTTTAACATATAATGTAGGTCACATTGAATAACCAGTCAGTCTGCATTATGAAGTGTAACCAGTCAGTCTGCATTATGAAGTGTAATCAGTCAGTCTGCATTATGAAGTGTAACCAGTCAGTCTGCATTATGAAGTGTAACCAGTCAGTCTGCATTATGAAGTGTAACCAGTCAGTCTGCATTATGAAGTGTAACCAGTCAGCCTGCATTATGAAATGTAACCAGTCAGTCTGCATTATGAAGTGTAACCAGTCAGTCTGCATTATGAAGTGTAACCAGTCAGTCTGCATTATGAAGTGCGGACCAGTCAGTCTGCATTATGAAGTGCGGACCAGTCAGTCTGCATTATGAAGTGCGGAAGATGGAAGAATAGGAGAGAAGAGCAGAAGCCATGGGTTCGCAGGGTGCATGGACACAATGGGACACCACACCAAGGAAGATGACATGGGACCCGATCTGGAAGTATGAGCCTTTGCGAATCAGCTTCTTACTGCGGTCGGTATATGATCTGCTACCCTCACCAGCTAACCTACACAGATGGGGAATACAAGGCAGCCCATCATGTCAACTGTGTAACCGAACTGGGAGCATGGAGCACATACATGTACTATCGTCATGCACGACTGCACTTACGCAATGCAGGTATAGATGGCGCTATGACCAAGTACTTCGAGAGATGGCAGACATTCTTGAAATACAGCGAATGAAGAAAAGAAAACAGCCACGGCCAAAAACCATCCACTTCGTCAAGGAAGGCCAGCGAGCACCTAAAGGCAAAAGAACAACCTCTTCAGTACTTGGCGAAGCTGACAATCGGAATATGGCTGTTGACCTACAAAAGAAGCTTGTCTTTCCGGAGGTAGTACAAACCAATCTCAGACCCGACATTGTCATCTGATACAACACTGCAAAGCACCTGGTGATGATTGAACTGACAATCCCTTGGAAAACAAGGTGCGAAGAAGCCTATGAAAGGAAGCAAACCAAATACTCTGATCTCGTGGACCTATGCAGACAACAAGGATGGAGAACCTGGTTGTTCCCTGTTGAAATAGGAGCAAGGGGATTCCTAGCCAATTCACTATGGAAGATGCTGGGCGCCATGGGACTCAACGGCCATGAGATAAGGACTGCTTTGGGCAGACTAAGAGCGATCAGCTGAAAGGGCATACAGTTGGCTATAGTCTCGAAGGTATGAGAGGAGCTGGAAGCCAGTCACCAACCCGTAGTGGACTGATCACCACTGCGGACCCACCACCCGGAGTGTACCAGGATTAAAGCGTCGAAACACTTATTGATGGGTGGATTCTGGCTGATGATGTTGGTGTCTGATGCAGTGACACCACTGTATTACACACAGGCACTTCAGAGTTATTGCTATTTGTTTATACAAAAATGAATAATAACAAACGGTTGTGTGGTTTGGGGGTGGGGGGCTAAAACAATGATATTTGCAAAATACTTCTCAAATTGTTAAATAATATGTTAGATGCCCACCAACAGACATCCAATGCAGCCGTCTTTGGCGAACAAGGGCATTTTCCAATTTTCTGTTAATTTGACAGAAAGTACTCTTACATTAGGGTGCAAACTGTTTAAGTCACCAAATTCTTTGATGCGATCTATGTTCGATAAGATCGTCACAGACAAAACGTTTTCTAAAACTAAAACAAACTACGGTACACTGGACATAAGCTATTTAAGACCTTATTGACAATTGTTGGCTGCATATTCAACAGTGCATGAAAGCTTTAACATAACATACAATTATCACGGACGGTAAACAACGCCTTCGAGATCTATACATCCGGCCAGTAATTTCAAATCGTATCGATTGTTTGAACGACAGCGAACGTGGCCTTGAAACCTGTTGACGGACTTTAGGATTATAGCGTGACTAACTGAATACTTTTATGCCTAGTGGACTCTCCCATCCTTCTAAATTGGATCAATTTATTTCCAAAATAAGGGATGTCTAGTTTATTTCTTTAGAATATTTCTTACAAAAATTCCTGTGAGCAAACAGCGAAGACCATGATGAGACGCCGCATCATGCAAAGGAAGACCCTGATGAGACGCCGCATCATGCAAAGGAAGACCCTGATGAGACGCCGCATCATGCAAAGGCCTTTTTCTAGACGATAGGTATGATTGGGTTAACACTTTTCGAGAATTCCTGAAGGTTTGACAACTTATTCGAAGATTTCAATACGATTAGGGTTACTTCCAACGATTTAGTATACTACAATGTTCACCAGGTGAAGAAAATACGCTTAAAGGCACTCGGTCATACTCTGCGGTACCTTTTGTATATTTCCGCTTGCTCATTGTTGGCTCAGGTACTACTTAATGGTTTTCCATGAACTCTGAAGTATACTAAAAAGTACCCGGGGTACTTTATAGTAATCGAGCATTATTTTAATATTTGTATAACCGCTGTAGACCTTTAAAAAAATCAAACCCTCACCCCCAAAAAAAATCGCCGATAAAGAGTTAATACGTGACTTTTTATTGGAAAATAAAGTTGACTTTGATAGGTGAATAAACAGTTTATATTTAAACTTACTTTTGCAAGAGAGGAACGTAAGAAATGCTCTTAAAACCGGTGTATGAATATTTTCCAGAATGCCAAGAGTGAAACAACACAACTTATTGAAATATGACAGTATGAGATTATCCTGGTTGCGTTTCAAATCAATGATCTTAATTAATTTAAATATCTATTAATTTTGGGATCATGTTTTGCTTTAATCGATATTCGCTCAATTAGGCAAAATTTAACTCAAGTTTATTAAATAATTCGTGCCAATATTTGATAAGTTTTTGTTTTATAATTCTTTTAAAATAGTAAATCGTGAATTATCATTATTTTGGCTTACTTAGTATGAGCTATTTATTTTTAAATATATCAATGGACGTTGTCCCTGTATCTATAATAATGTTGATTAGCTCAAGCCACTATTTGAGTCGTGTTCTGAGAAAACTGGGCTTAATTTATGTGCGTTAAGTGTCATCCCAGATTAGTCCGCACAGGCTAATCAGGGACGCCACTTTCCGCCTAAACTTGATTTTCGGTAAGGAGGGACTTCCTTGAAACTCAAAATACCATAACAGCGGAAATTGTCGTCCCTGATTAGCCTGTGCGGAACACGACTCATTTTTAAATGTACGATGTCGATGCAACAGTTGCAGCAGTAAACTCATACGTTTCGGGCACAGATTGCTTTGATACCTGGGGTCGTATTCCAGAAGCATCTTAAGTTAAATTTTATTCTTATCCTTGAATTGGACAATTTTAGTTTAACATATTTATTTCTTATGGCATGTACAATATATACAGATGTTACACAATATAAGCAGAAAAGGATTGAAACGAAAGAAGCAAGTACTTTTATAGTTTCTCTCCTTTTCGTAAGTGTTTAATTTCATATTGCAATAGATTGGCATCAAGATATACATTTAAATAACATCATTATGCCTATGCTATTTTAGGAATACAAAAAAAAAACACACGTGTTTCCTTATTTAGTAAAGAAATACAAAGCATTATAATTTTGAACTTAAGTTAAATTATTTAAGAAATGACTAAATAAGTTTCTGGAATACCACCCCAGTAGAATACAACATTCAGTAACACATAATATCAAAATATACACATTTGGATCAGAGTTGATTCAGTAACCTATTAGAAATAATATAATTCATAATAAGTCCAATCTAAAACCTCTATACTCAGCGTGTACACTTACTTTAATGATTTCTCTGCCGTTCAAGAGGTGGCGGTAGTGGCGCATGTGATTGGCAGCGTTGCCCGCGCTGCCCCATGTCAGCACGTCTATTAGCACCGTGAATACTACCAGGATCCCTAGCAACGAAACGCACAGCTTGGCGCCTAGTTGACATCTAGTGTTGTTGTTGTTTTTAAACATTCGTCAAACACTTAATTCCAGCATTAAAGCAGAGATTCACACACTTTGGTCAGAATTTAATGCATTACACGTTCTGCTCTTAAGATTTAAACCTGCCCGATGTAGATTGATATTTTCCATGTTAATCTCTATTTACTTAATCTGACCTCACCCCATGGTCAAATCAGGATTATATATTTGTATCGGGTTCCTGCAACTTAGCATTCTATTGAATTGGAAAACTGGGCTAAATGCATGTTCAAAAAGTGTCGTTCAAGATCATCTTTTGCAAACCGCAGTCTAATCAGGGACGACAATTTATGCCTAAATTATATTTTCGCCCAGGAGACAGACATATGACACTGGGATGACACTTACACTTGCATTAACCCATTTATGCCTAATGGACTCTCCCATCCTTCTAAATTGAATCAATTCCAAAATAAGGGATGTCTAGCATATTTATTTCTATATTTAAAATCTATATTCTATAATTAAAATATTTCTTGCAGAAATTCCGTTAAGCAAACAGTGCATGATGCGGCGTCTCATCTGGGTCTACGCTGTTTGCCATCATGCGGCGTCTCATATGGGTCTACGATGTTTGCCAAGGCCTTTTTTCTAGACGCTAGGCATAATTGGGTTAAGCCCAGGTTGTTGTTTTTTTCAGAACGAGAATTCAAAAGTATATATCACATGGATTAAAACTACAAACAATCTTACCTTGGAGCAAACGGCGATCTCGTTTTTATGCGCATGCGCGAATGTCACTGGTAGGTACCAGTCGTATAAGTTATGGCACTCCATCGTGCGGGTCGCTATGGTGGCAACGTCCGGTAGGTCTCCGGTTCGGGAAGTAAGATTAGAGCAGACGAACTGCACGGCGTTCATTTTCGACACCCAGTTCGTCCAGCGGATCCTAGTTGCCGGCACCATCCGCAGCGCGCCGGATGTATAACGCACACAGCACTTGTACGTATTATTGCTAAAGCTTTTATGCTCCCATCCCTGTATGTCGATGGTGTCCCAGATATGTTTTGACGAGGAGTTTCCGGCGACGGCAGAAAACAGGACGATATTGTTCTGAAAGTTGACGACCCTTTTTAAAAAGGGCTGGAAGAGGTCTTTTCCCTTGCCAATCAGTTTCGGATCAGGGGTGTCAACGGTTAAATTTATCATCGTGTCCGACGTCAAATGCAAATGAGTGTTACACGGACTGTTTTCATATGAACGTTCTTGGCTGGTACCGTTGCAGACCAAGACGTCGCTGTAGTAGCGCACGTGATTATCCCCGCGCAAAATGCTTCTGCCAAGCAGCGCATACACTAGCAACATGCACGTGGACACAACGCCTAGCGACGAAAGCCAGAGCCTCGAGCTGAGTTTAAATCCCTTCAGAAACATGATATCCCTACAATTAATGCTGAAACACATAAGGACAAATTAAGAATACATTTATCATCTAATCTCAGTAAGCACCCAATATAAGCTATTCTGGTCAGTCTATGTCCGGCGTTCGTCCTCCTGAATCGTGCATTGTCAACTAAGCCCTTAAAGCCACTTAATCTTAATAAACTTTGTCCGAATGTTGATCAGAAAAATATCTTTCCCAATATAAAATTTGGGACAAGTGTAACCAAGGTCACCATGTCAAATATAATATAACCCTAGACTCAATTTAGATAACCTTGGTAAAAATGATTATCTTGACAATATCTAGACCAAGTTTGAATCTAGGTACAGTGTGTCAGATCTTTATAAAATTTCTTAGCACTCGAGAAGCCACATTTATGATTCAAAGAATTTACATGCTATCATGGTAAAATCCATTGACAACAATGGTTTTGACCCGGATGACCCGGATGTAATATAATTGATAAATCCGGATACATGTTAAGCTCTATTTTTTTGTTTTAAAATGGGCTTTAGGACCATAGTAGTTTTTATCCTTACTTCCTTTTTGTCAGTTCGAGCTTTTTTTTTAAATTAACAGAGAAATACAGTTTGTATTGATTAAATTTAGAACTACTTTTTGAGTAATGTTTTAATATATGTTTGTTATTTTAAAGTCACGTCTGTTGACATAACAAAGAATGAACAATTGACAACGTCATTGTGGAATACGCCTTTATTGTTTAAAGTTATACTGTTATTTATAATTGTGTGTTGTAAGTTAGACAGTACCATGTTAACTATATTAAATTGGTCAAGCATAAGTCCGGATTTCTTACGTATTTTGTAGTAAGAAACAAGTTTAAATCATGTCATAGTTATGGAAAATAAACTTGATTTCTGCTGAAACCATTAGACTTTTACATCAATATTTGTGTACACCATATTTCTTTTCATTGTGAAATAATGCATTTATCAAGTCATCATCAGTCAATCGTGTAATTATATGTACTGTTTAATTTAGTAATGTATTCTATAGGTCTTTTGTAATGGATATTTGTTACTAAATCAGTTTGTGTTTGTTTTTATGTTGACAAATGTTTCATGTATTCTATGAAGGCGAATCACAAGGAAAATAACTACTCACAGAGGTGTGTCCTGTTGGAGAAAGTGATGACTCACTTGGACAACAGATTTGTCAACTTCTTACAATAAATTATATTACTTATTTTTTAAATGATTAACCATTTACTTTTTTCTAATACTTATAAAACAGCACACAAGTACAAATACTTACACAACACATAAATATTTGAATGTCATTTTAATTTTTTAAGACGTTTTAAGTAATAATGTGCATGTATTTTATACGAAATTGAATTACATATGCAAACAATCCAATAAGTCTCTTGCCTATTTAACACATTTCTCAACATTGTGCTTTGAAACTATCAAATAAACAATGCTAAAGACATGTACCCTCAAAATATTTTTTCAATGTAATACGTTTAATATTTCAATAAATTGAAACTATAGCTAGACTAAGCGTTCAGTCATGATGCATGTATTCAAACTTAATGTAGACATTTAAACAATAGCTTAAAGCTAACTATCAACATGAAAATATAAGTAAAAAAGCTTTTCTAACACAAAATATGAATATATCAACAGGCTTAAAATTAAGTATTTTATGTCAGTGCTCACGCCGCTGCCAGACATAATCGCCAATTACGATTATTTTATCCAACTGGCTATTATTTCTTAAAATTGTCTAGAAAAAAATGGCGATTATTTTATCCGCCTACATCAAAAATAAAAATTGCCTCTAAATGTTGTCCGGCGAATTGCGAAACGCCTGCAAATCGGGCCATCAAGCAGGAAAAATCGACAACGATTGGCCTATAGCGTTTTTCTCAATCAGTGTCCGACAGCAGTGATATATTTCAGAAAAAACGTTTATAATCTCCCCGTGCTACCAATTATCGATAACTGTTAGGTCTTTGTTAATATTTCGCATATTATTATTTAATCGTCATGATATTGTCGGCTGGTTTTGATTTTCACGTCGTTTTTCTGCAAATAGATTACGTTGAACATTGCTTGATGAAATAATTATTTAATCGCTATCAACTAATTATCCCCGTAATTACCGCTGTTTGTCGTCAGCTTTAACATAATGATTTCAATTTTTAACCAGGTAACCTGATTTTCCCAATTTAAAGAGACCCGGCATATGCCATGGCCAACTATTTTAACGAAACACGTGTTTGGAATTACACTAATGGTGTATTTTAACTCACGCGCTGTGACGTTAATTGATGTAAACATGATCGGCATTGGAAAGTGTTATTTTTGGAATAAATCATTTACAATTGATATTGGCCTCTGCCTACAATATTGCGGCCGATGAGAAACGTCGTATTAAGAGATAAAGTAGTCGAACGATATGCACATTTTAGATTATGCATATTAATATTTTATATTATGCATATTTCATGTGCAAAACGCGTATAATTTTGCGGATACTGTATTTTTTTCGTCGATTATGATTTCTTTTCGAAGTTCATAATAGCAAAAATAGAATGACAAATACACATGCGGTGATACGGAAGGTGTGGTTTATAATATTTCGAGTTGAATTCACCAAAAATTGCAATTGGAAAAACTATAAAAAAAATAGTATAATTAGTAAGGGCTCTGGGTAGGTTGAGGTATCTGCCCTTAATTCTTATGTGTATGTAACTGTAGCTGAGATCTGGTTTGTTAAGTAACACCCACAACATTGATTGTATTCTTTATTTTAAAGCAATGATAATATTTTATAACAAAATGACACACTGATATTATGCTAAGATAATAATATATATTATATAACTTTAATCCAATAGATACACATTTAATAAAACATAGATAAAATGAGATTCATTGTTTTTTATTTCCTTTTTGCCTTCAGTACCGTTTTGCGGAAAAGTCCGCATATGTTTTGGCTATTATTTTTTAAGGAAAAAATTATGGCTATTATTTTCTGAAGGCCAGAGTGAGCACTGTATGTGTAACATGCAAGTCCTTCTCTTACAATTAATGCACATTTTTTAATGTTTTCTTCTGCTCACTTACAAAACAATTGATTAAACTGAAATTATTATTGATTTTAGTATTGATACTTCACATTATGTTATTATTATTTATATTTCACAACCACAAAATTTATATTATCAGGCATGTATGCATCAGCATGATTTATAAACTCTTATCTTTAAAAAAAATCAGTTCATTCTAATAATATATGATGTTAAAGTACTTACGTTCCCAACATTCATTAACAACTTCGTAATTGTAAGTCCTGCTTGTGTGAGTAAGACAGCTTTAAAGGAATTCACTTCAAAACTGAATATCTAAACCCGCAAGTTTCTACTCGCCTTAATGATCACATGGTGTTTCCCTTATATATCATCTTAACATGTATGCACTTGTTTTAATATGTTAACAACAACTTAAATAACTAAGAAAGGCGTGAACAACACATCGGGCATTGATTATAATTGCATAATGAAATGCTAATCACTTAATAGTAATCCTACAAACTGTGAACACACAGAGTGAATAACATTAATGCCATTTATCTTTCTGATACTTAGATTCATACATGTTTTACATGATCGAAGAAAAACAAAATAAGTCAAATTTTGTCTTCGTGACAACAAAAAGAACAAACAAGTGCGCCATGTTGTTTCCATAATAAAAAATACTTTGTACATGTATTTAACACGGTACTTTGTTTCACACCGTTACTCAAGTTTCTTTTACACATACATGTATGTTATTTCTGTTTAGATATTGCATCACCATTTAATAGTAATTGTTCAAATTCAAAAGTAACAGTATTTAAAATACGGAGGTAAAAATTGAACAGATATAATAATATAACAGGCTTCTCACTAGGGCTTTAAACATGCGTTCATGGAAAAGACGGAATCCCTGAAGATTCCTATATAATATTGCAAACGTTTTCAAAGCACCCCATTCCAAAACATGATATAAATAGTTATACGATATTTTGTTTTATTATTAATAACCAATCTAACACTAATCCTTATTCCAATATAACACTAATCCTTATTTGGATGTCTATTTATAACCTGTGGCCATGACACATTCTTTTTTATATATATATAAGATGTAATTAAAGTTATGTTTGCAGGTGACGACTTGTTATGTGTGCATTCCAACGGTTGTGCGGTCCTTCCGTCTGAGGCTGCATTATATGAGAACCCAGAGTGGTTCCCTGCTCTCTTACTAATACACTTACTAGACTCACGAAAGATGGAACGAATGTTGATCATTGCTGCATTTTCAAACAATTAATTGTTTGAAAGGCATTTATTTTGATTATTTGATTGAAAGTATTTTCAAAATTATTTTGGGTTTCCGATTTTTTAATCTTTCAATCTCATTAGCCTTATTCCTTATATAGTGTTTTTCTTTCTATTTATAATTTGTTTGTATTCTTTTTTATATTGCAACAATTGCCATCCGCCTTATTACAATTAAATTGTTTTAACATGGAAACATAGCGACCGTGTGCCGTTTAACATTCCACATCAAACCGTTAAGCATGCCTTACAGCGCTACACTGTTAATTTTTTTATGTATTTGTTATAAAGTATTCTTTCGAATATAAAGGATCAGCAACATTGCGTATAACAACAGTAATTTTTTTTAACGCACTATTTAAGGAGTCACAATTTGAACAATCTAAAACGTCTACAATTCTGTTAAACATAGGTAGGTTGCTAATACACGTCATAAATTGTGTTATAAGTTGCATGGCGTATTTTTTTATTGAAATTTTCGAAAGAAGACTTGTTCATAATATAGTGTTTATATTGTAGAAGACTTGTTCATAATATAGTGTTTATATGAAGACTTGTTCATAATATAGTGTTTATATTGTAAGACTTGTTCATAATATAGTGTTTATATTGTAATTGAAAGAAGACTTGTTCATAATATAGTGTTTATATTGAAGACTTGTTCTATATATAGTGTTTATATTGTAATTGATAGTAAGGAAGACTTGTTCATAATATAGTGTTTATATTGTAATTGATAGTAAGGAAGACTTGTTCATAATATAGTGTTTATATTGTAATTGATATTAAGGCTTAACCTATCTAGAAAATAAGAAACGGCAAGAAAATGCATTGATACTTGTCCGATTTATGATGAGCGTATGCGTATGAGTCTCACGCGTAGTAACATTTTTCTGTTTTCCTCTTATTCAAAAGTCAAATACTCCTCCATAAGTGTCGTAATGATTACTGTAGATTTAAAATCTGCAATCAAATATACATATTGCTTTTTCAAACTATTTATATAGCAAGGAGGTGCAGGCTATTCTTCATAACAGTTGGGTAATTTCATATCCTATTGTGAACAACACTGGTCATGAATATTGTTTTCTGTAATTATAATATTTGTGTACATCAGCCGCTTCTATCAATCGTTAACTATTTCAAGAATTATGTATTCCACGTTTTTAAACTCTGACTTTGTACAATAATGTACGCGGCTGTTTTGTTAACTTTTTGTTATTGATATTGGTCGTGTTAATTAAGATATGGTAATTGTATAAGTGTGTGTGTATAGGTGTGTGCGTGCGCGCGTGTGTGTGTGCGTGCGTGCGTTAGAGTGTGTGCATATGGGAAAATGTAATCAACAATACATTTATATTCTTAAATACTTTCTGTTTATAAATATTTGTTCCTTGAGACCATTTCATTATCGGAAGAGAAATTAATAATATAAGAGAAGTCATATAATATACTTGCTTTTTATGACACTTCTATTACACTGTTACAGTACTCTTATGTCCGTCAGAGTCTAAATGTTTGCATTATACTGTAGAAATGCATTATACATACCATAGTTTTTTGAAGGCCTCATTGAAAATAAGATTGCCATTGTTAAACTGTCTGCATGACTTTGTATCAATGTGTTGTCCTAATGAGTTACCTTCGGAAAATAAAGAGATTATTATTATTATTATATTATTATAGTGGATTTAGTAAAAACAGAAAACATCGGCGCAGAATTTTACCTGTTTATGTACCTATTTATGCCTAGCGTCTAGAAAAAAGGCCGTCTCATCAGGGTCTGCGCTGTTTGCTTAAAGGAATTTCTGTAAGAAATAATCTAAATATAGAAATAAATATACTAAACATCCCTAATTTTGGAAATAAATTGATCCAATTTTGTGGATGGGAGAGTCCAATAGGCATAAATGGGTTAAATATGCCAGTGTAGTTCTTCTTATTTTAAATTTTCTGTTAAAATAATATTTGTTTTTAACCTTAATTTAAATGACTTGTGTTAAACACGATATTATATTATTTTCATACTGCCCAATCATATTAAGGTATAGGAACACGTGAGCGCTGCGCTCTTTGTCCATACAAAATCGATCATGGCAATTGTTGTTTGGATTTTTGCCCTAACAATTTATTGTGGTTGAAAAAAACACCTTTCTCCAATTCTTCTCCGACAAATGGATTATATATGTACTTTGTGGATATGCTCCTCAATAGCATTTTCCTCTTATTTTCTTTGTTTTAACGCATCTAAGGTTTTTCTTTTTTATTCCCTTTAAGTACATGTTTTTGGCGTCGCCCTGGAGGGCGGCGACTAGTATGTAATGCATTTTTTTCGCTTATGGGAGGAGAAGTTATTTTACGGATCAATGTATATATTTTTGTTTTAAGAATATCTTGCATAGTGGTGAGTTTTTTGTGTAAATTAGTGTAAATAAGTACAGCATTTGTGCCTATTTCATTTATTACAACATTTATTGCCAATAATGCAAAGCTAATTGTTTTAATTAATAACTGATCCACAACTAATCACAGGGGAAAGATAACAGGGACTGGGCAAATACGCGAAACTTTCTGGTTTTGTATAAAAACAAATGATGTTTTGTATAAAAACAAAACATAATCAAAATATATTTATTTTGTGGTTTTTCTAATTTGCTTATTTAGAGAATCAATGTAGTGCGATATTTGACGACCTATCGCGCAAGCAAGTTTATTGGAAGGCGTAGTGGTACGAAAACGTACAATGTATTAGTTAATTAATAGACATATAATAACGATCGCTATACACAACTTTCACCAAATAGCAGTACATAAGTGAATGATAGCTCAGTTGGGAGAGCGTTAGACTGAAGTTGTTTACGCAACAGTCATCTAAAGGCCCCCCGGTTCAATCCCGGGTTCCGGCACGAACGGAGCAGTTCGACGGCTGACAATTTTTTCAGTCAGGTTAATAAATATAACAAAGCTTTATTTTATGTAGACATTTTAAAATCCATTTTACTACAATTGGACATTTTTATTAAAATTAATGGATGCAACGTGGTGACAACGTTAATTAAAATTTCTTACATCACTTAAATATCTTATAAAAATACACGTGTTTTAATATTTACAAATAAATGCAAACAACATATCTATTATCCATGTATTTTTATGGTTGTCTATCATAGGCCTATCCCTACTACATATAGAGCGCGAAGCGCGACACGTATTATTGATTGTAACAATGAGTTGCGATAAAGGAAGCAGCCGCTTATCAAGAAGGAGCTGTGTCCCGGCAACCCGTTTCCCTAGAGTCAAGCACTCCTCGGAGTTTTTTTAAAAAACCACATATAGAGCGCGAAGCGCGACACGTATTACTATCCAGGTGGTATGGGCCTTTTAGCATTATCCGACCATTACGTCCATAATTATCTTCCTAAGAAGTTGAGAAATTTTGAAATCCTTGTTCGAAGTCCAAAATTTTCATCCGATTGTTCCCAAACTTTCACAGAATTTTTTTTATCAATGAGGACCCAACCCAAACTCTATATGAGCAATATCGGACCATAAGTCCAGAATTATGTCTCTTTGAATTTAAAAATGAAAGTGAAAAACTGCTTGGTTAGGTGATTATGTCAACATTTTTTATCAGATTCTTTCCAAACTTACAGTGTCTTCATATCAATGAGCATTTTTGCCTCATTTAAAATGAGAAACACCGGGACAATAAGTCCAGAATTTTTTTCTATTAAATTTGACAAAATAAACAATTTTCACTTGTTTAAAAGATTTCACAACTTTCGTCTGAATCTTTCAAAACTTGTTAAGTGTTTTTATATCAGTATTTCTCGAACCCTATTGAAAATGATGAATATCGGAGCAATAAATTTATTATTATCTTTTACTGAATTTCAAAGTATTGTGAAATGCAGCTTCTTTATATAATTTACAGTTTTCATTCAATTTCTTTTAAAAATTGTACAGTGTTTTAATATCAATGAGTACTCAACCCCTATCGTAAATGAGCAACGTAAGAATAAGTTCGGAATCATCTCCCCTTGAAGTTGACAAAAATATGAAATTACGCTTACAAGATGAAGCAGATTTATTAAAACCTACACAGTTCGATTCCATTAATGAAAAATGCACACGGATACCAGTAAAAAATGAAACCAATGTAAATAAAATGAACTATGAAATAATTGGGGGTTACAACACAAAATCATAGATAATGGTTATTTGGGAGTTATACCACAACATCATAAATAACGGTTATTTGGGGGTTATAAAACAAAATCATAGATAATGATTATACCAGTATATTTTTCTATGTTGTGAAAAATAATCGGGCAATATATTAATATTTACAGTAGAAAAAAAATCGTCCACGTAACTTTATTGAGTGCCTTTTACACT